>NC_091058.1:212702476-213042290 GCF_000393655.2 Nicotiana sylvestris
CATCTCTTCCAAATTTATGTTCCAATATCTTCTTGTCATTTCTCTCCACACCCCCCCCTTTTTTTTTTATTCTTTTTCAAAAAAAAAAAAGAGACGAGGAACCCTGAACTGAAATAAATAATTGTTCCGATGGGACTTTTTGGTTAGACGCGTGAGAATTACGGTGACAGTTACATTTATAGGGCCGTTTGTGGTGGTGAAAGTCGAAATAGTAGTGAAAACGAGGGTTCCAGTAGACGAACTCGCACGAAGGGCAGTGATTTAACTATAAGAGAAAGTTCTAATGATCTCGAGGTAACTCAAAAATACAGGCATTTGTGGGTTCAATGCGAAAATTGTTATGGATTAAATTATAAGAAATTTTTGAAATCAAAAATGAATATTTGTGAACAATGTGGATATCATTTGAAAATGAGTAGTTCAGATAGAATTTTTTGTATTGTTTTTTTTTCAAAACATTAGATTCTGTATCGAGAGAGTAGTATGAGATAAGGGGTATTTCCGATTTTCTCTTATCTATCGGGAGTTCAGTTCAGCGTCACAAACTTTTTTGTTTTCATGCCGGAGAGTTCTTAACAATATTTATGTTATGAAAGAGTACGAAAAAAAAAAAAAAAGATTTTTTCCTTATTTGGGTTATATAATCTCCTTGACCTTTCGATTGAGGGTATTCAGCAGTGGGCCTACCTTAAGGTAGGAGGTGATTGAAAAAGGGGAAGCCGGTCCCCTTACATAGCCATAATAGTAAGTTTTTTCGAAGTAGCTGAACAATTGAATCGGCTGGTATAGAATCAGCTGCACATTAATCTTCCTCTATTCTATCAATTTCATTCTTTTTTATGTCCACATGTTTGCTTTAAAAAGGAAGTAAGGCCACCTCTGAAGTTTCATCAAACGAATGGCATCTTCTTCTGGAAATCCTAGCTATTCTTAGCATGATATTGGGAAATCTCATTGCTATTACTCAAACAAGCATGAAACGTATGCTTGCATATTCGTCCATAGGCCAAATCGGATATGTAATTATTGGAATAATTGTTGGAGACTCAAATGATGGATATGCAAGCATGATAACTTATATGCTGTTCTATATCTCCATGAATCTAGGAACTTTTGAGATCAGAAGCAAAACTCGGCAAGGCAAGGAGAAGGCGGAACCCAGGTGCTACACTAAACTAGGCGTTACCTGGGGCCGCACGACTCAGGCAGACTCTCTACCCGTGCGCGTGCCTATTTCGCTTTAGGAGGTATCAGAGCGGAGTTTTGGGTAAAAACCTTTCGATTTCTGCTAATTCTCTTTGTTACTGTTCCGGCTGTTAAAATTAGATCCGCTTGTCTAGGACTCGATCTTGGTACTAGTCCATAACGAAATTCCACGATCGAACTACCAAAAGAAAATAGAATGGACTAGAAATCGGAGCTCTAAATGATTCATTTTGGACTCAAAAGCAAGAACTTTGCGGTTCTTATAGATCTAATTCATTGAAATTCCATCCAATAAAACGGAAGAATTATAAATCTCCAAAATAATAGATAGAAATACCGCAAATAAGGCCATTGCGACACCCATCAAAGGAGTAGTTCCCCACTGCTTTTGAACCTAACTTCTCTTACATGTGACCATGTAACAGAAGAAATTTATATGCGAGCAATTAGGAGTTCATAAAAACCTGAAAAACCGAATTAAACCTATTAAAAAAATCGATATTTTTTTGATTGATTTGGTTTTGGTTTTGAATTTTAAAAACTGATCAAATTTGGTTTGGTTTGTTTTTTAATCAAAAAATAACTAAAAAAATTCGAATCAAACCGACTATAGGAGTAACTATTTTAAATTTATTATTACACCTATATATATGAGTACAGTTGTTTACCTTTACCTTCTAGATTGATTTGTAGTTTTCTTTTGTTAAGTGTAAGAATCAATTTCATGTTAAAATAATATATTTTTAATTGAGTCATTAAATTAAACTTATCCGTACCTTTACACTAAATCATCAAATTACTTACTATAGTAAATTAGCATAATTTAGTGTAAGAATATACTGCTGGATCATATTTACCATATTACGATTAGGATTGCTGGGGAGCGAAATAGTCTAAAGGAAGTTTATGAAGATTATGGAAATTGAGAGGTTTCTAAATAGCAAGTTAGCACCAAATTGATCAATTATATATTAATTATTTGGAAAAAAACCGACTATATATTAATCAAATAATCAATATAAATTGGGCTGACTATATAATTAAATTATCTATATTCTTAACATGATATATCATAGTAAAACTATTTTTATGTTAGATATCAACATAAAGAGATATAACCATGATTTGAACTTTGTGATTTTTATATTAGAGTAGCAACTTAACGTGTTAGTAACTGACTTGTGATTTTAATTTCTCGTACACATTTAATAAATTTCTTAATATAAATCTATTAAGTCCAGCAAACTCATGACTAACTTTCTAGCTTCGCCCCAAATAAACGTATTTCAACACCCCCCTCCTCGTCCTCCTTCTTTTATTTTTCACTAAATTATACCGATTATACTTTGTGATGAATCACAAATGTTGAGTGTTATAATGATGTTCTACCTTTATAATTTGGCATAATAACTCAATATAATGTTGAGTGCTAAACTTACAAAATTTTTTGTAAGTAGTATTGTATTTACATAAATAATATCTCCCGGTCCACAATAAGTAATTAATTTGCCTTTTTATTTTGGTTCAAAATAAGTGTTTATTTATATAATCAAGAAAAATTCAATCTATTTTTTCAAAATTACCCTTATGTACGTATCCTAAAAAGTCTTATGTACATATCCTAAAAAGTCTTTTACCCCTCACATTAAATTACGTTGCAACATTTAATTAAGGGTTATTTAGTCACATTAACTATTTTTGTCTAGAATTTAATATTTTCTTAATGGGTATGCCTAAGATAAATTCGTCACTTATTATGAACCGGAGGGAGTAATATATAAATGAGTATTATCTACTAATATTATTTTCCTATAAATTGAAAGCCTTGACCAATGGTTAATTGAATATTATTGCCTTGGCCAATTGTTAATTGAATATTATTGCAAAGGAAGGTGTATGTTCAATTCTCTTTAGCCTCAAATTTTAACAAATGCTGGTTCAAGGATATTCAAAACATTATAATAAATGGAAAAGGGTCAGACTTGCACCTAACGTATCAACTCCAGTCTAAACATGCCCCTCGTTAACCTATTTTGCTAAGAAAGAATGACCTTACCGTTAAAAATCTGGTATAGTTGTGCCCCTAGTTCTAACGGGTGACTTATGATTTAATTTAATATTTTATTAATTTCACATAACTATTTCTGATTGGCCATTAAATAAGGTACACCCCAAACCGGATTTTACCCCGCTCATAACCCAAATAGACCGACTCGACCCAATAAACATTCTTTTACACCTAAAACACACTTTTCACAAAACTTAGGCTCAATTCTAACTACTATATTTGATTTCCTTCTTCCCAATCATCCATGGCAAAACCAAAGAAGAAAGTTACTATATCTGTTAGGAACTTCCATAACCAAAGACATTTCTTCTCTGCCACCTCTCTGTAATTCCTAATCGTCATCTTCCGCATCAAGAAAAGCAGTAGTCAATCAATATCAATTAACAATAACCTATGTTTGGGAGCCTTTCTTGTTATCATAAATTGTTGGTGGAAAATGACCTAAAATCGTGTGTTTTGGGGTAGAAGAATATTTACTGGATCGGGTCGGTCTATTTGGGTTATGGGTGGGATAAAATCTAATTTGGGGTGTGCGTTATTAATAGCCAATAAGAAATAGCCACGTGGAATTAATAAAATGTTAAATTAAATCATAAGTCATCCGTTAGAACTAAGGGCACGACTATACTAGATTTTTAACGGTAATGTCATTCTTAGCAAAATAGATTAACGAGGGGCATTTTTGGACTGGAGTTGATACGTTAGGGGCAGTTTTGGCCCTTTTCCGTATAATAAATGCTCGTTCCAGCCTTCAACCTAGCCTTTACAAGCCCAAATATGAGCTTGACCAGTGGACTAAGAAGTACTCTTTGCTAAGAATAAGTAATGTTATTATTATATATTGCTTCAACTTTACAGAATATTAGTATAAATATTTAATATTTTGCTCGGTGAAGACACCGCTTCCACCTTGTGCATCCGCCCCTGAGTATTAGTGTACTAAGTTATTTTTTTTATGCAAAAAGTAGTTCAATAAAATTTAGTATAATTAATTAGAAGTTCATTGATCATTCATAAAATTACTCCTAAATATTTCTAAAATATTACAAAAACAACAACAACCACCATCCAGTATAATCCTATAAGTGGGGTTTGGGGAGGGTAGGATGTACGCAACTTTACCCCTACCCTAGAAGGACATATAGACTGTTTTCGATTGACCCTCGGCTAAAGAAGGTGAAAGAAGCCCTGATAGCAAAACAAATAATTAGAAAACTAAATCAAAAATAGTAACAGAGAATATGAAAGAGGTACCGATAACAAGTAATAGCAAGATAATATATTTAAAAAATTAAATCTAAGACAACAAACGAGAATATGAACGAAGTACTGATAGCAAAAATATTTCTAAAACATTCTTCTCAAGAATTGTTCAAACAAAGTAAGATGCCCTTCTAAGCAAAACGACAAGTTACCATACATTTTTGGAAGTAGTTAAAAAAAAGTGTGGACATAGAAAAATACAAACCAAAAAATAAATAATTAAATAAACAAAAGAGAATGAATAACAAAGGTCTCAAAAGTGGGACCCACTTTGAAATCTGTGAGTCTATGACAGAGACAGCAGTTTCGTTTGGTCCTTTGTTTTTCTAAGGTCTTATTACAAATAATTGACAATTAATACACTCATGGTCTAAAATGATTAGTAAGTTATATAATTGACAATTTGTTTAGAATTTTATGCTATATATATTTTATACTCTAGAATACTTACTACTATAAAAAAAAAAGAATACTTACTACTACTCCTTCCGATCCATAATAAGTGATAATTTTATCTTTGATTCACCAATTAATGAAATACAAACTCCTAGAGAAAAAAAAAATATTTACTAAATTAACCTTAATTAACTATTACCTTGACACATTGAAATGTGTAAATAAAGGCAAATTTATAAAAAAATAAAATTAATTCCTTTTTTTATTATATAAATGGACACTTATTTTAGACAAAAAAAGGTAAATTGATCACTTATTATGGACCGGAGGGAGTACTATTTATTTTCGGTCATCAATCATTTCAAATATCAAATAAACTTACTTATAATTACTTTTTAAATTATTTAATAATATAAATATTTTTGAGACGATCAGTGTATAGAATTCGATCCTAAAAATCAAATATACTAACAACAACAATTTTAGTGTAATTTTACAATTAGAGTTTCAAGAGAATAGTATGTACGCAAACCTTATTCATAGCTGGTGAAAATAAAAATATTGTTTACGACGGACCTTCTACTCTAAAAAATCATAGTAACAATATAAGACCCAAAAATATACGACAGACCTTCTACTATATACCAATCATCTATTTCGTATTTCGTATTCTGTATTTCATATATCTTATTATGCTGTTATTTTATTATGCATTTTTATGGTACTAATATATCGGCTCCTGTTGTTTTGTTGAGCCGATGGTCTCCTGGAAACAGTCTATCTACCCTTCGGGGTAGGGGTAAGGTCCGCGTACATATTATCCTCCCCAAACCCTACTTGTGGGATTATACTGGGTCGTCGTTGTTGTTGTTGTAATATAAGACCCAAAAAATCAAATAGTCAGAAGAAAATTGAAAATCAATGTGAGATTCTCTCTCTCAATCTTGAAGTACTCAGTACCAGTAATTGACTAATGAGTAATGACTATTGTTCTGTGTGATTCTCTCTCTAATCTATTGTATTTTTTCTGAAAATAAACAATCATAATACATGAATAAATATTAAAGATTGCAGCTTTGTACACTTTTGGACGTGTGATTTTTTTCTTTTTCTCTAGCTGAGCAAAAAAGTCTTCTCTTTCACACCCCCCAAAAAACTCTTTTTTTTCCTCATCATAACCCCTATGAAAATTGAAGAATCTAGGGTTTGAGTTTGACACTACACAATTTAAGTGTAAAGATCCAATCTTTATTGCTTTTTCTCTTATTAAATGCTATTGTTGCTGCTTTTATGCTGATTTTCTCATCTGGGTATGTTTTATTTTCTGTTAATTTCATTCATATAGTTCAATCTTGATTTCCTAGCTGGTATTGTGAGCATGGTTTCTTTTTGAGTTTAGTTTCTTGAAATTTCAATACAAAGAACCAATTTTTTTTTCCCCTTGCAAATGGGTGTCTATTGCTTCTTTTTTCCTTCGTTTTCTTTTTCTCATAATTTTCTGGTTGATTGAAATTCTGTTTCTTGATTTTTGTAATCACCTTGGTGTCGGAAACAGCTTGCACACACCTTGACTAAATTCACAGCTCCCTACTATCTCCCACCAGCCCGGGTACCTGAATTTTTTCAAGGGGTTGTAGTTTTTCTTGTGTTTTTGGGTGAAGTATTTTGATATTAGGAATTTAAGTTACTTATTTTCTTAATTTTTATGTTTTTTGGGGTTGAGAGAGGTGAAATGGAGGAAATAGAAGAAGCTAACAAGGTTGCAATTGAGAATTGTCATAGAGTTATTAGTCTTTTATCTAAGCCTCGAGATCAAAATCAGTATGGAAATTTATTAGTTAGAGAAACTGGAGAAGCTGTACACAAATTCAAGAAAGTTGTCACTCTTTTGAATTCAACTTTAGGTCATGCAAGAGTGAGGAAAGTGAAACAATTTAAGACCCCTTTACCTCATAACATCCTTGTGGAAAACCCAAGTTGCAAAATTAATGATCAGCACAAACATCTTCGGTTACTTCCTATCGACTCTCGTGAAAATCGAGTCCTAGAGATGGGTTCTAATGTGAAATGCAGTTTAACTTTGGGAAGCCCTTCACTAGAATTAAGTTCAAATAGTAGAAATCCCCTTAATTTTGGCCAACAGACGTCTTTGCCGAAATATAACTATCTTCAACAGCAGCAACAACAACAACAACAACGACGGTTTTTACTTCAGCAGCAGCAATTGAAACAGCCGGCGGAGATGATGTACAGGCGCAGCAATAGTGGCATTAGTCTTAATTTTGATAGCTCGATATGCACTCCGACCATGTCTTCGACTAGGTCGTTTATTTCCTCATTGAGTGTGGACGGTAGCGTTACTAATTTGGATGGTAGTAGCTTTCATTTAATTGGTGCTTCTCGCTCTGCGGATCAGAGCTCTTTCCAACATAAGAGAAGGTGCTCAGCAAGGGGAGACGAGGGAAGCGTGAAATGTGGAAGCAGTGGGAGGTGTCATTGTTCAAAGAAAAGGTTTGTATTGCAGCCTTCTTTGTTTTTCCTCTTTTTATCCTGTGATATCTATTAGGTGCTTAAACACTTTGGGATTGTCTGTTTATAGGAAACACAGGGTAAAGAGATCAATTAAGGTTCCTGCTATAAGTAACAAGCTAGCCGATATTCCTGCCGATGAATATTCTTGGAGAAAGTATGGACAGAAACCGATCAAAGGTTCTCCGCACCCTAGGTACTATTCAACTTTTCGTGTTTAGATGCAGCTTAATTTTAGCACGTGTCTGTGAATTTGCATCTTGATCATACAATTGGTGATTCAAAGAGAGTTTTCTCAGCTTAACTTTGTCTATGATGTACATTATACTTATGCGTCTGCTGCACGGCTTAACTCATTCTTAGAAATAAGCTAGAGGGAGCTCCAGTTTGTTATGCCAAACAAGTTCACTGCTGTTGTCCAGTTTACTTTGTCTTCTGTTTTCACCAACTCCTTGAGTGTACGGAGTTGGAGGATGCATAGCGATTTACTCAATTAACTTTCTTTTTTTCTTTGTGAAATGGAAAAGGTTGTGCTTGACTTTGACACTGTCCCGTTTTCAATCAAATGTTACTAAATGGATTGCACAAATGAATTTGCTGTTATATGTAGTATTTGATTTTCCTTTCAAGGATCTGTGATGCACTGGTTCCTCTTTCAAGTTGTGCCAATGCTTGGAGGCGAAACAGCTGATTGTTGCGTCAATTCTGAGCTAGCTAAATGCATTTTACATAGTGTTGTCAAAGGCTCATTTAAGGCGCGCTTAAGCCCCGAAGCTCTAAAAAGCTCAGGGTATGCGCTTCGCGGACTTAGGCTGCGGTTCAGTATAGGCAAGGCAATAAGGCGCACGCCTCAGTGCCCATAAGTTCTATTTTGAATAGAGCAGTACAAAATGATAAATATAATTGGCAAATGACATATATTAGTTGTTAAGGAAATCATTATGAATGAAATTGTTACTCTCTTTTTTTGTGCATATATATATATATATATATATATATATATATATATATATATATTTTCTCTTCATGGCACCTTCTTAAACTAAAGCCCACACTTTAATTGCGCTTAATGCCCTTATAGACCTGGAGCGCTTTTAACATTTTTCGCCTTTGACAACATTGATTTTATAGTAGGCTAATGCGTTCCTTGGATCGTGCAGGGGATACTATAAATGCAGTAGCATGAGAGGATGTCCTGCAAGGAAACATGTGGAGAGATGCTTGGAAGACCCTTCAATGCTTATCGTAACATATGAAGGTGAACATAATCATCCCACATTGCCATCGCAATCGGCTAATGCATGAAATCTATCGGAAACTATTAGCAAATATTATCACAATCATCGACAGCTTCTGCTTACTCTGTTATTGATTGGCTTCCCATTGTTACTGTACATATTTTACTTCTTTAAGTTTTGAAGTAAGGATGGGGCCAAAGTTATTCATTGGGGGGTTATTTGGTATTTGGAGGGTAAAACATGAAGCCATGATTAGGAAGAGGTATGCTTCAAGATTCAATTTTCCTGATTGTAAGAATATTTCCTCATCAAGCATGACTCCTTGTCGAAAAATCTTAGTACTTTTGGAGGTTTAGATTTGTTACAATGCCAAGGGAAGTTATATTCGTCCCCCATCCTTATGACCTTTGTCTCTCCCCCAACTCCAAAAGCCCATGTCGATAGGCGGTGAGAAGAAGAAAATAGGATATCTGCAGCAAAAGGTTCAAAAGAGTCATTGTGCGCTGCGCGTAAAAATTGATGAGTTACATCCTTCGGAGTCGAATACTGTTCTAACTCTGTGTTATTGTATTTCACTGCCTTATAACTGAATTGCAGTGAGACAGTTTACTCACCTTTCAGATGTTTAGTTTGTGCAAGAGGCTATATCCTTGGGCTTAAGAAGCTATTGCAGTTTAGGTAGAGTATGAATTTATCTACCTACAATTCTTAGAGTTTGTTTTGGTGAATGCATGTGAATTGTAGATCATATAGGTCTTTTCTTCCTAAGCATATAGTCAAGGTTCTTCTTAACTTTGATCGCAAAAAACTAACTCATGAGGTGAAGAGTTGCAGATCATATATAAGCTGCCTCAGCCTCCTTCTCTTGTCTGATGTCGGAGGGCTTTTCCGCCCTCACCCACCCAAATAGGCAGCACCTTTGCTGTTGTCTGGCTATCAGGTGAACTGCGGCACTAGCTCGGGACGAGATGAGGCCGGCACTAATACCACTCTGTCACGGATCTGCCTAACTCCAACCTCAAAAACTAGCTCATGAGGGTAAAGGGTCGCCGACCCCTTATAATCTGTACCTTGCCTGTAAAGGATAAACAGATGTGTGGAAAGCATCAAATATGAGCTAATTTGGGCAATATCATGCTTTATATTTTTAGGTTAAATTCCTATCTTTAGTTCAACATAGTAATTAGCAAGGACAGGGCAGTAAGATAAAGCAGGTTTCCTTCTCCCATCCCCTTTCTATATGGAAGAGCACATATTCCGCACATAAGAGTTATCTGACTGTCAATGAAGTGAGTAAAAATCATGAAAAATTAGAGTTCAAATCACGGCAAAAACAAAACGCTAAGTGAATTCTTCCGATATATCAAAGCCCTAGTGGCATATTTATCCGGTAGTAGTGTTGGTAAAAAATAGTAGGTATTTGGTAAAATAATCGAGGTATGTGCGAGTTAACCCGACATAAAGTGCTTAAAAAAGAAAAGCATATATTCCACATCAGGTAGCAATGACAAACAAGAAGCATTGTTGTAGTGGAATATGGCAAGCAAAGCACTATAAGAAGAGTATAAATTAGTGCCCAAAGAATTGCTTCTTATATGATAACTTTTGGTCACTTCTTATATTTATTGTCTTTTATGTCCAATTCTAAGATAATATTGAAAAGGTAGGTAGATATGTACTTGATATGATTGAGACATTCATTATTCTTGTGATGAAATCCTTGATTGGTTCTCTATAGGAACATTTGCGAAAGCAACTTTAAAATAATATCTAAAGGAATCGTTATTCACGATTGTGTGAGCAAGTAGATAGACCTTGCAAATTGTGCGAAATCAGAATTTTCATTAATTAAATCAAAATATAAAGAATTAAATTCGCAAAGAAGTGAAGAGGAGTCAATATATAATATATATATATATATATATATATATATATATATACATAAAAATAATTTTTTACCTAGCTATATAGTGTAATTTTTCGGTAGAAAGGTGTCAAATTGATACCCCTTAAATGCATGTGGCTCCACTATTACGTGCAAAGAAGTAGGTAAAAGCAAAAGTGAACGCAAAATTTAAATTTGATGAGTTCACCCTTAAAGATTGTGAGCACTGAATTCTGTAGATTTTGATACATATTAAGATTTTGTAGTTTCTTACTTTTATATTCAAATTATGTAAAAATATTAGGTTTGGTTAAATCCGCAACCCAAAAGCTTCATCGAAGATTTTGATAGTTATTGAGATTTCGTAGTTTCTTACTTTTACATTCAAATTGTGTAAAAAAAATAGGGATTTTTACCTTCCTATACCATATATGAAACCTTATTACCTTCAATGTTTAAGGTTTGTGTTAATTACATTTCAGCATACCAAATTACCATTTATATACCATAATTAAAATTAGGGATATAATTAAGGGTACATTTATATTAGGCGCTAATTTAGGACCGTATCTTCCCACATTTACCTTTACCCGTCTCTCCCCCCTTTTGGAGATGGACAGTAGCATCAATAATCTTTATTTTTGTTTTCCACTGGGGTGTTAGGGGTGCTGCCATTGCTCATGTTCTTTCTCAGTAAGTCATGTTATCTGAAACTAATTAATTATGGATGCTGTCATGCATGCATAGATTCCAATATCTCAGAGTGTTATGGTTATAGGTACGTGATATCCCAATTCCCATTTTCTTTTGGGCAGTTGCTGAAGGTTACTGGTTTACACAATTGTAGATGAATTGTAGATAAATTGTAGAAAAATTAGAAAAATTGTAGATAAATTAGAAAAATTGTAGATAAATTGTAGACTGTTTTTTGCAGAAGATTTTGTAGAAGCTTTAGTCGTTTTGGATTTGTGAAAACAGAAAACAATGCATCTACAATCAGAATACAAATAATCTACAATTTATCTACAAGATATTTACAAACTGGATACATTGAATTTTAATATCGCAATTCCTATTTCAATTGTAGCATAATTGGCATTTTCGACATAATTGTAGAAGATTTGTAGAAGTTTTAGTCTTCCCAATCTACAATTTATCTACAATTGATCTACAATTTATCTACGATTTCTGGAAATATGCCTTCTTCTTCTTCTTCTTCTTCTTCTGAAATTCAGTCAAAACCAAGTCTAATCTTCACCAAAACCCCTCAAAATTGAGATATAAACTCCTAAACATATTCCGAATTATTTACAACAACACCCAATCCAAACAAATAATGATTTTTGAAAACCCAAATTTGAATTCAAAGCTTTCAAGCTTTTTAATGGCTATCAATGGTGGAAAATATATGGAAGAACATATGAAGAACATAAATCTCCTTTCCGTTTCAATATTCTTCTCCTAAATCTGTTTACAATATTCACGCCAAATCTGTTCAGAATATTCTTCTCCTAAAATTTAGCTCGTATAAATAGGAAGATACAACTGCTATTAATTAGCTTTTAATGATTGGTACAAAAACTGTAGAAATAATGTGGACTGAGCGGGTAATTTAGGAATTATGCACATTTTTTGTAATAAGGTTTCATATATGGTATAGATAAGAAAAAATCCCTAAAAAATATTAGGTTCGGTTAAATCCGCAACCCAAAAGCTTCATCGACCAACGAGAAAAAAAAAAGATAACTCTTGGCATTTTTACACAAATAGCTGGCCGGATTCATTATTTACTTTATCTAGCCAGTATATATCGATTATAGCATTTGCATCAATATTTAATTTTTGGATCACAATTAAACTTATACTCACTTTGCACAAAAAATTGCAAGTCTACCATCTTTTCGAGTAACTTCAGACATACAAGTCTGAAGTAGGAAAAATTCATGTCCGAAGTTTGAACTTCAAATTTTTTTGCTAAAGTGTGGACTTATAAAACCAAAACTTCAGATATTTTCGTCTGAAGTTTGGCCTAACTTATAAAGGCAATCGGGCATAGAAAGAATACATGTCCAAGGATTTCAATCAAATAATTTTGAATCAACGAATCTGAATTTGCAGTTCATGTTGCCTTTCGTTTTTCTAGTGGATGAATTTACAATTCGTGCTCAAACAAATACTAAATTCTGACAATCATCTAGAGATTCTCATAAGAAAAATGGCGGGGTGCAAACTGAGCGTCTCGTTAAATTTTTACCACGAATTATATACAATTATGCCCATATTACATATGAGTTATACATATTTTGATGGACGTCTAATTAAGTAATTCTCCAAACTTTTTGACAGATTTGAAATCTACACCTACATGGTGGTGCAAGCTATGGAGTTGTTGTCAGTAAACTGTATTTGTAAATTAATTCTGGAAAAGATAAAATAATATATAAACAGAAAATGTAAACGAAACAAAAGCTAATCCGAACCCACTGAATTCACAGTGTTCGTTTCAGCCATGAACACCGCCTAGTTTCATAAGTACGTAGAGAACTAGCCTTTCAAAATTCTCCTTGAAGCGGCTAACACTTCACACTTACATAGGTAATTCCTAAACGTGTCATCCCGTAGATACACTATTTGATATACCCCATATCAAATTTAGAAATCATTAAAAAGCCTTAATGCTTTATCCTTGGTACTGAACATTGTCTCATCACGTGAATAGACTAAAATTTTAGTTGACAATGTTGAACTGTTATTAATGACTTTGTTTGATCTCCTTGAACCTAGATCTTGGGATCTCTAGTCTTCTAGGTAGAGTTACCGCCACAATGACTTGTTCTCGGCCATAGTCCCATTTTCATTGATGATTTCTCAACTACCTCTCTAGTTAGACCTTTTGTAACTGGATCCGACACATTATCGCTTGACTTTACATAGTCAATCGTGATAATTCCTCTAGAGAGTAATTGCCTAACGATTTTATGTCTTCGTCGTATATGATGAGATTTAACGTTATACAAACGCTCCCAACCCTTCCAAATGCTGCTTGACTATCGCAATGTATGCATATTGGTGCCAATGGTTTGGGCTAAAATGGAATGTCTTCCAAGAAACTCCGGAGCCATTCAGCTTTTTCACCGGATTTATCTAAGGCTATGAATTCAGCCTCCAGTGTAGAGCGGGCAATACAAGTTTGTTTGGACGACTTCTAAGATACCGCTTATCCACCAATAGTGAATACATATCCACTTGTGGACTTAGAATCAGTTGAACCGGTGATGCATCACAATATCCCTCAATCACAGCAGGATATTTACTGTAGTGCAAAGCAAAGGCCTGAGTATGTTCTAAATATCCCAAAACTCGTTTCATTGTCATCCAATGAGATTGACCTGGATTGCTCGTGTATCGACTCAATTTACTTATAGCACAAGCTATATATAGTCGTGTACAATTCATGATGTACATTAAGCATCCCAACACACGAGTATAATCCAATTGTGATATGCTTTGACCTTTGTTCTTTGCTAATGCAAGATTCACGTCAATTGGAGTCTTTGCAACTTTAAACCCTGAGTACTTGAATTTTTCAAGTACTATCTTAATATAATGAGATTGTGCCAATGCTAGACCTTGAGGAGTCTTATGGATCTTAATCCCCATAATTAAATAAGGAATCCCAAGTCTATGATATCAAACATGCTAGTTAGCATACGCTTAGTTGCATTTATGTTGGCAATGTTATTACTCATTATCAGCATATCATCCACATATAAGCAAACAATGACTATGTGATTTGGAACATTTTTAATGTACACACATTTATCACATTCATTTATCTTAAAACCATTTGATAACATTGTTTGGTCAAATTTCGCATGCCATTGTTTGGGTGCTTGTTTTAGTCCGTAAAGGGACTTAACAAGTCTATATACCTTCTTTTTTTTTACCTGGAACCACATACCCTTTAGGTTGTTCCATGTAGATTTCTTCCTCCAAATCTCCATTCAAGAAGGCTGTCTTAACGTCGATTTGATAAATTTCAAGACCATACACTGTAACTAATGCTAATAACATCCGTATGGACGTAATTCTTGTAATTGGAGAGTATGTATCAAAGTAGTCAAGACTTTCTCGTTGTCTATACCCTTTGACTACAAGTCTTGCCTTAAATATATCAATAGTGCCATCATCTTTCATTTTTTTCTTAAAAATCTATTTAGAACCCAAAAGTTTATTTCCAGGAGGAAGATCAACCAATTCTCATGTATGGTTGTTCAATATGGATTCTATTTCACTATTGACTGCCTCTTTCCAAAACAATGATTCCGAAGAAGACATAACTTATTTAAATGTTCGAGGCTCATTTTCCAATAAGAAAGTCATAAAATCTGGTCCAAATGAAGTAGACGTTCTTTGACGTTTACTACGTCTTTGATCCTCCTGATTAAATGTACTTTCTTTTGTTTCTTCCCGAGGTTGTTTAGATCCTTCACCAATCGACTCACATTCCTTTTTATACACAACCGAAAAACGAAAAACGGATAACGAAAAAATATTTAATATTCCGTTAGATTTAATATTAATATTAATATTAATATTAATATTAATATTAATATTCTGTTATTAAAACGGATATTTAATAACATTTCTATTAATATTTACTATTAACAAATAAATTTGGTACAAAAAATTAATCAATCAATGGATCATTTGACCAAATTCGAAGCCGAAGCCGAGCCGAGCGATGATGGTGGCGCGAGACTTGCCTTCTTCTCAACTCTTCAAGGGCTAGAAGAAGAGCAATTGCTTATATACCCATCAAAAACCTGTTCCTCTTCCAATATGGGATAATATCCCTTTGTTAAGGAAGGAATCTCAAATGAAACTCAAATATTTCATTTTTCCTCCATTTCCCATTCACCCTCTTTTAAGTCTATTTTAATGCTTAAAAACCCAACAGTTGTAACCTACTATAGATCCTTACATAGTAGTATTAGCCGAGACTCTTTAGCATTCGGATTAATTTAACATATTGTTTGTAAAATTTGCACTCAAATTCACATATTATTACTTTCATTTATGCTGTATAAATATTACTATAACGGGTTAATAATTGTGGAATGTGCGAATAAAGTCACACATTGGTAAAAAGAAAATTAATGTACATACAAGGCGTGGAGATGCTCTAATGGTATGAAGGTTGTTGAAAAATATCATGCGGGTTTAGTTCAAAGAGGATAATATCACATGCTGTGATTGAGTTAAATTAGCTGAATAACTAGTATCGAAACAAAATGTTTGCCGGGACGAGTACAGAAATCAATAGCTTATTTTACTACCAAAGATAGCTTGAAGACGCACGTGCATAGGAAGAAGCTAGCTTATAATTTCGGTGACCATAAAATGCTCGGTCATATGGGTGACACACGATAAATCTTGTAGATTAATATGTGAATCATGATAATGGGCTATGTATAACTTAGTTCGAGCATCTGTCTCAAATGTTGTTTGGTCACGAGACGTAATTGACTCACCTTTTTGTAAATTAAGGGTGACAAGTGGGCCGATCCGAGCCCAGAACCGCGATTCAAACGGGCTAGAACCGGTAGGACCGGTATATGTGGGCCAGGGCCGGTCTTGTGGCCCGGTTCTATACTTTGGGACCGGTAGGACCGGGACTGTTCGGCCCGCCGAGGGACCACGACCAGACCGGTCCCTTGGCGGGCCAATCCCAACGGTAAATTTTTTTTAAAAAAACTAGCCGTTTGACAAGTTTAAAAAGCAGTCGTTGGCTATTTAGAAAGTAGCCATTTAACTCCCCCAACTTTGTTTTAACCCCAAACTTTTTATAATTATATTTTTTCCCTATTTTCAACTATAAATACCCTCTCATTATTTTATTTCTTACAAAATCATCAATCTATCACAATCTCTCTCTAATTTGTTTCTATACTTGGTAATGTTGCTTACTTTATTGTTACAATTTGTGAAAAAATTGTGAAGTTGGTGAATTGAAGTCTTCAAGTCTTCAACGATAATCAGTTTTCAACAAGTTATTCGTCAATTCGGTAAACTCGTTCCATCTCTTAAGTGTTAATATTATAGTTTTTTTGTTTTATTTATTTGTTATTACTTGATTAATTAAGATGGCTTCCTTAAAAATACTTTTTGGTAAAAATAAGGGAAAATCCAAGAGTGGTGAATCTAGTGGTCATCCTGTTCCTCCTTCACCGCCCTCGGCTCCCCTGAACCAAACCCTATATCCGTCCTACACCTGCTATTTTTGATAGCAATTATAGTTTATTACAATTTACTGAGAGTCAATTTTGCCATAATATTGCAGCTGGTGAACAATTAGACCATGAATTAATGATCGCACTTTATTCTGATAATACTATTGATGAAAATGATGATGAGGTAATTGATCTTAATGAAACTCAACCGGATAATGATACACCCACTAGTACTGCTTCTGATGTTAACCCAACTAGTGATAACCCTGTTAATCCAAATGATTCCCCATCTGATACTCCTGTTACTACCCCTGCTTTTTCTAGACAGCTTATCAAACAGACGAAAACATCTCTTGTTTGCCTTTTTTTACTCAACTAGTTCTAAAAATAAGGCTAAGTGTAAAACTTGTGGTACTGAGTTAGCTTTTAAATATTTTGGATCGCATGAGGGGGGGGGGAGGAACTTTGGCTAGACACATAAAAAATACCCTCAAGATAGAGTCAGATATCTTTGTCTGAAAGCTTTGGCCGAGGGGAAAAGTATACCTACTCCTAGTCAGGCTGACCCTAGTACCAGTATAAATCAATTTCGATCGGGAATTAATATTGCTACCGGTGATATTTTATATTATGATCCCAAAAAGACTGGGAAGAATTGACAAAAATGATAACTGTTATATGCTTACCTATAGTTTTCCTTCGGACCCTAACTTTGTGCATTATATTAGTAATTTTTTAAATCCTACTTATAAAGATTTTCCTCGCACAACCGTAAAGAGCGATATTTAGAAATATAAGCATGAATATGAACAATATTTGCGCTATTTGTTTATTCATATAAATTAACGTGTTGTTATTACAACTGATATTGGTAGAAGTGACAACGACTGTGATTACCTTACTGTTACCAGTCATTGGATTGATGATGATTGGATAATGCAAAGCGCATTATTGCTTATAGAATAATTAATTTACGTCACATAGGGCAATTTATTGCTAGCACAGTTACAGATATTTACAGATATTTTTGCATTAGTGATAAAATAATGTAAGTTTCAATGGATAATGCTACTAGTAACACAAATGATATAGGCTTGCTTACCACTACGCTAAATTCTGCATTTAGTAACATTTTTCATGTTAGATATATTTGTCATATTTACCATTTAATTATGGGTGATGGTATGAGAATTTTCAATATTGAAATTGAAAAGGTTAAAATGGCTCTTAACTGGCTTTTTTATTCAAATCGTAGAAGTAAACTTAGAGAATATTTTAAAAGATGTGATGATGTGGCCTAAGAGAAAGAAATGTTCCTAAACTTTGTCCAACTAGATGGAATTACATGTATGAAAGTTTGGTTGTTGCATATGAATATAGAAACCCCATAAGCTCAAAGTTTAATACACATGTAAGTGATGATGATGAGCACCTTACGAATGGGGATTGGGCTAATGTTAAAATGCTTGTTGATTTTTCAGAAAAATTTCATATTACGACCAATGAATATTTTGGGCAATATTATCCTACTATTTCTAACTGTTTAGTTTATATTGCAGAACTTGCTAATTTGTTTGCTTATTTTTTAAAGGGTAGAGAAATTTATAAACTTGCTATTGATTCTATGAGAAAAAAATTTAAAAAATATTTTTTCCGTATTCCCCCTATTTGGTGTTGCTGCTTTGTTAAATCCTTGTATGAGAGGTCCTCAATTTTGGTATGAAACTGTTTATAATGGTTTAGCACTTGGAGATTATGAGTTGTCTCAACTTCCGGAAGCAATAGCCTCAATTAGAATAAATTCTAAAATCATTTATAATGCTTATCAAGTTCCATTAAATCATGCTAGAGCAAATGTTCCAACTCATTCTTCTTCTTCTGATTCTCAATCATCTAAAAGAACTGCGGGAATAAGAGCACTTAGTACTTGAGCGGGGTTTAGGGGTTCTCAAGGTTCTAGTAGTAATAATTTTTCACAATTAAATGAGCTTGAAGTTTATTTGTCGCAAGGAATTGAGGAAGTGAATCCCGACGGCTCCTTTAATCTTTTGCAATGGTGGAAGGACAAAGAAAAATACTTTCTGGTTCTTTCATGGATGGCCCGAGATATTTTAACTATTCAAACTTCAACAGTGGCATTAGGAAGCGCTTTCAGTCGAGCAAGATTTCAACTCGATGATTATAGAGCGTCTATGAGGGAGAGCTTGGAAAAATCAGTACTTTTTAGAGATTTGGATCCGTTCGGAAAGAAGAAATTTTGGACTTGTTGAATCACAACCAGAGGAAGATGAAACTTACGAAGAAATGCTAGCTGAACTTGCGGAGGATGCTGCTTCGTCCGGCAATGGAAACGACGATGACCAAGCTTTTTTTTTCGCCACCACCAATGGAAATTCCTCCGGACCTTGAAGGATTTATGAAGTTTGTAAGAGATACCATGTAACTTGTATGAATAAAAAATAGTATGTATTATGTAACTTATATTTTGGTACATCTTGATTAATTTCTTTTTCTTCTCAATGGTGGTATTAGCATCTTGTTGTGCTCATTCCATAGGGGGGAGGAAGACTAAGAAAGATATTGCCATATTTTTTTAATTCTATAATAAAATTACAAGGCGTTGCTTTGAATATTTCTTTATAATATTTTTGTCTTTAAATTTGAATTAAAAAATTTAGGTCACAATTCTATAATAAAATTTACAAGGCATTGCTTTAGATATTTTTTAACATTTTTTGTCTCTAATTTCTATTTAATTTTAAAAAACAAAAAAATTTAGCCGTTGGGCCTACTTAGCCACTTAGCCTACGGGCCAGACCCGTTTAACCCGGAACTATGAGTTCGTGGGTCCGGTTCCGAGTCGGTTCTTACAAAAAGATCATTTAGCCCGAAAGCATTAGGCCCGTTTATTTTGGAACCGGCCCGGGACTATTTGCACAGCCCACTTGGCCCATTTAGGAACCAGACCGGCCCATATGCCAGCACTAGTGTAAATAGATGACAGAACGTGTCAAAAAGAAAGCTGTAGCAATGGTTGCTGACACATGTTATTTTTAAGTAGTGTCAATATTTAAAGTAACATACGGATGAACAATCATAGCAAGATCATCATATTAATAAAGTATCATTCAAGGGCAATTCAAAAATTATACGATTTAATTCTTTACATTTTTCATTCATCAACCAAATGTTCATTGAAAAATGAAACTTACCTGCTAAGATCGAGGACTTGCATAAAAATGAATAAGTATGTAATACTTAAATATAGTAATAAAAAAAAAAACAAATATACGTACTGGACACCAAACCACCAAAAAATAAAAATAAAAAATAATTCAATATATGTTATATACCTCTAAAACCTAGTATTTTACCTATATACGCAATGTAGTTTTTCGATGAAGGGTTGTCAATTGACTACCCTTTAAGATATGTACGTATAGCTTCGCCCCTTCAATATATAGATGTGTGGTTTCAATTCTCACTGTCCCTCTTCTTTGTGATCTTGTTTCCTGAAGGGAAGCCTTAAAGTAACAATAAAGTTGTTTTCATGTGATCTATCAGTTACGAGTTGGAGCCGTGGAAGCAGCCATTAATGCTTCTATTAGGGTAAACTGTCTAAATCACACTCCTTGCTATGCGGCCCTTTTACGAACATTGCGTGAACGCGAGATGCTTTGTACATTACCCTGATCACATACTTGTCGGAGTTGAGGGGAATGAAGCCTGGTCCGAAATCATTCTCAGGATATGAAAACTTCTCTACATCTACACTTTTCATGTTGCCTTGTAATGAAAGATCTCGAACCAGACAACATTCTCCTCAACAGTACATGTCTCTCTTTCTATGTAATTACCTTGCGAGAAAAAGGAAAGAGAGAGCTTGCAGATGAATATAGTGTTCTCAACATTACATTTCTTAGGGTTCCTTAGTTTATATGCTTAAGAATGAAAATAGATTCTTATATTCGAGACACATATGACAAGGAGTCCACTTCATTAAACCATCTCCTCTAATGTGCAAACCAATATTCTCACAGTAATTAAACTAACTTATATGTAGTAATAGTATAAAAAATAAAAACTTGTGTACAAATTAACTGAATTGTGACAATAGATCAATATTGTTTACGTAACATTTTGTGTATGCCACTGGTTCAGGATATTTGGAACTATGGAGAAAACATGTACATATGTTAGTCTATGACATGCACAAATCAAATATTTATGCTTTATGTGTCGGGGGTGATTTTAATTTTCACCTAAGTCGTAACACATCATATTCTTTTTTAAGTTTCTTATTCGGTATTTATAGTAAGATTCGATTAAATTCGATTTCGAGTTGGAAAATCTCATATTAGAGGTAAAACGCTTGCTAACAAAGACAACTCTATATTCAGTCCTTGAACCTGAAATCTCTAGTTAAGAATGAAAGAATACTTACATTGAAAGAATCTCTAGTACGTAGATAATTCCAGTTTAAAGGTTGACCTGTTGAAAAGTAAATGATAAGGGAGTTTATTCCCAAGCAAAAGGATGTCTTTTATTCCCACTGATGTAAAGGATGGGTAGCACTTGAGAACCTTAATGAACAGAGATGGTACGTAGTGATGCCAGGCTTAAATGGCAAGCTTGTTGCTGGTCCACCTGTTGGAATATAAATTCATGGGACAAAGTTAAAAACATTAAGTGGTCGTTTGATAGGGCGAATAATACTGAATGTAGTGTATTAGTAATGTTGTGATTAGTTATATTGAAATTTGTTACACTGAAAGTAATTATACTGAGATTATTTTTATGATCTGATATATTAAAAATAACATACATTACATAATTTTTTTAAAAAAATTATTTGTTTACACGAATGAGTTATTCATAGATTGAAAATACTACTATTAAACGGTGATTAATAATATTAAAGCTAATACATATATATTTTTCCTTATGCATCCTACCTGTTACGGCCTGAATTTTTCACCATCGGAATGGTGATGGTGCCTAACATTTCACTTAGGCAAGCCAATGTTAGATGTAATTATTAACTATTTTTAACAAGTTTCAAATACGATATCAATAACAGAAAACTGAATAGTCTGAAACAAGGTAAATAAACTAATCAGTGATGAAATCTCAATACAAACTCCAGATCTGGTGTCGCGAATACATGATCGTCTAAGATACTACAAACAAAGGTCTGAAACAAACATAACTATCTGAATCAAATAAATAACTAAAAGAAGTAGAAGGGGACTTTAGAGCTGCGGACGCTGTGCAGCTATACCTCAAGTCTCCTCTGGGTAGCTGAATCTGAGCAAGTCTATCGTATGCTGTTGGGACCAACTTCGGTATCTGCACAAGAAGTGCAGAGTGTAGTATGAGTACAACCGACCCTATTTATCCTGTAAGTGTCGAGCCTAACCTCCGCGAAGTATTGACGCGACTAAGGCGGGTCACTTACATTAACCTGTACGAAATAATAATAATAATAATAATAATAATAATAATAATAATAATAATAATAACAGAAAAGACAGTAATAGAAGTAAAGCATATATATAATTCATATCAACGAAACTCAAAATTTAACCAGCAGAGAGTCCCGAATAACCATTCATATAACTCATCTCAACAACCAAGGCCAATCCAACAGTCACAGATAATATTACTTTTATCAATATGTTGCGGCGTGCAACTCGATCCCACAATATCACTTTAATTATCTGTTGCGGCGCGCAACCCGATCCCACCATATAATCATATGTCAATATCATAGTCTATCCTTATTCTGACATTTCAATTCATTAGTTTTCACTTCTCGTTGCGGCGTGATACCTGCTCCCCAAACGAGTTCAGTTAACAGTAATAACTCAATAATCAAGATTAACGGGAAATCATACATTTAGAGGCAAGTGTACGAGCAATGAGTGGAGAATAACATGATAACCAAAGAGACTCTTACTACTTGGATATGTTAACTTTACCAACTCGACGGTATCTACTTTTTATTAATTCATACATGTGAAACTACATCAATGAAGGCATCAATTTATACGAAACTATAAGGCAACAACGAATAAAAAAATTTAGATATGTAGAGGGAAACAAATAGAGACAAGTAGTAAATAAGTTTAGAATCATGGAAGAGAGGGACAATTTAATACAAGAAATGCTAAATGGCAAGTAGCAGTTATGGCATGGAAGTTAAATAAGCATGTAATATTAAGGCATGACACAAGATATAATATGAAGCAATGAAGATAGGAAAACAAGTAATGTAACGGTTAAGTCATGGAATAAAGTAATTAATAAAATATGGAAAGTCATGGAAACAAGCAATTTGACGGCGTATATACACTCGCCACCTCGCATATACACCTCATGTAATTCACATAGCACATAGCTCAAGGGCTCCTAATTCCCTCAAATCAAGATTAGACCCAACACTCACCTCACTCCGCAATCAACTCAAAGTTCAATCATGGCCTTGCCTTTCGAACAAGCCTCCAAACCAACCAAATCTAGCAAATTATTAACCAAACGATTCAAAATAAACCTTAGAAAATACTCACCAATTAAAGAGGTTCAGTTTAGGTCATTATTGAAAAAGTCAACAAAAGTCAATCTCAGACCCGCTTGATCAAAACCTGAGATTCGGACCAAAGCCTAATTACCTATTTACTCCTCGAGCCCGGTTATGTAATTAGTTTCGAAATCTGATCTCAATTTGAGGTCTAAATTTTAAATTTATAAAAATCTCTAATTCTACCCAAATCCCTGATTTCTAACATGAAAATCCTAGATTTGATGTTAAAATCATATGAAATGTAATGGATAATTAAAGTCACTTACCAATATATTCATGTAACGATCCGGCCGGTCATTTTAATAATTATAGCCCTGATCCCCTATTAACTGCTTTCCCTGTATCTATTTCTGCTATTATAACTTGTCGGGAGGTTTCGTTTTGGTTTTTGGAGTGTTTTGGGACACTTAGTCCTTAAATGGAGGCTTAAGTCTTAAGATTTGGACTATAATCGGAACTATATGAAGACGACTCTGGAATGGAGTTTCGTCGATTCCGCTAGCTCCGTTGGGTGGGGCTTAAGGGCGTGTCCGGATTGTGCTTTAGAGGTCCGTAGCTTATTTAGGCTTGAGAAGGCGAAAGTCGAATTTTTGGAGATTTGGACCGGTAGTGGAATTTTTGATATCGAGGTCGGAATCCGATTCCGGAAGCTGGATTAGCTCCAAAATGTTGATTATGACTTGTGCGCAAGATTTGAGGTTATTCTGATGTGGTTTGATAGGTTTCGGCATCGGTCGTGGAAATTTGAAGGTTTAAGCTCATTAAGTTTGGATTGGAGGGTGATTTGTGTTTTTAGCGTTGTTTGATGTAATTTGGAGGCTTGACTAAGTTCATATGGTGTTTTAAGATTGGTTGGTACATTTGGTTGAGGTCCCGGTGGCCTCGGGTGTGTTTCAGATGCTTAACAGGTTGAAATTTGGACATATGTAATTGCTGAAGATTTCTGGTGCTGGTGTAATTGAACCTGCGGAGTGGTTACCGCAGATGTGAGCTTGCACAAGCGGGACTTGGATCGTAGAGGAGACTTAAGGTGAGCGGAGCAGAGTCCGCAGGTGCAAAGATTTTCACGCACTTACGATGGTCGTAGAAGCGGAGAGTAGGGCGTAGATGCGAGCTTGGGTCCGCAGGCGTGATGTAATTTTCGCACCTGCGACATGCATAGATGCGGTCGCAGAAGCGGAGGAAGCTGGAGTAAGTGTTTTCCACAGGTGCGTAGTTCTAACCACAAATGCGGTATCGTAAAAGCGAGTAAATGACCGCACATGCAGTTTAATCAGATTTGAGTGAATTTGGTATGATTAGACTCGTGAGTGAACGGGTGTTCGTATTTGTGACTTTACCTAATTTCGAGACGTGGTCTCGGGAAGGCGTTTTGGGAGATTTTCCAATTTCTTGCCTTAGCTTTGATTTCATTAGTTAGATTAGTTTCTTGTAGCTATATTTATGTTATGTAATTGGTTTTGGCTAGATTTGGGCCATTCAAAGTCGGATGTTCGTGGAAAGAGCATTGTGACAGATTGATTTGAGCTTGGTTCGAGGTAAGTATGTTGCCTAACCTTGTGTGGGGGAATTTTCCTTAGGGTTTGGTACTGTTTGATATATGAGCGCCGTGTATGTGAGTGACAAGTGTGTACACGGGCTATCTTTTGAAAAACTCCATTTTCATTAAGTAAAATATCTGCTTTCTTTTAACTAAACTACAATATCATATGTAATTATCCTGTTTAGTTTAGAACAACATGTCTACGTGTCTTAGTTGCTTATCTGAACTCTGTGCAGCATGCTTAGTAAATTTCCTACTTCTTCATTGACTTGTACTTAGTCTAAATTGTAGGTTTTCCGCGTTGTAGTTTTAATTCTATTGTTTGAGCTACATATTTACTTTGGTACTATGGAACGGTATTCTGGTAGATACCCTTGTTCTATATATTTACTTTGGGACTACGGAACAGTATTCTGGTAGATCCCGCTATTCTGCATATTTACTTTGGGACTACAAAATGGTATTCCGTTAGATCTCCTTATTCTGCATATTTAATTTAGGACTACGAGATGGGTATCTTGGGAGATCCCTTGTTGTTATCTCTATGTACTGTTGTTGTCTTCTATGATTTCATTCTTGTTTAATTTTAGCCTTTATTTTACTGCGGTATTTCATTCTATCTTGTTTATTTATATATAAACCAGTAGGGCCCTAACCTGATCTCGTCACTACTTGACCGAGGTTAGGCTTGACACTTACTAGGTACTGTTGTGGTGTACTCTTGCCCTTCCCTGCACATGTTTTACATGTGCAGATCCAGGTATCGCTTATCAGTCGCATCATCTGTGAGGCGAGATAGCTTTACAGACTTTAATGTATATCTGTCGCGTCCGTAGACCTCGGAGTCCCTTTCTACTCTTCCCTATGTCAACATTTCTTTTATTTCCTTTGTTTAGACTCTGGAGTGTAGAATTACTGTTTTCTTTCTGTAGTTTGTGACTTGCGATAATATGGGTTTTGGGAGAGTTTATGTACTTTTTCGAGAGTGATTATTGTATATGTCGAGCGTCATCTCATTTCCTTGTTTGAATTTTCCTGTTAATTGATAGCTTCCATGTTTTCGTTTCTTTTTCCGCAAATGTTAGGCTTACCTAGTCGTAGAGACTAGGTGTCGTCATGATGGTTAACAGAGGGAGAACTTGGGTCGTGACAAGGTTGTATCAGAGCTCTAGGTTCATAGGAGTCGAAAGTCACAAGCCAAATTATTAGAGTCTCGCGGATCGGTACGGAGACGTCCGTACTTATCTTCAGGAGGCTATGGAGCTGTTAGAAAATTTTCACTTCTTTTGATTCCTTGTCGTGCAAAATTTTAAACTTTTTTCTTCTATTCTCTCACAGATTGTGATGCCACGTGCTATTGGATATGACCAAGCACCCGTGCCTCCTGCTAGAGCCGCCAGAGGCCGGGGTAGAGACCGAAGACGCACACGTGGTGCAGCCAGAACACCCGAGCGAACTACTATAGAGGAGCCACCAGTAGCTCCAATCGGAGCACATTCACCTGATACGCCTACTATTACCGCTCCTGCTCTTCAGGATACCCTTGCACAGTTCATGAGCATGTACAACACTTTAGCTCAGGCAGGGTTGATTCCCCTTATTCCAGCCATATCTCAGGCCGGGGGAGGAGCCCAAACTCCCGCCGCCCGCACCCCCGAGCAGCAGGTTCAGGTTGATCAAATTCCAAAGGTTATACCGGTACCGCCTGTAACCCCATATCAACATGAGGGTATGGCAGCAGTTTCAGAGGAGGAGCAGTGTAGGCTTGAGAGGTACAAGAAGTACGACCCTCCAACATTCAGTGGTCTAGCGTTAGAGGATACTCATCAATTTCTGGAGGAGTGCTACCATATCCTCCTTACTATGGGCATAGCAGAGTCGAGTGGGGTTTCTTTCACTGCCTTTCAGCTTCGAAGAGCAGCCTATCAGTGGTGGCGTACTTATGATTTGGATAGTATGGCTGATGCAACTCCCCTAACATGGACATGTTTTTGAGAGAGTATGTCTCTCAGAGCCTTAGGATCGCATGGCGCGCGGAGTTTGAGCAGTTGAGTCAAGGTGCTATGATAGTTTCAGAGTATGCAGTCCGATTCAGTAACTTGGCTAGACATGCACCAACCTTGGTTTCTACAGTTCGAGAGAGGGTTCGTCATTTTATTGAGGGACGCATTCCTAGCATCAGGACTAGCATGGCCCAGGTGTTAGAGATGGATATATCGTATCAGCACGTGGTTAGTATTGCTAGGAGAGTGAAGGGCGTTATGAGGTTCGGAAAGTAGGGCAAGCTGAGCCCAAGGTTTATTGGTCCATTTGAGGTGTTGTGGCGAGTTGAGGAGGTTGCTTATTAACTTTCCTTACCTCCCAGTCTAGAAAATTTTTATCCGGTATTTCATGTTTCAATGCTCCTGAGGTATCATGGCGATTTGGCTCACGTGTTGGATTTCAGCTCAGTCCAGTAGGACAAGGATCTATCTTATGTTGAGGAGCTAGTGGTTATCTTGGACAGGCAGGTTCAAAATCTCAGGTCAAAGAACATTTCATTCGTAAAGGTTCAGTGGCATGATCAGTCGGTCGAGGAGGCGACTTGGGAGACCGAGCAGGATATATGCAGCCATTATCCTCATCTGTCCACCACTTCAGGTATGTCTCGATGCTCATTCGAGGACGAACGATTGTTTTAAGAGGGGGAGGATGTAACGACCCGACCGGTCATTTTGAGAGTTATAGACCCAATCCCCTATTAACGGCTTTTCCCGTATCTATTCTTGCTATTGTGACTTGCCGGGAGGATTCGTTTTGATTTTTGGAGTGTTTTGGGACACTTAGTCCCCAAATGAAGGCTTAAGTCTTAAGATTTGGACCGCAGTCGGAACTGTATGAAGACGAATCCAGAATGGAGTTTTGTCAATTCCTTAGCTCTGTTGGGTGATTTATGGCTTAGGGGCATATCTGGATTGTGTTTTGGAAGTCCGTAACTTATTTAGGCTTGAAATAGCGAAAGTTAAATTTTTGGAAATTTGGACTGGTAGTGGAATTTTTTATATCGGGTTCGGAATCCGATTTCGGAAGTTGGAGTATCTCCATAATATTGATTATGACTTGTGCACAAAATTTGAGGTCATTCCAATGTGGTTTGATAGGTTTCGGCATCGGTCGTGGAAATTTAAAGTTTCAAGCTCATTAATTTTGGATTGGAGGGTGATTTGTATTTTTAGTATTGTTTAAAGTGATTTGAGGGCTCAACTAAGTTCATATGGTGCTTTAGGATTGGTTGGTATGTTTGGTTGAGGTCTTGGGGGCCTCGGGTATGTTTCGGATGCTTAACGGGTTGCAATTTGGACTTATGCAATTGCTGAAGATTTCTAGTGCTGGTGTAATCGCACCTGCGGAGTGGTCACCATATGTGCGAGCCCGCAGAAGCGGGACTTGGATCACAGAAGTGACTTGAGGTAAGGGATAAGAGTCCGCAGGTGCAAAGATTTTCCCGCACCTGCGACATGCGCAGATGGGATTAGTGGTCGTAGAAGTGGAGGAAGCAGGACTAAGTTATTTCCGCAGGTGCGGAGTTCTAGCCGCAAATGCAGTACCGCAAAAGTGGGTAAATGACCGCAGGTGCCGTTTAACTGGCAGAAAAAGGGCATCTAGGGTTTGAATTCATTCTTCATTTTTGGACTTGAGAGCTCGAATTTTGGTGATTCTTTGAAGGTTCTTCAGAGGAAGTTATTGGGTAATGATTTCTAACTCGTTTTTGGTTGTATTCCATTAGTCCATTGTTGATTTCATCATTTAATTAGGGATTTGAGTTGGAAAAATTGGGGAAATTTTGAAAAAAGTTCTTAGGCCGAATTTTGGGGTTTTGATCGAGATTTTTGTATCGGATTTGAGTAAATTTGGTATGGTTATACTCGTGAGTGAATGAATGTTCGTATTTTATGACTTTTATCTGATTCCGAGATGTGGGCCCGTGAAGGCTTTTTGGGAGATTTTCCAATTTTTTGCCTTAGCTTTGATTTCATTAGCTAGATTAGTTTCTTGTAGCAATATTTATGTTATGTAATTGATTTTGGCAAGATTTGGGCCATTCAGAGACGGATGTTTGTGGAAAAAGCATTGTGACAGATTGATTTGAGTTTGGTTCGAGGTAAGTGGCTTGTCAAACCTTGTGTGGGGGAAATCCCCTTAGGATTTGGTACCACTTGATATATGAGTGGCGTATACGTGAGGTGACGAGTGCGTACACATGCTATCTGTTGAGAA
Organism: Nicotiana sylvestris; assembly: GCF_000393655.2. NCBI lineage: Eukaryota > Viridiplantae > Streptophyta > Magnoliopsida > Solanales > Solanaceae > Nicotiana > Nicotiana sylvestris. The sequence continues at coordinate 212,731,678 of NC_091058.1, forward strand.
ACTCCATTTTTCATTACTTAAAATATATGTTTTCCTTTAACTGAACTACACTAGCATATGTAATAATCCTATTTAGTTTAGAACAATATGTCAACGTGTCTTAATTACTTATCTGAACTCTGTGCAGCATGCTTAGTAAATTTCCTGCTTCTTCATTGACTTGTACTTAGTCTAAATTGTAGGTTTTCCGTGTTGTAGTTGTAATTCTATTGTTTGAGCTGCATATTTACTTTGGAACTACAGAACGGTATTCTGGTAAATCCCCGTATTCTGTATATTTACTTTGGGACTACGGAACAGTATTTTGGTAGATCCCCCTGTTCTGCATATTTACTTTAGGACTACAGAAAGGTATTCCGGTAGATTCCCCTGCACATTTAATTTGGGACTACAATACGGTATCTCGGGAGATCCCCTGTTGTTATCTCTGTGTATTGTTGTTGTCTTATATGATTTCATTCTTGTTTAATTTCAGCCTTTATTTTAATGCGGTATTTCATTCTATCTTTTTTATTTATATATACCAGTAAGGACCTGACCTGATCTCGTCACTACTCGATTGAGTTTAGGCTTGGGGCTTACTGGGTACCGTTGTGGTGTACTTATGCCCTTTCCTGCACATATTTTTCGTGTGCAGATCCAGGTATTGCTTATCAGTCGCATTATCCGTGAGGCGAGATAGCTTTAGAGACTTCAAGGTATATCTACCACGTCCGTAGACCTCGGAGTCCCTTTCTACTCTTCCCCATGTCAACATTTCTTGTATTTCCTTTGTTTAGACTCCGGAGTATAGAATTACTGTTTTCTTTTGTGACTTGCGACATTATAGGTTTTGGGAAAGTTTATGTACTTTTTCGAGAGTGATTATTGTATATGCCGAGCGACATCTCATTTCCTTGTTTGAATTTACCTGTTAGTTAAAAGCTTCCATGTTTTCGTTTCTTTTTCTGCAAATGTTAGGCAGTGCCGTCACGACGCTTCACGGAAGGAGAACTTGGGTCGTGACAATTTAGGAAGAAAATCTCTTTTAAAAATCGTCTCTAAAGTGTTCAGGGTTGAGAGTTTGAAAGAAATGAGCTAAATCTCGTTTTTTCCTCTTTTACCCAGTTATCACAATTGCAACACATAATTCGTAATTGCGATGATCGCAAAAACGATCAACCCTTCGCAAATAAGAAAAAGCCACTGAGCCTGTTTTCGTCGCAAATATGACAATTTTATTGCAAATACGAATCCAAGCTGTCCGCAAATGCGAACAATATTTTGCAAAAGCCAAGCAGTACCAAGTCAGTCCAAGCAGTACCAAGTCAGTCATTGGTCACAATTGCGACCAAAACCTTAGCAATTGCAAAGATACAGAGTTCGCAAATGTGAACTCTTCCCAACTAAGCCCATGCTTGCAAATGCGACCCATTATTCGCAAAAACGAGGTTTGCATTTGTGAGCCAGACCTTGCAAATGCGAGATCTGCAGGCAACGCCAGAAGCAAAGAAGCATCAGCTATTTCTCTTAGTCAAAAATCACTTTGTAGCCTATTTGAAACTCACCCGAGCCCCTCAGTCTCCAAATTAAATATGTACACAAGTATAATAACATCATACGAACTTGATCGCATGATCAAAACACCAATATAACACCTAAACTATGAATTAGGTACCAAAACGAATGAAAATTTTAAAGAAACTTAAGAACTTTTAGTTTTTCAATCGGACGTCCGAATCACGTCAAATCAACTCCGTTTTGCACCAAATTTTGCAGACAAGTCATAAATACTGAAATGAACCTATACATAGTTTTGGAACCGTAATCTAAACCCAGTCACAACAAAGTCATCCTACGGTCAAACTTAGGAATTCTTTAAACTTTTAAATTCTAGTTTTCAACAAATTACGTTAAATCAAGTTGGGGACTTTCAAATTCAATTTCGGGCATACGCCCAAGACCCAAATCACGATACAGACCCACCGGGGTCGTCAAAATACTAATCCGGATCTATTTGCTCAAAATGTTGACCGAAGTCAACTCAAATGAATTTTAAAGCACGATTTCACATTTTCCTCAATTTTTCACATAAAAACCTTTCGGAAAAAGACATGGACTATACAAGCAAATTGAGAAAGGTTAAACGGAGCTAATTGAGGTTTCGAAATACAGAATTGAGGGATAAATCTAAAAATGACTTATCGGGTCATCACACTACCAAGCAACCCCTAAGCGCGAACCATGGAACATTTAATTACCCACTTTTATGTTTGTATCATGAGATGTTGTAGCTTACTCTCTTTTTGAGTTTAACTCATTTATTCTAACAGTGTCATAAGATTGTTTATCAAGCTTTACCTCAAAGATATTTATAGACATCGTTTAACTTAAATACATCGATGGTAAAAGGATTTTTTACAATTATTATATCAAATTTATTTGCTGTGGCAGGTAATTTGTTTTTTTCAAAAACAAAATTCACTTTTATAGATGATTATATGTAAAAAATTTCGAATGACCTGACAGTGTAAAAAAATACTCCGTCATATATATAAATTAAATTCTTACCGAAAACTTCATTATAAGGTGTGAAAATTGTAATCTTGGAGCATCCTTAAAAAATGAGATTCCTGCAACAACAATTCAGTAAAATCCCACAAGTGAGGTTTGGGGAGGGTAGAGTATACGCAGATCTTACCCCTACCCCGAAGGAGTAGAGAAACTGTTTTCAGAAGACCCTCGGCTCAAGAAGACGAAGAGAGAGACAATATTTCAGTATTATCAACAGAAAATAATAGAAATAACAACACCAACATAAGAAACATAGAATAGATGCAAAATACTAACAACCAATAGACAATGCCTGATATAATGAAAAACGGGAGAGTAGTGTTAACATAACACTAATCGCTAGCCGTCTAAGACAAAATCCTATCAAACTAGCCTAACACCTTTACAGAGTAGAAAATTGTTCAGCTACCTCCTAACCTACAACGTAACCCTAATGCTAAACCTTCATATCTTCCTATCAAGGGTCATGTCCTCACAAATCTTAAGCTTCAAAAAATATGAGATTTCTAATCTTAAAAAATAAAATAAATTACTTGTTGCAACATGTATCTAATAATGTAAAAGTTCTTTAAATTGTTGGTGTGTATAAATTTAACTCGTCTTTTTTTGTTTACATGGCGACCTGGCAAAAGTGTTTTATATTAATGCATAACTTGTTAAATATTTAAATTGGGTTGTTTCCAAATTTTATAGGCCTGCAAATATTATTAGGATTATTGGCCCAAATATTTGATCCAAAAGAGTAAGGCACTGTACTTTCTTTTTTGTGTAAATTTCAAAAATAGTCATTTTCGAACTTATAATTAAAAACTATATGTAGATTCAAAAGTCACTTAAAAATAAAAAATCTTTGGAATCCATGACGTGTTGTGATATTCGAACTTAAAAAGATTAAACTCCATGAAAGTATCCTGGACGACATCCAGGACACTATCGTGGAGTTTCACTTTTTAGGTTCGAAATCCATGACACGATCATGAATTTCAAATATCAGGATTTTATCCTTAATTTTTCACTTGTTTACGTTCAAATCTATAATATATCATGATGTTTTTGCATTAAAAGGGACTACTTTTTGATAAATTTTGAACTATAGTTATTTTTAGACGGTGAATAAGTGGTTAACCCGTACAATTTTTACTTTATTTCCTCTCAAGTCAACAAATCAAAGAGGTAAAGCCATAAAGGGGAGCTGAAATGGGTTTTAAGTTTCAATTTCATTGATGTATTGAGGACCAAATTAATCCCAGATTAAATCGAAGAATTTTAGGAAGTGAAGGCTTTTAACTGTTACGCATAAAGGCTTCTTAGTGCCAAATTAAAGATCATAATTATGATGATTATACGAAAACATAACGACAAGATGAGAGGTGCCCAGGGCTGCGCATAGTTTGATAAATACCAAATTATCATATCGAAATCGAAATTTTTGATATTTTGCATTCGATATTTTGGTATTTAGTATAGTATTTGGTTTAAATTTCTAAAAAAATTAGTACTAAGTATGATATTCGATATTCAAAAATAAAATATCGAAATACCGATAACATACTGAAATATATATACTAAGTTACTCAATACACATATTATTGATTAACATAAATATTAAAATTCTAAATTTTACTTTCCGTTATTTTTATAGTTGCCTTTAATCTTTACCACCTTTTATCCACTATACTTGCCTTTTCCCCTTTTTTGGTTGCCTACTTACGTTTCAACCTTTCTCCCTTCTAAGGCATTTTGGTTTTCATCTTTTTTTTCCCCGCTATATTATAATATTTTTATTTTCGTATTTGTGAATATTTTTCTTTAAGATATTAGAATCTATCGCTTTATGCAGGAGCCAAACAAATTGAAGTTACCAGACCGAATAAATCAAAACTGAAAGGAGAAAAGTCGAACCATACAAAATTTAGTTATTGGTATAGCATTTTAAGAAATGGAAAATCTAAATACCGAATCGAAATGTCTAAATATTGTACATACCGATCGACGAACACCTCTAAAGGTGCATGTGTTGTGCACGAGCTCCAAAAAGAGTTACCTCAATTATGTACTTTGGCAACAACAACAATAACGACCTAGTGAAATCTCACGAGGGAATTTGAAGAAGGTAACGTGTATACCTTACCTTTACTCCGAAAGAATAGAGAGAGGTTCTACGACAATATACATATTCGTTGTTTACACTTTACACAATAAACGGAGTTACATATTCTAATATTTGTTTTTTAGTGTTCGTACCAAACAATCAAAAGAAATTGCATCATAAACATGGACAAAGAAAGGGAAAATTTCATTTAAAATAGACGAGTAATTATTTTGAAAAAATGTCAAAAATAGTCATCATGTTCTAAGGTAGGCTCAAAATAACGCTCGAAATAGTTTTGGTCCTTTACGTTGCCAAACTTTTAACACTTTTACAACACAACCAACAACAACAACAAAAATTTAGTGTAATCTCATAAATGAGGCCGGAAGGTTAATATTGTTGAAATGTCAAATATTTTAGCTTCCCACATCGGTGGGTTAGCAATAGTTGGAGAGATTTTTCCCCTATAAAAGAAGGCTTAATGTTTAGGATTTAAACACACCTCTCATTTGCCTTCTCATCTGTTTAAGGCATTTGTATCTTCTCTCTTTAGTATTATTTCACTTGTATTTTTGGAGTGGAATAAAATATTGGTTGTGTCCGAGGAGTAAGCAAAATTAGCCGAACCTCGTAAATTCTGGTGTTCCCTTTATTGTTGCTTTATTGTCTTATTTATTATTTGGTGGCTGTCATAATTTTTGGTATAGTAGTTGTGACTTATTCACACTATATACATTTGGCTTCCGCAACAATTGGTATCAGAGCCAAGGTACTGTCTAAGTATGCTCTGTGGTTGCAGCATAGTCTGATCTTCCACATCAGAAAAGATTTATCTTGGTAACTGAGTCAAGGTTCTGTCTGAGTATGCTCTGTGGTTGCAGCTTAGTCTGATCTTCTACATCAGAAAGGAAATAATCTTGATTTGTGTCGTCAGCTATTAAATAATATTTGTGTCAAATATGGGAGACAATAAACAAGAAGAATCTACATCAAGTGTCAACAATACGTCATCATTGGCATCTTCGCTTATGACAAGAATTGTGTCAAATGCGAAATTTGCGGTAGAAATTTTTGACGGGTCCGGACATTTTGGGATGTGGCAAGGCGAGGTTCTAGATGTCCTTTTTCAACAAGGGCTAGATCTGGCCATTGAAGAAAAGAAACCAGATGTTATTGGAGAAGAAGATTGGAGAATTATCAACCGTGTTGCTTGCGGTACCATTCGATCCTACCTTGTTAGAGAGCAGAAATATCCATACACAAAGGAAACTTCTGCAAGTAAATTATGGAAAGCACTGGAGGATAAATTTTTGAAGAAAAATAGTCAAAATAAATTGTACATGAAGAAGAGACTGTTTCACTTCACCTATGTTCCTGGTACCACGATGAATGAACATATCACCAGTTTCAATAAGTTGGTCACAGATTTGCAAAATATGGATACAACTTATGATGATGGTGACTTGGCCTTAATGTTGTTGGCGTCACTTCCTGATGAGTACGAGCACCTTGAAACTACTCTACTCCATGGAAATGACGAAATTTCTCTCAGAGAAGTTTGTTCGGCTTTGTACAGCTATGAACAAAGAAAGCGAGAAAAACAGAAGGGCGGAGAAGGAGAAGCACTATTTGTGAGGGGTCGTCCTCAAAATCAAACGAGGACAAAGAAGGGAAGATCCAAGTCAAGATCCAGACCCAGCAAAGATGAATGTGCCTTTTGTCGAGAAAAAGGGCACTGGAAGAAAGACTGTCCGAAGTTGAAGAATAAGGCCAAACATAACAATGGAAAGGCCATTATGGATTCAAATGTAGCTGATTGTGATGATTCAGACTTCTCATTAGTTACAACAGAGTCATTAACATCATCAGACATATGGTTGATGGACTCGGCTTGTAGCCATCATATGTGTCCCAACAGGGACTGGTTTGTGGAATTTCAAGAAGGAGAATATGGAGTCATCCACACAGCGGATAACAGCCCTCTTACCTCATATGACATTGGTTCAATACGATTAAGGAACCATGATAGAATGATCAGAACATTAACAGATGTTCGATTTGTACCGGATTTGAAGAAGAATCTCATCTCTGTAGGAGCCCTAGAATCAAAAGGGTTCAAAATCATTGCAGAAAATGGAGTGATGAGAGTATGCTCCGGTGCACTAGTGGTAATGAAGGCTAATCGGAAGAATAATAATATGTACCGCTATCGTGGCAGTACAGTTATTGGGACAGCGACAGTGACATCCAGTGACGACAAAGAGGCAGAAGCAACCAAGCTATGGCACATGCGCTTGGGACATGCTGGAGGAAAATCCTTGAAAACTCTATCAGATCAAGGATTGTTAAAAGGAGTAAAGGCTTGCAACTTGGAGTTTTGTGAGCATTGTGTTAAAGGGAAACAGACAAGGGTTAAATTTGGTACAACGATCCATAATACTAAAGGCATTTTGGATTATGTACACTCTGATGTTTGGGGTCCTTCCAAAACACCTTCATTGGGTGGGAAGCACTATTTTGTAACCTTTGTTGATGATTTTTCTCGAAGAGTGTGGGTGTATACAATGAAAAACAAAGATGAAGTGCTGGGAATTTTTCTCAAATGGAAGACGATGGTGGAGAATCAAACAGGCAGGAGGATCAAGTGTATTCGCACAGACAATGGAGGTGAATACAAAAATGATCATTTCAATAAGGTCTGTGAAAATGATGGCATCGTCCGACACTTCACTGTTAGACATACACCACAACAGAATGGAGTGGCAGAACGTATGAACCGGACCTTGCTGGAGAAGGTACGGTGTATGTTGTCCAATGCTGGCTTGGGCAAAGAATTTTGGGCTGAGGCAATTACATATGCATGCCACCTCATTAATCGTCTACCATCTGCTGCTATTGATGGCAAGACACCATTTGAAAAATGGTATGGAAAGCCTGCTTTAGATTATGACTCTTTGCACGTGTTTGGCTCAACTGCATATTATCATGTGACGGAGTCAAAATTGGATCCAAGGGCAAAGAAGACTATTTTTATGGGAATTACTTCTGGAGTCAAAGGATATCGCTTATGGTGTCCTATGACAAAGAAAGTAATATTCAGCAGGGATGTTACCTTTGATGAATCTATGGTAAATAAGGTAACAGAAGATACCAAACAAAATAAAGGTGCTTCTAAGCAGGTGGAGTTTGAGGGAAAATTTATTTTTCCTACACAAGAAGCAGAGGAGGAAACAAATGAAGATTACCCTCTGGAAGGAGAGCCAGTAGAGGAGATTCCAACTCAGGAACCTCAACAACAACTTGAATCAATAGCAACCAGCAGGCCAAAAAGAACAATAACGAAACCTGTTCGTCTCATAGAGACGGTTGCTTGTGCAACCTCAATTGTAGCTGATGATGTTCCTACCACTTATAAAGACGCTGTCCAAAGTTCAGAAGAAGATAAGTGGAGGATTGCCATGAATGATGAAATACAGTCCCTTCATCAGAATCATACATGGAGATTGGCCAATCTCCCGAAGGGAAAGAAAGCAATTGGGTGCAAATGAGTATTTGCAAAGAAGGAAGGATTTCCTAACCAAGTAGATGTTCGCTACAAAGTAAGATTGGTGGCCAAAGGATATGCTCAAAAGGAGGGAATTGATTACAATGAAGTGTTTTCTCCAGTTGTAAAACATTCCTCCATTAGAATTATGTTGGCTTTGGTAGCACAATTGGATTTGGAACTAGTTCAGATGGATGTAAAAACTGCGTTTTTACATGGAAACTTGGAGGAGGAAATCTACATGACTCAGCCAGAAGGATTCAAAGTTGCTGGAAAAGAAAATATGGTGTGCAAACTTGAAAAATCGTTGTACGGATTGAAACAATCTTCTAGACAATGGTACAAGCGATTTGACGAGTTTATGTTGCGGCAAGGGTACAAGAGAAGCAAATACGATCATTGTGTGTATTTGCACAAGCTTAAAGATGGTTCCTTTGTATATCTTCTCCTATATGTTGATGATATGTTGATAGCTTCCAAGAATTCGGAAGAAATTGATAAGTTGAAGATTCAACTGAAGAAGGAGTTCGAGATGAAGGATCTGGGTGAGGCAAAGAAAATTCTTGGCATGGAGATAATTAGAGATAGACGTTCAAAGAAACTCTGTTTATCTCAGAAAGAATATTTGAAGAGAGTACTACAACGTTTTGGCATAGATGACAAGACTAAGCCAGTTAGTACTCCACTTGCTCCCCATTTTAAGCTAAGTACTACTATGTCGCCAATGGATGAATCTGAACGAGAGTATATGTCAAAAGTACCATACGCAAATGCTGTTGGTAGCTTGATGTATGCAATGGTTTGCACAAGGCCTGACATTTCACAAGCTGTTGGAGTTATTAGCAGATATATGCACAATCCAGGGAAGGAGCATTGGCAAGCTGTGAAGTGGATTCTACGGTATATTCATAATACTGTAGATGTCGGGTTAGTTTTTGAGCAGGAAGACAATCAGTTTGTAGTTGGATATTGTGACTCAGATTTTGCGGGTGATATGGACAAACGAAGATCAACTACTGGTTATGTGTTTACTTTTGCAAAGGCACCAGTTAGTTGGAAGTCTACTTTGCAGTCAACAGTTGCTTTGTCTACAACAGAGGCAGAGTACATGGCTATTACAGAGGTTGTGAAAGAGGCAATTTGGCTTCAAGGATTGCTAAAGGAGCTTGGTGTTGAACAAAAAGGTATCACAATTTTTTGTGATAGTCAAAGTGCTATTCAATTAGCGAAGAACCAAGTTTATCATGCAAGGACGAAGCACATTGATGTTCGGTATCATTTCGTACGAGAAATCATAGAAGAAGGTGGAGTCACGGTGAAGAAAATTCATACTACGGAGAATCCTGCTGATATGCTGACAAAGGTGGTGACTGCGGTCAAGTTTCAACATTGTTTGGATTTGATCAACATTGTTGAACACTGAAGATTGAAGATGAAGACACAACCAAAATTTGTTATAGAGAGAAAATTGAAGACGTGAAATTTTTGCCAAGGTGGAGATTTGTTGAAATGTCAAATATTTCAGCTTCCCACATCGGTGGGTTAGCAATAGTTGGGGGAATTTTCCCCTATAAAAGAAGGCTTAATGTTTAGGATTTAAACACACCTCTCATTTGCCTTCTCATCTGTTTAAGGCATTCGTATCTTCTCTCTTTAGTATTATTTCACTTGTATTTTTGGAGTGGAATAAAATATTGGTTGTGTCCGAGGAGTAAGCAAAATTAGCCGAACCTCGTAAATTCTGGTTTTCCCTTTATTGTTGCTTATTGTCTTATTTATTATTTGGTGGCTGTCATAATTTTTGGTATAGTAGTTGTGACTTATTCACACTATATACATTTGGCTTCTGCAACAAATGTATATAAAGATCTTACCACTGCCTTATAAAAATAAAAAAGCTAATTTTTTTTTAGCCATTTGATATTCTTAAACAATTTAACAAATTATGGTAAATTTGAGGAAAATCTTAGAAAAAAGGATTAAATGGAACTCACATTTAGAGGTAGTTGGCAAGGCCTGTCCTTTAGGTTATAGCATGTTGTTTGACCGTATTTCTTTTTGGCCAAAAATAATTTATTTTTATTAAATAATTTTTTAAAATTAAAGTGTTTGACCAAATGACCCTCTAGCTAGCGCTTTGACATAGATTTAGTTATAAATTTTTTTTTTTAAAAAAAAAGTGTTTTTAAAGATTAGATGAAAAATAATTTTTGAAAATTGAAATGATGTTTGGACATACATTTTACTTGAAAAAAAAATTAAATTTTAAGTAGAAAACTTCAAAAACTACTCTAGAGTTGTTTTTGAGATTTTGAAGATTTAATTTTTAAAACAAGCTAAAAATAATTAAATTCTATAAACAAATAAGCCCCCAAATTTTATGGCCAACGGGAGCTTAGGGTTCGTAAAAAATTTAACGGTTGAAAAAATTTAGTCTTCTTTTGTCTTTTTCTGTGTTTCTTAAAAGTTAAAGATTGTGAAATGAGCATACCAAGAAAAGTACAGATACTGTTTTCAATTCCAAGAATCTGAAAAATAAACAGAGTTATAAGTAGCAGAAAAAGGAACTCAATTGGCAGGCTGTGGACCAATCTAGTCTCTAGGCTTAGACTGCAATGAGTTGTCGTTTAAATGTGGAGCAATTATAGTTCTTTGGATCATTTCTTATTTGATACTCCCGGTCCAAAATAAGTGATTTTTTGGCCTTTTTCTTGTGGTAATGAATTAATTATTTTTTTTCTACATTGTCCTTGGAGTAAATAGTGTTGGAATATGTGTTAGGAGTGTTTATGTGAGATAGTAAAGGTTAATACGGTCAATTCCATTGTTAATTAATGCTAAAAAGTGAATTTCTTAATCTGTGTGAAAACATCCAAAAAAATCACTTATTTTGGACGGAGGGAGTAATGCTTTTTAATTTATATGTAACTAATATTTTGTATTAATTATATACCATATTAAGTACTATTCTAATACAAAATAAATTATGACATTAGCAATACTATAATTTTTAATAAATGAATAACTATGTATAAAGACAAAATTGTCCTGTCAAAACCTTTAATATACCACATCAAACAGTCAATAAGAAATAATCTCAACATACCTAATCTTCAAGTTTCATATTGTGTCGTTATTTCTAGCAAGATTGAATCTATACTTATAGTATCGTATTCTTAAATATCTGTTGTTGCACATATCCTCATTTATACCCATGTTTAATTACCTGGTTGTTGCTGATGTCTGTTTATTGCTTCATTTCACTTCTTTTGAGCCGATGGTTTTTCGAAAATAGCCTCTTTATGGAGTAAGGTCCGCATACATCTCACCCTCCTCAGACAAGAGGAGTTGCTCTGATGGTAAACAACCTCCACTTCTAACTAAGAGGTTGTGAGTTCGAGTCTTCCCAAGATCAAAGTGAGAAGTTCTTGGAGGGAAGGATGTCGCGGGTCTATTTGGAAACAACCTCTCTACCCCAGGGTAGGGGTAAGGTCTGCGTATACACTACCCTCCTCAGACCTCACTAAGTGGGATTATACTGTGTTATTGTTGTTGTTATTGTTGTTGGTGTTGTTGATGTTGTATACCTAATCTCCAACATTACGAATATTTAATACACCATATTTAATACAATTCTTATACACCCTATCAAAAAACCCCTTGTAAAAGGTCCCTAATAAAGACAACTTAATACTTAATCATTTCTTTATACTTAATACTCAAAACTCAAATTCAAAATATTTGATTAACCATAAAAAAATATTTGCCACTCTATTTTTAATCATTTCTTTATATTACCATGAGGAGTAGCCTGCTCTATTATTAATTGAAGTCTAAATGATGGTCAATACAAAAGTACATAAACTTTATTACAGTTGATTGAGTTGTCATTTGTCAACTTGTATTTTCTTGTCTTAGGACCCTTGTGTAATTCTTTTGTTCTTAGAAATTGGTGTTATTTGTACGGTTTTTCAGAGGCCCCCTGGCCATTGAGAAGAGAAGAGATGCAAATATCCAACTACTTTTTGTCTTTTTAATTATAATATAATGTTCGAATAAACTTGCTGGCTCATTACTCTAGTAGTTTCCATACGTAGATCTCTAGTACTAGTACAAGCTGTTGTTCCTTTTGCTTTACTTGTTTTATATTTTTTCCATTTCAATTTACGTGGACTCGTTTGACTGGATACGGAGTTTAAGAAAAAAATGAAAAATTTTGGAATTTGTGGTCTTAAATAAATTAAAAAAGGGTTCGGAATATTTGTGTGGTTATAAAAGCTTCTCGTTAAGGGTAGAATTATAAGTTTAAGCTAAATTATTTCCAAATTTAGAAAGAAGTCATTCTTTTTGGAATAAACCAAAAAGGAAATGAGTTCACATAAACTGGAACGGAGGGAGTAGTATGTTTTGCCAAGCTGAAAAAATCGATTTATTTTGAGAAGTATTTTTGAAAATGTACTTTCGGAGAAAGACTGTTTGTGTTTTGGCTAATCAATTTATAAAGCATTATGAGCAATTATTTGACCAAACTTTTTAAAAAGTACCTTTAATTATCAAATTACGAATAAAAACATGAAAAATATTTTGCTAGGGGCATTTTTCGTAGGAAGAATATTTAAAATTGCTTCTGTTTCTGGGGAAACGCTACTTTTTTCTACTTCTCCCCAAAAATGCTTTTTTCCCCACGAATCAAGTTAAGAAAGAAAAAAGTATTTTTTTTAGAAAAAAACACTTTTGGCTTTGAAAGAAGTGTATAACCCGATTTTACTGATTTACCGAGACCAGTGTGAAGGATCGAATATCGATCACGTAATAGATCAGACCAATGCATGAGGATAAGGTACTGAGTTCGAGATTCAATGTACCTGTCAAGATCGAGGCCAATAGTGATTGATACCAAATGAGATAGACATCGAGCAAGATCGATAATAGCATAATAACAGAAAGACGAGATATCCGTGACTGGTCGAATATCATGGCGGAAATCTCAGAACGGATCAAATTAAGGACGGTTAATAAGCTAATCATGGAATTTCCTTCTGTAATTAGAGTTATACCATAATTAGAATTCCTCTACTATATAAAGAGGAATCCAATAATTTGTAAGGCACTTGAATTCTCGCATATCAAAGCCATATAATACTCTTTTTAGCTTATATTCTCTTGTTCATCAGGTTGCTCTATTTTTACTTGTTATGGTACCAATCATCTCAAGGGCATTCTAACTCGAGTGTTGAATTCTGTCTCAACACTGGTTTGCTTTACTTTATTGTTAATTTTTATCACTAATATTCATATTTATCAATTGGTATTAGGTGAAATCACATGTTCATAAAATCATATTATAAGTTTAATTGTTATCCAATTTTAAGGGTAAATAGTTTGGCGCCCATCGTGGGGCTAAGGATAATAGTGATTGCCTGGTATTAATTCTCATAACACATACTGATTTATGCTTGTTCTCTTAAGTGTCTTTGATTTTAGGAATCAATATGTCAAACTCTCAAGTAGCACCCACTCACACAGACAACGACCTTGGTCTTCATGGCGAGAACAAAAACATAGCCGCTCCGAAAAACGAAATACCTCCAGTCAACCCCGATGGACCGCCGGTCGTAGACCCAGTCGATGTCGGCTCCCATATTGCCATTGATGGAAATTTGGCGTTGACCCTAAAAATAGCATCGGCAGAAATGCTTGAGCAGCCGATCAGAATGCACAGAGTGGTGGAGAAGGCAAAATTAGCCTTCAAATGATATTCGAGATGTTTCAGACTCAACAAGTTGTGATAGCATAACTCCAAAATCAGAATCGAGCACCAAGCAGAATTGAGCTCGAAACATCACAAGAAGTTGTTCATAGAGCTGAACCTATATCAGAAAGATCGAACGCCAATGAATCGGGACTGACCCCGCCATTAGGAAAATGCTCGAGGAGCTCACTAAACGGATTGAATCAGGTGAAAAGAAAATAGAGGCAAATGACAAAAAGGTAGAAACATAAAACTTTCGGGTTGACCAAATATTGGGGGCACCACCGATTCTAAGGGTTTGGATTCGAAGAAGTTAATGCAGAAGCCTTTCCCTCCAAGTGCGGCTGCGAAACCCATCCCAAAAAAGTTTCGCATGCCAGAAATTCACAAATACAATGGAACCACCAACCCTAATGAGCATGTCACTTGTTATACATGCACAATAAAGGGGAATAGCTTAGAAGATGATGAGATTGAATACGTTCTATTGAAATAGTTTGGAGAAACTTTATCGAAAGTGGAAATGATATGGTATCACAATTTGCCGCCCAATTCCATCGATTCCTTCGCCATGCTTGCAGATTCCTTCGTGAAGGCACACGCTGGAGAAATAAATGTTGCGACTAGGAAGTCGGACCTCTTCAAAGTGAAACAAAAGGACAACAAAATGTCGATGGAATTCGTATCTCGGTTCCATATGGAGCGCATGAACTTACCCCTGGTCACAGATGATTGGGCTGTTCAAGCTTTTACTCAAGGTTTGAACGAATGAAGTTCAATAGCATCACAACAACTAAAGCAGAATTTAATTGAATATCCAGCTGTGACCTGGGCTGATGTACATAATCCGCACTAGTCAAAGATTAGGGTCGAGGATGATCAATTGGGAACCCCTTCCGGTTCTGTCTACCCAAATAGGCCCGTCAGAATAATTCAAAGGGACATTGATAGAGAACCCTGATCAAACAAAGATCGGTATAAACCATACGTCGTAAATTGTAAAAACAACGACCCAGGATGTAATCCAGTTTGAAATGATCGAAGGAATGATCGAGGATAGAACTCCCGATGGCTCATGAGTAAAAGTGGATTCGATAAACATGTCGAGCCCACAAAAGCACCATGACTATCAGAATACAACTTCAGCATCAATGCATCGGCTATTGTATCAACCATTATCGAATCAAGGATACTAGATGACCTAGATCCTTACAGATTGATCCAACTCAAAGGAACCCTAATCAAATGTGCAAATACCATGGTACCTATGGCCATAAAACTGAAGACTGCAGACAATTGAGGGATGAGGTAGGTCTTCTATTCAACGAGGGTCACCTTCGAGAATTCGTAAGTGATCGAGCCAAGAACCACTTCAAAAATAGAGATTCAAATAGACAGAACGAGCAGGAAGAGCCACATCATGTGATTCACATGATCGTTGGAGGATTCGATGTTCCTCAAGGACTGGTATTTAAACGCACCAAGGTGGCAATCACAATGGAAAAACAAACTCGGAACTACTTACCAGAAGAAGCTTTGTCTTTCAACGACGAGGATGCAGAAGGGATCGAGCAACCTCACAACGACGCATTGGTAATATCTATTCTTATGAATAAAATTCAAGTTAAACGTGTGTTGATTGATCCAGGTAGCTTGGCAAACATTATTCGATCAAGGGTCGTAGAGAAACTCGGCCTCCAAGATCAAATCGTGCCCGCAGCTCGAGTACTTAACGGCTTCAACATGGCAAGTGAAACCACCAAAGGGGAAATCAGTTTGCTAGTAAATATGGCCGAGACTATCCAAGAAACAAAGTTCCATGTGATAGAAGGTGACATAAGGTACAATGCGCTGCTCGAAAGGCCTTGGATTCATAACATGAGGGCAGTTCCCTCGACGCTTCATCAAGTCCTGAAGTCCCCAACATCAGACGGAATCAAAATAGTGTACGGTGAACAACCCGCCGCCAAAGAAATGTTTGCAATCGACGAAATAGTACCGATATCAACGCTTTTATCAACAAAGGGATCTGAGTTAAAGGGAAAACAAGAAGTCAAATAGCAACCACAACCGCCAGCCTCAGCCCGATCGGAGGAGCAAGAAACTTCGAGGATGATGATTATATGATACCTCGAACATTCATAATCCCTGATGACTCTGATGCAACGAAGTCAACGGTCGAAGAGCCGGAACAACTCATACTGAACGAGTATCTGCCCGATCGAAAGGTATTCCTGGGCATAGGGTTAACCCCCAAGCTCAGGAAAAAACTCGTTCAATTCCTTTTAGATAACATGGATTCTTTTGCTTGGTCCTACATAGATATGACAGGGATCCCACTGGAGATCACTATGTATGGACTGAGCTTGGACCCAAAGTTCCGCCTGGTAAAACAAAAGAGAAGGCCCCTGTCCGAGGTAAAACATGCATTCACTAAGGACGAGGTAACAAAACTTATCAATATAGGATCCATTCAGGAGGTAAAATATCCCGAATGGTTAGAAAACGTAGTTGTAGTCCCTAAAAAGAGAAATAAACTTAGAATGTGCGTAGACTATAAGCATTTAAACAAGGCATGCCCCAAATATTCCTTTCCTTTGCCGAATATTGATCGCATGATCGATGCCACGGCCGGCCACAAGATCCTTAGTTTTCACGATGCCTACTCCGGGTACAATCAAATAAAAATGAACCCGGAGGATCAAGAAAAGACTTCGTTAATCACTAAATACGTCACCTATTGTTATAACATAATGCCGTTTGGACTAACAAATGCTGGTGCTACTTATCAATGCCTAGCAAAATGAATGTTCGAAGAACAAATAGGTAAATCAATGGAGATTTATATTGACGATATATTAGTTAAGTTCCTGCGAGCAGAGGATCATTTAAAATATTTGCAGGAGGCCTTCGACATACTAAGAAAGTACAACATGAAGCTCAACCCGGAGAAATGTGCATTCGAGGTTGGTTCGGGCAAGTTCCTCGGCTTTATGGTATCAAATCGAGGGATCGAGTTCAATCCCTATAAAATCATCAAGGCTATCGAAGACATCATAATCGTTGATAATGTCAAGGCCGTACAAAAGGTTAACAGGACGCATAACCGTCCTAGGTTGATTTATTTCGAGGTCCTCATATAGGAGCCACTGTTTCTTCTCACTGCTCAAGAAGATGAGAAATTTCGAATGAACCCCAGAATGTCAACAAGCCTTGGAGGAACTGAAGCGATACCTGTCAAGCCCACTATTGCTTCACACCCCGAAAGCGGACGAGCAACTTTACTTATATTTAGCCATCTCATAGATAGTGGTAAGTAGGGTCTTATTTCGAGAAGAGCAAGGTACGCAATTCCCTGTTTATTATGTTAGTCGAACTCTAGGAGAGGCCGAAACCCGATACCCACACCTAGAAAAATTAGCGCTCGCTCTAATAAGCGCCTCTAGGAAATTAATTCTATACTTTCAGTGTCACCCAATTTGTGTTATAACCCACCTATACCCTTAGCAACATTTTGCACAAGCCCGAACTCTCGGGTCGATTGGCTAAATGGGACATCGAGATCAGCGGGTAAGATATCGAGTATCAACCCTGAACGACCATCAAGTCTCAAATCTTGGCAGACTTCATGGCCGACTTCACGCTAGCCCTCATAACTGAGGTCGAAAAGGAATAATTATTAGAATCGGGTACATCATCGGGGGTGTGGACCCTCTTCACAGATGGCGCTTCAAACGTGAAAGGGTCCGGGCTAGACATCATTTTTAAGCCTACCACAAGCAATACAATTAGACAGTCTATCAAAACTTGAATAAACTAACAATGAGCCCGAGTATGAGGCCATGATTGTAGGTCTCGAGCTAGCCAAAAGCTTGGGAGTAGAGGTCATCGAGGCCAAGTGTGACTCCCTACTTGTGGTAAATCAATCAACAGAACCTTCGAGGTTCGAGAAGATCAAATGCAGAGGTACTTGGACAAACTATAGGTGTGTCTACTCGATTTAAAGAATGGACCTTACAACACGTACCTCGAGAACAAAACAGCGAAGCCGATGCCTTTGAAAATTTGGGGTCATCAATCAAAGTTGACGAACGTAGCTTGGGGACTGTCGTACAACTTTCGAGGTTAGTAATCGAAGAAGGTCAGGCGGAAATAAACTCCACAAGTCTAACCTGGGATTGGAGGAATAAGTATATCGAAAACCTAAAAAACGGGAAGCTTCCATCGGATCCTAAGGAATCGAGGACTCTACGCACGAAGGCCGTATGGTTCACATTGGACGAGGATGGAACACTGCATAGGAGAATGTTCGATGGACTGTTGGCGATATGTTTGGGACCAGGAGATACCGACTACGTTCTACGAGTAATTCACGAGGGCACTTGCAAAAATCATTCCGGTGCCGAGTCATTGGTTTACAAAGTCATCAAAGCAGGATACTATTGGGCCAATATGGAAAGACATACAAAAGAGTTTGTTCGAAAATGCGACAAATGCCAAAGGTATGCGCCGATGATTCACCAACCCCGAGAGCAGCTCCATTCAGTCTTTTTACCACGGCCGTTCATGAAATGGAAAATGGACATCGTTGGCCCTCTCCTATCGGCCCCAGATAAAACTCAATTAATTTTGTTTACGACTGACTATTTTTCTAAATGGGTTGAAGCACAGACCTTCGAAAAAGTCAGAGAAAAAGAATTCATAGACTTCATTTGGGACCATATTATATGTCGATTCGGGATGCCTGCCGAGATCGTATGCGACAATGGGAAGCAATTCGTCAGCAACAAAGTGAATTTTTTTATCGAAGACCACAAAATTAAAAGGATCTTATCAACGCCATATCATCCTAGTGGGAACAGACAAGCTGAGTTGACAAACAAGACCATCATTCAAAATCTAAAGAAAAGGTTGACCGACGCTAAATGATAATGGAGAGAAATACTGCTCGAGGTCCTTTGGGGCATACCATAAAATGTCAAAATCCAGTACGGGGGCAACACCATTCTCTTTAGTAGACGGTGCCGAAGCTCTAATCCCGGTCGAAGTCGGAGAACCTAGCCTTAGGTTTCAGCATGCAATGGAAGAGTCAAATCACGAGGCTATGAATACAAGTCTCGAATTACTAGATGAAAGATGGGAAGCCGCCCTCGTTCGAATGACCGCACAGAAACAATGAATCGAAAGGTATTATAACCGAAGAGCCAACCTTCGACCCTTTAAAATAGGGGATTTAGTTCTGAGAAAAGTCACCCTCAACACTCGAAACCCGAATGAAGGAAAACTTGGCCCAAACTGGGAGGGACCATATCAGGTCCTCGTTATCATTGGGAAAGAATCTTACAAACTTGGCACGACAAACGATGAGAAATTACCAAACAATTGGAGTGTATCACTCCTCAAACGATATTACTGCTAAGGTACGACCTTCTCCTTTTTCGTTTATATTTTATGTTAACCAATTACAGGTGTTCGATCGAAGACATCGATGGATTCTTTAACACAAAATCCTTAGGTATGAAAGCACGCGTTGCACTCTTTTTCCCTTAGACCGATTTTTGTTCCAAATGGGTTTTTCCGACAAAGTTTTTAATGAGGCAACTATTGTTCGCACTAACTTAGAGCAATTCAACAGTATCTGAGGCTTCTTTACAATCAACCCCGAATACCGGGGAGCATCACCCTCGAATGTTATAAGAAAAGTACTTCGTGTCAACAGGTTCTTGATAGGCAAATTTTATAAGGGTCAAACGGTCGAACGAACCATGCCCATGTAGATTATTCGAGGCCTAACATCGAACATGTACACATGTATAATCATCTATTAAGAGAAGTATTTTTCCTTGCCAAATATTTTATGCCTTAGAAAAGTTTACTTTACAATTTCGTACTTATGATCTATTATGGAAACTAGCTTAAGGGCCGATCAAAACTAAAGTTCGAACAACTAACCCCTCATTCGAGGCTGCCATCCGAAAAATTGATATGATCAAATTACTAGGACCTCGAGATCGTAAGACTTTAAAAAGGCAACCCTTGATTTTATAGTCCACGGCCGCCGCAATCGGGGACTGCCACTTCGAACAAGTTCGGAGTGTAATAGGGAAACAAGCCCAAGAGGCAACTCCCAACCTAAAGGCTACGGCCAAACTGATACGGTTCAAAGACGTTCGAATTCTGTAATAAAATAGGCCTTCGAATATTTTCATAAAACCGGTTTAAAAAAGGCTACCCTTGGCAAAATTACAAATGGTTTCGATTACATCAACCCTCGAAAACCCTAAGGGGTACCGAATTGTTTGAATTCTCGAACTATTTTCTCTGTTTCATATTAAGGCATTACGAAACAAAGGGTTTCGATATCATCAGCCGTCGAAAACAATGGAATATGAATACAGATTTATCTCATGCTAAGAGATAACAAATTTTTATGTGATTAAATTTTTAAGACAAAAAGGGTCAAAAGCCTTATGTATATTAAAAGGATCGTTCTACAAAGACCATATCAGCCTAATACAAAATCCTAAGAGCAATCTTTTGCTTTGAGTTCTAGGAATCATCCTCACTTAATAAAAACCTAAGAGTTACCCTACATCGAGTTCAAGCAATTACTCACTCGACACTAGTTCAGTTTCGGTCCAAAATTGCCTAGACCTCGAGCCTATGAATGCAACCTCGTAAGGCATCAAATAAACAAAGACAAAACAAGGGGAAAACGACAAATTCAGAAAGGAATGGAAAGGAATTTTTTTATATATTAAGGTTGTTCTTACAAGGGCCACATGACCCGATCAAAAACTCTTTACAAAGGCCAAAACAGTCTTAAAAGGAAACACTACTAATCCTAAAGGCCTAGTCTTCTTCGGGAACAACTTCTTCACCCAATGAGTTATCTTCGTTGGATCTGCCCTCATCCTCATAATCCTCATCAGGAAATGCTAACTTTCGAGACTTTGCTTCCTCATCCTTGGCGATCTCGAGTTCAGTAGAGATGTTGACACTTTGAGCAAGGATCCACTCGAGAACCTCCCTTCGAGCCTGCCACTTCGAATTATCAACCGTGCTCCTGGTCTATTCGAGGGTGGCTTTGGCATCAACTTTGTATTGATCTACAATAGCATGAGCCTTAATATTGGCAGCAGCCACTTCAGATCTGGCAATCTCGAGCTCATTGTCCAGATCAGCTAAATTGGATTCAAGCTCCTCAACCTTCTTCGCTTGGACCGAGGCCTTGTCCCTTGCATATCGAAGCTGTGACTTGGCAGAATCCAGCTCTGCTTGAACGATCTTTTTTTGTATGGCTAGGATGTCCATAAATCCCCTGAACTAATCGACTTCAGCTCGCACTTCGTCTATTTTCCCTTGAAAGCCCTTGATCTGTTCGAGCCTCTATTGAGCCTACATAATGGGATTGTTAGTCGTTATCTCCCACTTGTCCTCACTATCATGAAGAATTCATAATACCTGCTTGGCCATCTCTTCATTTGCGTTTCAAGTCTCTACCAGGTACACCTGAAGCTTCTCACTGAGAATCTTGTATGTGTTGCACTTCTCAGTGAGATCTTGGGCCTCGACCTTGTGTTCCTCTCAAACTTGAAGAAAGGCCTCGTGGTGCAACACCGAATCCTGCAAGAAAGGAAGAAATATTAGAGATATCCACAAGTCAAAAGTCAAGAAAAGACAATAGTCCTTGAACTTACCCAGTTCAGAGCATGCTGGGCCTCGTTGAACATGCAGGCAACATCCACTACATTCATTTTGATTTGATCCTCCTCAATGACCAAGCATCGAAGGTAACTTTCCACTCATATGTGGGAAGATAAAACTTGTGTATCTTCCGAGATCGATGATAAGAGGCCACTTTCGATCGGGGTCAACACTAGGAGCCGAGAATTGGTTAGTCAATGTATAGCTCGAGGAAGCCTCATTCGAGCTCTTCCTTGGTATGTCCAAATCACCCAAATCGGTGATATCTTCAACATCAGCTAAACAGCCTTGGAAAAAATCTTCTCCTCCATGGACCCCCTCTCCGTTACAAGTCTCTACAGCCTGAGCGTCATGTATCATCGAATTCGGAATTGGACGAAATAAGGAGGAGTCTCCGATCACTATTGCCCCAAGTGGGTCTTTAGAGAAATCATCTTCATTTCGGGGAGCCTCAAGCTCGGTGTTTACCCCAACCTCAACTGCCTCCTCGATGGCCTCCCCATCTCGAGGTGAGGAATCTTTAACTCTTGTTGTCTCGGGCTTATTAGGTCGGGGCAAAGAAGCTTCGTCTCCCGCTTGTCTAGTGGTTCTTTGAACTTTGATGCCAGACCGCACGCGAGATACTAATTTGGAATTTTCTTCTTCATCCTCATCTTCGGTCTCATCCGATAGCTGGTGCATGGACTCTAGAGTGACGTGGATAACGTCCCCCTTAGGATTACGGGCCTCCTTGCCGGCCTTTTCTTCTCCAGGCTTGAGAAACTTGAAGCCTCTTTCCTTTTCTTCTCTTTGCCCTGCTTCGGGGCAGACTGGTAAAGGAGTGCCTTTTTTCAGCAGAGGGGGGCCTCATTAGCACATCCTTCCCGAGGCCTACAATATGGAAAAGAAGAGTACGTACAAATAACAAAGTCTGAATGGAAACCTTACTAAGGAAAAATGATTACCATGGTTTCGAGCCTCCTATCGGCCCCTTTACAACTCTATCCAAGCATGCTCGGAATAGGTTTTTTGTGACACCAATACCTCGACCTATTGCCTCAGGTCGGGGATTACTTTTGGCATAACGGCTGTGGATGCAACACAAAAACTTAGATAAGGGAAAAACAAGAAAGCTGAATGGCAATAATAGATACTCGGAAGGCCAAGCAATGCTTATGTTTCATGTTCCACCTTTAAGAAAACGACATATCTTCAGCGAGGATTAGATCTGAAGTCTTTATTCAGACAAACCTGCCCATCCAACCTCAGTATTGAGTCTCGTCTATGCTTGAGAATGGGGGTTTGGTGGCTCAGCGATAAAGTTTGATCATGCCTCCTCGATAAAGTCGAGGGCCGTAAAGGCGCATGAGGTGATCGAGGGTAAAAGGATGCCCCTCGATCTTACTAACAAAGAATCAGAGGAGGAGCACGATCCTCCAAAACGATGGGTGGATTTGGCCCAGAGCGACATCGTACATCTTGCAAAAGGCAACGGTGATGGGTCTAAGGGACTTATTGTGAAGGGGTAGGTGTAGACAGACAGATACCCCTCCTTGTAAGTAGTGATGGATTCTTTGGTGCTAGGCACCGCGACATCCTTACCTACCCAGTTGCACTCCTCCGTCACCTTCTCGAAGAGGTGTTCGACAATTGTACACATGTATCTTGACATGAGTTTACATCGGCCCGGTGTCGAGGGTGTGTTCTCCACCTTGAAATCAGCAGTAGTGGCACACTTCGTCGGAATGAAGTCCTCAAGAAGATGATCCGCCGTGGCGCCGGTGCTGGCGAACTATAATGAAGAGGTAGTTTCTTTCTGCGACATGATTTTAGACGTTTTCGCCATTTTGGGTTTGAGTTTGAAGAAAGAAGAAGAAAATAAGACTTGGTATTTTGAGAGACGGTTGACAACAAAACCTGAAGATTTTGAAGAACGAAAACACTTAAAAGATGTAAAAAGCTTTGGATATTAGAAGAAATTGAAAGTAAAGTTTGAATTAATGAGAAAAGGGCCTATTTGTGGGTTTCACGTCGACGGTTCGAAACCACTAATGGCCGACCATCAACTGGCACACATTAAAAGCCTTGAGAACTGCACCGACGGGACGTGTTAGTTAATCTGCCGCTTACGTTTCGGGTATGATGTCATGATAGGTCGTGGATCAAAGGCTCAGTTCGTTTCTTGTCATTGCACTCCAAATAACGAGGGGAGTATCTGTATACCGTTAAAATCGGGCCCACCCGATTTTATTGATTTACCGAGATCAGTGTAAAGGATCGAAGATCGATCCCGTAATAGATCAGACTGAGGCACAAGGACAAGGTACTGAGATTTGAGGTACCTGTCAAGATCGAGGCCGGTAGTGATTGAGACCAAATGAGACATACATCGAGCAGGATCGAAGATAACATAATAATAGAAAAATGAGATATTTGTGACTGGTCGAAGATCATGGCGGAAATCTCAGAACGGATCAAATCAAGGACGGTTAATTAGCTAATCATGAGATTTCCTTCTGTAATAAGAGTTATACCATAATTAGAATTCCTCTACTATATAAAGAGGAGTTCCAATCATTTGTAAGGCACTTGGATTCTCGCATATCAAAGCCATATAATACTCTTTTTAGCTTATATTCTCTTGTTCATCAGCTTGCTCTAATTTTACTTGTTCTGGTACTAATCAGCTCGAGGGCATTCCAACTCGATGGTTGAATCCGTCTCAACACGGTTTTGCTTTACTTTATTGTTAATTTCTATCACTAATCTTCACATTTATCAATTGGTATTAGGTGAAATCACGTGTCCTTAAAACCTCATTATAAGTTTAATTGTTATCCAATTTTAAGGTAAACAAGAAGCTTGGCCAAATAGGCTATTATTACTATTTTTTGTTATTGCTTCTTTTTTTTATATGACTTCTTCCTTGACATATTTCTCTTCAAGTATACTGTGGCTATGCTTTCTTTGAGTCAAGGGTCTCTCGAAAACAGTTCCTCTACCTTCACAAGGTGGAAGTAAGATCTGCGTACACCTTGCCCAAACTCCACTTTTGTAGATTTCACTGGGATTATTGTTATTGTTATTGAATAAACTTACCGATAGAGATGAAAATAAACGTAGAAACATAGTCAATAAGGATTAATATAGTCAACCCCGATTGGTGTAAAATTGCGGCATACGTGTTGTTGTATCAAAATAATTAAGTTTACACGCACTTTAACTATTTCTTAGAATATAACTTTTGAACGTCTAGAAAAAGAGAGTTGTAAGAATTCATAATATACGCATACATATTGTAAATACATGTATTATCTATTCACTATGTAAATATTACTTTTTTGGTCCCAATTTATATGATATACTTTTTTTTTTGTTTTTCTATGACAACAACAACATACCCAGTATTATCTCACACTGTAGATCTGGGGAGGGCCTTTTTCTAACAAAGAATAATCTATTTTTATATATAAAAATAATTTAATGTAAGTTTTCTATTTTACCCTTAATAAGATGATTTATAATACACATATAGTAACATGTTTTAGATTACAAGTTTTTATAGAAAACAAATTCTTAAATTTAGTATCCAATCAAATAATACCACATGAATTAAGATTGAAGGGATATATACTAAGACGTACATAGTAGTTGGACGGATAGGGCAGTGAATAATTAATGATACAAAAGAAAAGTTTGACCTATTCTGAGACCAACCTGAGACCTGCACTGAGTTTATTTGTACAAACCCTAGCTACTTCAACAAAATAAGACAAATTTTGCTTTTCAGATCCAGAGATCATGCTTGTACTTGTTATTAAATGGAGTAAGAAATCTTGGCTGGACCAGATGGAGCGTTATGAATTGTAAACAAATAAACAATTTTAGGTTTCTTCGAATTGATGACTGAGAAATAAGTCCTGTGGCCTGGTTAATTAGATGAACTAGTGAGTACTTTTTCCGATTAGCTAATTATAAATAGTTGATAAATATCACGTACTGAAAAGTATCTTTAGGTGTTAGAAATTAATTTTATAAATAAGTAGTTAGGATATATTTTGATAAAAGTGTTGAACCTGATAATAAACAGTTTTTGATAAAAATGTAATGATAAACGCTTTTTCTATTAAATTGATTGGAATATCTTTAAAAAAAATTTAAAAAGATAAAATTCAAAAGTAATTTTTACATTAGAAAAACAATACCAAAATAAAATAGAGAGATAATTAAAACTTATGTTTTAGGAAGAGTATTTCAAAAATTAGAAAGATATCAGGATAATAAGTAAAACACTTGTTCAAACCAAAAATGCTTAATTATAAACTGTAAAATAATAAGTTGAGAGAGACCAACACATTACTTTTGACTATTTTGGCTTATAAATACAAATGTTTACCAAATGTATAAATAAGCTACACGTGCTTATAAGCTAGTTTAATTTGATCAGTTTATAAACTTAGGCAAACATTAATAATTCAATATTATCAGTGAACTCAACTTAAATAGTGGATATTTCTAGAAGACCTTGAGATCCAGCGTACGATTAGCTTAATGTGACAAGTTTAATGGAAGAAATCTACAATTGAAGTTTGTTTAGAGTATTCGATTGCTTCTCTTTGAAGACTTTCTAAGAGGCCGTTTGGCCATACAAAAGTTTTCACCTTTTTTTTTTTTGAAATTAAAGATGAATTTTTGAAATTTTTCGAAGATTTGAAAAACTTCCAAAGTCAAATCACTTACAAAAATTCAAAAACAGTCCAAAATTGTATTCATATCTAAAGACAACTCTAACTTTCAAATACCATCTTCACTTGATTTTTTTTTTTCCATTTTTTTCGGAATTATACAATTCTTATGTCCAAAGCCCACTAAGAGATTAGTAATTGAATCTTCTAACTCAATCCAAATAACAGTAAGTTTAGGTTCCTCATCAGCACTTTCATCGTCATCTTCTTCCAAAATCACTTCTTATTCCATTTCTCCGAGAGACTTTTTCAACGGTTCGAATCCGTAACTTTTTGGTCACAAGACAACAATTTTATCAGTTACGCTAATAATTTCCCTCGTAGAATATCATTATACAACAACAACGACAACAAGAAGCCTAGTGAAATCCCACAAGTGAATTTTGGGGAGGGTGAAGTGTATGGAGACCTTACCCCTACCTAATGTAGGTAGAAAGACTGTTTCCGAAATACCCTCAGCTCAAAAGAAGTAAAAATGAAGTAATAAACAAATAATAGCAACAACCATGTAAGTAGATATGAGAACATATGAAGATACGTGCAACAATAGATATCTAAGAATACGATACAATAAAAAAGATGTAGTCTTGCCGGAAATAATGACACAATATGAAATAGAAAAATACAAGACTAGGACTAATACTACTCTGATGCCTAGACGAAACTCTAGACTGCTTATCAACCCAAAAAACTAATCCTTGACCTCCACACCCTCCTATCAAGGGTCATATCCTCGGTAAATTGAAGTAGCGCCATGTACTGCCTAATCACATCATCCCATTACTTCTTAAGCCTCCCTCTACCCCTCTTCTGACCCGTGTGTCATGGTCAACCTCTCACACCCCCTAATCGGGGCATCAAGGTCTCTCCTCTTTATATGCCTGAATCATCTCCACCTCGATTCCCGCAACTTATCTTCTATAAGAGCCAAACTGTAGAATATCATTATATTGAGGTAAAATATAATATGAAAAATCTATTCCAGAAAAAAGAACTGGTTAGTGGCTACTATAGTAACCAATTTGTTGCTTGTAAATGCACCTGCAAACCTAAACTCATTTTTCTCCCACCAACCCGTCGTCTCTCTTCCTCTTTAATGGTTAGCTGCTCACAATAACTTTATTAATTCACTTTAGGCTTTAGCCTTTGGGTTTTGTGTCTTTTTCCCTTGTTAATCACTTGGTATAAATAAAGACCAAGACAACTCCATAGCTTCATATATCCTTGTCTCTTTATCACCAATCTTTCTCTTGCTTGCTTTTCCATCCTTAATTCCAAGTATTGTTTAGTAGCTTGCATTTATCATACTTGTGAATATTCTTTCTTACTTTCGTTGGTTTTGAAGAGGTGAAAGAAACATCAAATTTCTTTTTACAAAAATAATAAAAAAATAAAAAAAATAAATTGTTGGCACTCACATGTTTTCCTTTTAAGCTTATTCACAAAAATCTAAATTTCGTAGTTTACTGCTTCTTCCTTTTAGTTTGTTCATTTTGGTTTTTAATAACATGTTCTTGCCATGTTCTTAACCTGCTCTAGTAGTCATATACTCGAAATATCATGTATGTTTAACATGTTCATGACATGATATTTCTTCGGTTTCGGTTATCTTATTATTTTGTTGTTGATACTATTTCCTTTTTATGGCTTTTTCACTATTGTACTTCTTTTAAACAATGCCATGAATGTGCCTTGCTTGAGCCGAGATCTAACAAAAATAGTTTTTCTACCTTCATAAGGTAAGGATAAGACTACGTACATACCGTCCTCTCCAAACCCTAGTTATAGGATTACACAGTGTTAGTGTTATATCATGTATGTTTAAAATCATATGTTCTAAAGATACATTTTGTATGTGCTGAAAATATTTCTTTCTTTTTAAATTTAATATCTAGTCAAACACTTGAGTACTGTATTCTTATATGCACTAGATGCTTTAGAATCAATGTCCAAATACAAAAGCAAGGAGACCAAGAAGCTTATATTTGGAGTGCTAGTTATTGTTTCTATTCAACGTTAAGTGGGAACAAGTGAAGCTGCCAGGATCTAACCTTGGTCAAAATAAAATTGGAAAGGAATAAAGAAAAATAAATTTTGACTATAGTTAGGTCATGCTCAGACAGCATCACTCTTTCTCACGGAACGAAATCATATATGGAAGCACAATATTCTTCTACAACTATATTTGAAGCTGAAAGCTGCAAAGACCAAATAACAGACAGATCACTACATAAGAGTAAGTCGTCTTGGACTATGAAAAATATTCTTTCTTTTCCACATGCTATACACATGCTTGGAGGGGCCTTGGAACTATTTCAGTGTGACGTGTAAGTCACTGGTTCGAGCCATAAAATTAGTGACAGATGCTTGAATCAGGGTAAGTTGGTTATATTACACGTCCTTAGGATACAATTCTTCCTTTGACAGACTTACACTGCATAAATGCGGGACACTTTGCACACCATACTGCCGTTTTTTATGCTATACATATGCTTCTTAAATCTTGATGCAGTGTATGGTTTTCTTTCTCTTGAACTACCTTGTGGTGCTTTTTTTTTTATATAATATTTAAATTAAGTGTTTTTTCATTGTATCTGACTTTTTGATGGATTCTCTACTTATGCATGCAGAATCATTGTGAACGTTTTTTTTGGGCCATTAATGGGAGAATGGACGAGGAAGGCAAAAATTAATGTGCAAATAGCGATGGTTTTCGACTCCAATATAAGTTGCCCATTCGTATTAAAATTTCAACAATTTGATCATTTAATTTGCACGTCTGCATGATATAAACAGACTAGCGCAAAATTTTAGTATCATTTTAATTTGACAGTTGTCATTTATGTACTCGTTCGTCTTTACTCTTTATGTATGTGTGAAGGTTTTCGAATTCTTCTTTTGATTGTGATTTTTTCATATGCTTTTTAAATATTATTATTGATTTTTAATTATTAGTATAATTTATAGTACTTTTGTAATATGTAAATTTTATTTTTAAAAAATTAAGAATTTTGAAAAAATTTAAATCTCGATAACCCAAAAGTGTTATATAAATTGAGGCAGAGGGTAATTGAGTTGGAGAAAAAGTTCAAATATGATACACAAGCTAAGGTCAAGACAGAAGTATTTTTTGAGTTAATTTCTCATGAAAGACAAAATCAAGCATTGGTCAATAGCTCATGGACAAATTTAGTTTGTTTCCCCTATAAAATATCATCTTGAGTTGTTAAGATGAGGCAATTTCGGTTTACCTGAGGCTATTCCAAAAAGAATAGGCTTGTGATTATATCTTAAATGTCTAATCTGAAAAAAAAAATACTTGCATTAATATGTAAATCTGGGTATACGCCCAAGTCCGAAACCTTCTAGAATATCTAAAGGCAAATTCAGGCATACACCCAAGTTCAAAATTATCGTCTGAACCTGACGGAACCATCAAAACTCTGATCCGAGGTCAAATACTCAAAAATCAAACTTAGTCAACTCTTCCAACTTAAAGCTTCCTAGTTGAGAATCATTCTTCCAAATCAACTTCGGATCACCTAAAAATCAAAATCGACGATTCACATAAGTCAAAATGTATCATATGAAGCTACTCATGACTTCAAACAGCTGAACGGAATGCAAATACTCAAAACGACTGGCCGGGTCGTTACATCCTCCCCTACTTAAACATACGTTCATCTTCGAACATGCCAAGAGTCATTCCTAGGCCATCAATTCCCGGTGTAACCTTACCATACACATACTCAAGGGTGATTGCACATCATCCCAACCCAAAGTCTGACAACACAACATACTGAAGATCCTTAATTCAACCTAACTGTTGTACTTGAAAGCATGCCTATATTTCTGTACTGGATTGTGCCTGCAGAACTCGTCACTATTTTCAGCCTAGAGGTTAGTCTTGTTACTTATTGAGTTGGTTGTACTCATAATACACCTTGCATCTTGTATTCAGATCCAGGTACTTCCAGATACGACGACTATTAGATTTCAGAGATCTATCTATTGGAAATTATCGAGATAGCTGCTTGGCATTCATAGACCTTGACTCTCTTTCCTATCAATGATTTGTACTGTTCTATATTTTCAGACATTATTTTCATTAGTCAAACTTTATTATTATTTAGATGCTCATGCACTCAGTGACACTGAATTTAAGGAGTGCATTTCGTATTAGTATTTTGTGGGATTTTCTATTAAACCTAAATATTATGTTTTCAAACTTAAAAGATTATTGTGATTTATTGAGGTTATCAGCTTGCTTAGTATTGAGATATGCGCCATCACGATGTGTGGGATTTTGGGTCGTTATAAGTTAGTATTAGAACCTAGGTTACATAGGTCTCACGAGTAATGAGCAGGTTTAATAGAGTCTTGCAGATTGGTACAAAGATGTCTGTACTTATCTTCGAAAGGCTGTAGAACCTTTAGGAAAAAAATCACTTTCTTGTATTCTGGTCGTGCGACTTGTTGATTTTGGAAACTAAAGTTCTGTTATTTTATTCTCTCACAGATGGTGAGAACATGTACTACCGGATCGGACGACTAATCACCAGTATCACCAGTTAGGGACGCGAGAGGTCAGGGTCGTGGTAGAGGCCGGGGTTGCGGTAGAGGTCAAGGTCCAGCTAGTACAGGAGCTAGAACAACACTCGTTGATCCACTAGTTGCTCCAACTCAGGAGCATGTGCCAGATATAGTTGAGTCGGTTGAACTAATTCAGGCACCAATTATACTTATTGTGATTTCAGGCCTTCAGGAGACTTTATCTCAGATATTGACTGTTTGCACTGGCCTTCCGCACCTGCCACTTTTCAGGCTAGGGGAGGTACTCATACCTCTTTTTCCCGTACTCCAGAGCAGGTAGTGTAGGGACTTCAAATATCGGGGGCACCTCTAGTCCAGCCGGTTGCATCTGCTTAGGCCCAAGTGGGTCCTATTATGAATGAGGAGTTGAAGAAATTAAGGAGACTTGGGAGGCTCCATCCTCTAACATTCAGTGGAACTGAGTAAGATGATGCTCAGAATTTCTTGGACAAATGCCAGCGGATTCTTCGTACAACGGGTATTCTGGAGACCAGTGGGGTCTCATTTATTACCTTTCAGTTGACTGAGGCAACCTACAGATGGTGGGAGGCTTATGAGAGGAGCAGACCAGTTGGTGCAGAACAACTTTCATGGCAGGAGTTCTCAATGTTATTCTTGGAGAAGTTTGTACCACATACCCATAGAGAGGAGCTGTGTAGGAAGTTTGAACAACTCCATCAGGAGGACATATCGGTTACCCAGTATGAGATGAGTTTTTCAGACTTGGCTCGTCATGCATTCTAGTTAGTTCCCACTGAGAGGGAAAACATTAGAAGGTTCATTAACAGCCTCAACCAGTAGTTTCGTTTTGTTATGACTCTGGGAAATGTAGCAGGTGCTAAGTTCAACAAAGTGGTTGACAGTTCTTGACAGTTAGAAATGGTCTATACTTAGGAACACGAGGAGAGGGAGGCCAAGAGGTCTCGTGGTTGGGGTAATTCCTGTGGTGCTCCTTTTTAGGGGACAGTCCTATCACAGCAGGGGTCGACCTTATACGCCCGCTGCTCATCGTGGCGCATCACCTAGCCATGGTTCATACAGTGCTCGACCGTGTCAGTCATCTCTTTGTGCACTTCCAGCTCAGAGTTTATCTCGTGCACCATCAGTTTAGGGTTCATCCATACCAGGTTCTTCTAGTAGCTATTCCGGTTCTTAAGGTCCACATCAACACTTGCCGACATTTTCAAAGAGGGGTTGTTTTGAGTGTGGAAATTTGGGTCATATAAAGAGACATTGTCCCGCCTTTTGCGAGGTTCAGTTTAGAAAAGGAATCAGGCTGTGGCTCCCGGACCAGTTATTCCACCACCTTCCCAACCAGCATGGGGTGGGGCACAAGCAGCCAGAGGTCGCCTTAGAGAGGGAGGCAGATCAGGTAGCGGATAGGCTAGATTCTATGCTATTCCTGCCAGATCATATGCAGTTGCCTCAGACACAATAATTACAGGTATTTTTTTAGTGTGCCACAGGGATGCTTCTATATTATTTGACCCTGGTTCCACATATTCGTATGTATCATCATATTTTGCTTGTTATCTGGATATGCCCCGTGAGTCCTTAGTTTCACCTGTTCGTGTATCTATGCCAGTAGGCGATACTATTATTGTGGACCGCGTATATCGATCGTGTGTAGTGACTATTGTGGAAGTGGAGACTAGATTTGATCTTTTACTACTCAGTATGGTCGATTTTGATGTGATCTTGGGTATACATTTATTGTCTCCATGTCATGCTATTCTGAACTGTCACGCAAATATTGTGACGTTGGCGATGCCGGGATTGCCAGAGGTCGAGTGGAGAGGTTCTCTAGATTATGTTCCTAGCAGGGTAATTTCTTATTTAAAGGCCCAACGTATGGTTGGGAAGGGGTGTTTATCATATTTAGCCTTTGTGAGAGATGTTTAAACAGACAATCCTACTATTGAATATGTACCGGTAGTGCGAGACTTTTCGGATGTGTTTCATGTGGATTTGTCGGGTATGCCGCCTGACATGGATATTGATTTTGGTATTGATTTGCTGCCAGATACTCAGCCTATTTCTATTTCTCCGTATTGTATGACGCTAATAGAGTTGAAAGAATTGAAAGAGCAACTTCAGGAACTTCTTGATAATGGGTCTATTAGGCCTAGTGTATCGCCTTGGGGTGCACCGGTTCTATTTGTGAAAAAGAAAGATGGTATTATGCGGATGTGCATTGATTATAGGTAGTTGAACAAAGTTACGATTAAAACAAGTATCTTTTGTTGCGCATTGATGATTTATTTGACCAGCTTCAAGGATCAAGGGTGTTCTCCAAAATTGATTTGAGGTATGGGTATCACCAGTTGAAAATTCAGGATTTGGATATTCTAAAGATGGCATTCGGGACCCGTTACAGTGACTATGAATTTCTTGTGATGTCTTTTGGGCTGACCAACCCCCAGCAACATTTATGCACTTGATAAATAGCGTATTCCAGCTGTATCATGATTCATTATTGTAGTATTTATTGATAATATCTTGGTGTACTCACGTAGCCAAGAGGAGCATGCACAACACTTGGGCATTGTATAACAGAGGCTGAGAGAGGAGAGACTTTATGCCAAATTCTCTAAGTGTGATTTCTGGCTTAGTTTGGTGGCATTCTTGGGACACATAGTGTCTAGTGAGGAAATTAAGGTGGATCCGAAGAAGATAGAGGCAGTTTAGAGTTGGCCCAGGCCATATTCAGTTATTGAGATTCGGAGTTTTCTCGGCCTGGTCGGATATATTGACGCTTTGTGGAGGGTTTCTCGTCTATTGCAGCACATATGACCAAATTGACCCAGAAAGGTGCTCCATTCAGGTGGTTAGATGAGTGTGAAGAGAGCTTTCAGAAGCTCAAGACTACTTTGACCACAACCCCAATTCTAGTTTTGCCTTCAGTGTCGGGTTCTTATATAGTATATTGTGACGCTTCTCGGATTGTCATAGGATGTGTCTTAATATAGGAGGGTAGAGTAATTGGTTATTCTTCGCGCCAATTGAAGCCACATGAAAAGAACTACCTTGTTCATGATTTAGAATTGGCAGGTATTGTTTATGCATTGAAGATTTGGAGGCACTATCTCTATGGTATGTCTTGTGAAGTATTTACAGATCATCAGAATCTTCAGCATTTATTCAAACAAAAGGATCTAAATTTGAGATAGTGTAGATGGTTGGAGTTGCTAAAGGATTTTGACATTACTATTCTGTATCATCCTAGGAAGGCCAATGTGGTGGCCGATACTTTGAGTAGAAAGGCAGTGAGTATGGGTATCCTTGAATCATTCCTGTTGGTGAAAGACCGCTTGCTACAGATATTCAGTCCCTAGCCAACCAGTTCGTGAGATTAGACATTTCAGAGCCTAGTCAGATTCTAGCTTGTGTGGTTTCTCGGTCTTCCTTATATGACTACATCAGAGAGCGTCAGTGTGATGACCCTCATTTGCTTGTCCTGAAAGACACAATTTAGCACGACAATACCAAAGATGTTCCTATCGGAGATGATGGGGTGTTGAGGATGCACGGTCAGATTTGCGTACCAAATGTGGATGGACTGCGTGAG
The DNA here is from genome assembly GCF_000393655.2 of Nicotiana sylvestris. Lineage (NCBI taxonomy): Eukaryota > Viridiplantae > Streptophyta > Magnoliopsida > Solanales > Solanaceae > Nicotiana > Nicotiana sylvestris. Next base: position 212,766,211 of record NC_091058.1, read on the forward strand.
TTGATTCTTGAGGAGGCCCATAGTTCGCGGTATTCCATTCATCCTGGTGCCACTAAGATGTACCAGGACTTGAGGCAACACCATTGGTGGAGAAGAATGAAGAAAGATATAGTTGGGTTTGTAGCTTGGTGTTTAAATTGTCAATAGGTGAAGTACAACATTAGAGACCCGGCGGTTTGCATTAAAGACTTGAAATTCCGGAGTGGAAATGGGAGTGTATCACTATGGACTTCGTAGTGGGACTCCCACAGACTTTGAAGAAGTTTGATTCTATTTGGGTGATTGTGGATCGGTTGACCAAGTCCGCACATTTTATTCCAGTCATTATTACTTATTCTTCAGAGCGGTTAACTGAGATTTATATCTGTGAGATTGTTTGCCTTCACAGTGTGCTAGTGTCCATCATTTCAGATAGGGGCACACAATTTACATCACAATTTTGGAAAGCAGTGCAGTGAGAGTTAGGCACACAGCTACAACTGAGTACATCATTTTATCCTCAGATGAACGGACAGTCCGAGCGCATTATTCAGATATTGGAAGATATGTTACGCGCTTGTGTTATAGATTTTGGGGGTTCCTGAGATCAATTTCTGCCTCTAGGAGAGTTTGCCTATAATAACAACTACCAATCGAGCAATCAGATGGCTCCGTATGAGGCTTTATATGGGAGATGGTGTCGATCTCCGGTGGGTTAGTTTGAGTCGGGTGAGGCTAGGCTATTGGGTACTGACTTAGTTCAGGATGTTTTGGAAAAAGTTAAATTGATTCAGGATCGAATCCGCACGGTGTAATCTAGGTAGAAGAGTTATGCTAACTCGAAGGTCCGTGATGTTGTTTATATAGTAATAGAGAAGGTACTGCCAGAGTTTCACCTATGAAGGGTGTTATGAGATTCGGGAAGAAGGGTGAGTTGAGTCCTAGGCATGTTAGACTTTTTGAAATACTTAAGAAAATTGGAGAGGTAGCTTATGAACTTGCATTACCGCCTAGTTTATCGGGTGTTCATCTAGCGTTTCATTTATATATGCTCCGGATGTATGTCGGAGATCCGTCTCATGTTTTGGATTTCAATACGATTCAGTTGGATTACCTTGACTTATGATGTGGAGCTGGTGGCTATTGTAGATCGACAGGTTTAAAAGTTGAGATCAAAGAACATAACTTCACTAAAAGTGTAGTGGAGAGGCCAGCCAGTCAGAGAAGCTACTTGGGAGACTGAGCGGGAGATACAAAGCAAATATCCACACCTATTTGAGACTCCAAGTATAATTCTAAACACGTTCGAGGATGAATATTTGTTCAAGACTAGGAGAATGTAACGACCCGGTCGATCGTTTTGAGTATCACAATCCCGTTCCCCAATTTACTGCTATTTCTGTGTTCAGTTATAATTTCGTGACTTGTCGGAGAGGTTTTAAATGAAATGGAACACTTAGTTCCAAGAATTAAGGCTTAAGTTGAAATATTTGACCGGATGGTGACTTATGTGTAAATGACCTCAAAATAGAATTTTGATGATTTCAATTGCTCCGTACGGTAATTTTGGACTTAGGAGCATGTCCAAAAAATAATTCGGAAGTCCGTAGTTAAATTTGGCTTGAAATGGCTAAAATAGAAATTTAAGTTTGGAAGTTTGACCGGGGAGTTGACTTTTTGATATCAGGGTCAGAATCCAGTTCTGAAAATTTTTATAGGTCCATTATATCATTTATGACTTGTGTTCAAAATTTGAGGTCAATTAGACTTGATTTTTGATAGGTTTCGGCATCAAATGTAGAAGTTGAAATTTCTTAGTTTCATTAGGTTTGAATTGGGGTGTGATTTGTGTTTTTAGCGTTGTTTGATGTGATTTGAGGCCTCTACTAAGTCCGTAATATATTTTGATACTCTTTGGTGTGTTCAGGCGGGGTCTCGAGGGGCTCATGTGAGTTTCGAAGTGGTTTTGAACCATTTTTAGGCTATTTATTACTGCTGGTTTTTGAGAGCAGTGTGCGAAATTTCGGATGCACAGAGCTGACTTTGGAAGCTTATATCGCGAAATTTTTGGAAGCTTAAATTTTGAATTTTTGTGGAAAATTAGTATTTTCATATGGAATTAATTCCTATAATTTGTGTTGACTGAAACAAATTAATTGTGGCTAGACTTGAGGCGTTTGGAGGCTGCTTCGCGAGGCAAAGGCATAGAGGAGTAAAGAATTGTGCTGTTTGAAGTAAGTAACACTTCTAAACTTGGTTCTGAGGGTATGAATCCTCAAATTATGTGTTCTATGATTTGCTGGAGGTGACGTACATGCTAGTTGACAGGCGTGTGGGTGTGCACTGTAGAAATTGTGGCTTAAATAAATTCGCGGAGTTGTATAATTAAGGAACCATGTCATTATCCATATATCCTCCACGTGTTAGAGAAGTTGATCTGAGACTCATATTAAAGATCATGTTTAGGTTACGTGCCGATATTTCTGGACCCACAGAGGTCGAATCGCTGTTGAATTATCTATTTAAAAAATTCTGATTATGTACTTAGTCACAGCCATCATTGCATATCACATCTCAGTCTCTGTTGCCATTTGTTGATACATCATATCATTACGTCGGGTCAATTTTCATATCATTGTGAGCCCGAGAGATTAGAGATTTTGAGTGATATTATGGGATCAGGCTGCACGCCGCAACATGTTTTAATTATACCTGGATCTGGCTAATATAGCACTTGGGCTGAAGGAGCACCTCCGGAGTCTACACCCCAAACAGTGAGCGCGATTGACTTTATATTGAGGTATGGATCTTCCTTGGGCATGGATCTTGCCGAAGCATTTTATATTGAGGGACGGATCTTCCCTGGGCCTGGATCTTGCCCGAAGAATATTATATTGAGGGATGAATCCTCCCAGGAGATGGATTTTGTCCAACCTTATACAGTACTGAGTGACTTACTGTCAGTTGATGTATACATGTATATGGGATAGATCTTCCCTGGGCTGGATTGGCCATATACAATACTGAGTGATTGATTATTTCGAGGGTGTGAGTGCACGAGATTTCCACAGAAGTGCATCACATACAACATATACATTGGCATGTAGATATAGAGATCTAATATTCCTCATATCATTCAGGATTGCTCTATCTTACTTGTTCTGAGTTGAACTATTGTACTTGAAAGCATGCCTACATTTCTGTACTTTTATTTCTATACTGGACTGTACTTGTAAAACTCGTCACTACTTTCAGCCTAAAGGTTAGGCTTGTTTCTTATTGATTTGGTTGTACTCATACTACACCCTTCACCTCGTGTGCAGATCTAGGTACTTCCGGATACGGTGGCTGCTAGATTTCAGAGATCTAACTATTGGCGATTATCGAGGTAGCTGCTTGGCGTTCGCAAATGTAACGATCCGACTGGTCATTTTGAGTATCTGCTCTTCGCTCGGTGTTTTGAGTGCTCGAGTATCTCCGTATGATGTATTATGACTTGCGTAAATCGTCGGTGTTGGATTTCAAGTTATCCATAATAGATTTGGAAGAAGAATTTCAAGATTTAAGCTCTAAGTTGGAAGAGTTGACCAAGTTTGACTTTTTAGCATTTGACCTTGGAATGGAGTTTCGTCAGTTTCGTTAGCTCTGCTGGGTGATTTTGGACTTAGGAGTGCGTCCGGATTGTAATTTGGATGTCCGTAGTCGAATTAGTCTTAAAATGGCAAAAGTTGAATTTTTGGAAAGTTTTATCGAGAGTGGACTTTTGATATAGGGTTCGGGTTGCACGCCGCACCAGTACATTGATGAAATGTGACTCCTTATTCCTGTTTAGTGTATTTTGCTTTCACATTGTTGAAAATAGATTATAGTGAAATGTTAAAATTTCCCTGCCTGCTTAACTTGCTTAGTAGTCTTCTTATATAGTTTTCTTACTGTTATTTGTCATGTCTGAATTATTACTTGTTAGCGTACGGAATCGAGTTGTGTGGGGCTCTATATGATTATTGTTGATACTTGTCTGTGTGGATGCTTGTATTGGCTGAGATGAGGTTTCTAGAGACCTGAGATTTGCGCTATCGTATTGGGATGAGGACGAGGAGGGTTTGGAAGAATAACACTATATTTTGTTTAGGATTTGGACAATGGCCCTGATCAGGCGAGTGAGTTTCTTGGCTTATTGATCCGATGAGTGGTTAAGCGGTTATGCTTGTTTCTTTCATCATCGGTAGGGTATGAAGGTTTTGAACAAGGTTCTAACCGATATAAGATTTGCTACCGGTACTGGATTTGTTTTAGGGCAGTAATGGTGGTCAGCAGTTCCTACTGTGGGTTTTGAAGTAATGGGGTATATCTTGTGATTATATTTTAGGTTATGGGTATGATTTGAAATAACTTGTTCAGACTTATATAGTGTGTAGATGTGGGATTCGGGTCCTATAATAAATTCTGGATGATAGAGATTGAGTTCTAAGGTTTAAGGACTAAGGTCAAAATAAGGATCTATAGTTATGTTGTGTTGGCAGGCTTATGTGGATCAGGGTGATGTGGGATCACCCCTGGGTTTATGCATAGTAAGGTTACACCGTGATTTGACAGCTTTGGAATGACTCCTGGCACATTTGAGGATGAACGTGTGTTTAAGTGGTGGAGGATGTAACGATCCGACTGGTCGTTTTGAGTATCTGCATTTAGAACGGTGTTTTAAGGGGTCGAGTATCTCCGCATGATGTATTATGACTTGAGTAAATCGTCGGTGTTGGTTTTCAAGTTATCCGGAATCAATTTAGAAGAATGAACTTCAAGATTTAAGCTCTAAGTTGGAAGAGTTGACCAAGTTTGACTTTTTAGCATTTGACCTCGGAATGGAGTTTGTCGGTTCCGTTAGCTCCGTTGGGTGATTTTGGACCTAGGAGCGTATCTGGATTGTAATTTGGAGATCCGTAGTCGAATTACTCTTGAAATGGTGAAAGTAGATTTTTGGAAAGTTTGACCGGGAGTAGAAATTTTTTGATATCGGGGTTGGATTACGATTCCAGAAGTTAGAATATGTTCGTAATGGTAAATGTGACTTGTGTGCAAAATTTAAGGTCAATCGGAGGCGATTTGGTAGGTTTCGGCATTGGTTGTAGAAGTTGAAGTTTCAAAGTTCATTGATTTTGACTTGAGGTATGATTCATCGTTTCGAGGTTGTTATGCGTGATTTGAACTTCGAGTAGGTTTGTTTTGTCATATGGAACTTGTCTACAAAATTTGGCGCCATTCGGAGTTGATTTGATATGGTTCGGATGCTCAGTTGCGATTCTAGATGTTATTGAAGTTTAGTTTGATCTTCATGCATTTTGGCATCCGATTCGTATATTTAGAAGTTATTTTGATGATTTGAGCGCGCGAGCGAGTTCGCATTGTATTTCTAGACCTGGGTGTATGTTTGGTTTGGAGCCCTGAGGGCTCGGGTGAGTTTCAGATTTGTTTCGGAATGATTTTTCATAATTTTTGATTGTTGGTACTGGTATCATCGTATTTACGATGTACTGGTCGCAAATGCGATAGCCACATTTGCGAAGCAGCCATTGCATTTGTAAAGTCTGGGCTGCTGGGGAAAATTCGCATTTTCGAAGAACCCTGTCGCATTTGCGAGAATTCTGCCTTTACATTTGCGAAATATATGGTTGCAATTGCGACCTAAGAAGTTGGCCCTCCAGTTTGCATTTGCGATACATTGGTCGCATTTGCGAATCCCCTGTCGCAAATGCGGCATCTACAACCTGTTAAGTGCTAAGAATTCTAAGACTTAGCTTCATTTTGATATATTTTGAACTCTAGTTTCGATGAGAGGCGATTTTGTGAAGGGATTTTCATACCAAATCATTGGGTAAGTGCCTCTAATCAATTTCCAACTATATTTCATAATTTTATACAAGATTTAACATCAAATTCATGAGGAATCTATGAAAAAATTTGGGGATTTTGTCAAAGTTCTGAAAAATAAAAATTTGGGATTTGGGAGTTGAATAGGACTCGGATTAGAAAACAAAACAAATATTTGGACTCGCGAGGCTATGGGTAGTCAAGACCTACCCTTGGACCGAGTTTTGATTGAGCGGGTTTGGGGTTTGAATTTTATTGACTTTTTAGAAATCTAATAAAAATCATAGCTTTATTAATTGAAATTATTTTCTCTTGTATTGTGTGATGCATTCAAGTCGTCGTTGGTTAGATTGAACCGGGCGGAGGCGAATTTGTAACTGAAAAAGGCTAAATTGAACGTTGAGTTAACCGAATTGAGGTAAGTGTTTTGCCTAACTTTTTTGAGGGAGTTTTTCCTCCTATTTGTCATTGTTTGCTACATGCGGGGGTGATACATATATGAGGTGATGAGCATATGTGTATATACCAGGGTTAATCATGCTCGGGGGGAGGGGGTGGATTATATTACATTGTGTTTGTAGAATTTCGTATGCCTTACTTGACTCTTAGACACTAAGAACATAGTATTAAATGTTAGAAATCAAGACTTAGCTTATTATAACTTGATCAAATTTACAGAAATTTTGAGGATACATTGACGTGTCTAATTCGGTCATCTCTATGCAAAATCATTACTACATTACTAAGGCCGATATTTTTGAGATACTAGACTCCATACTTGTATTGTGGATCATTGGTGAGATTTGTGTAAGTATTTGAATAATACGGTTCTTGAGAGTTGTCGAATCATTGTTGACTTGGAAAGTTGTGATTGAGATTTATTTGGAATATCCGTTAAAACACTCTCCTTGTGTTATTTATGCTTCCTACCTTATTTGTCATTGATATTCATATGCTTGGTAAGGAAGAGTGTAAAGCACGAAGGGTGATGCCATGTCATTGTTTATACATTATCATGTGAGGGAGAGTGTAAAGCACGAGGGGTGATGTCATGCCATATTATTGAGAGTAAAAGCACGAAGGGTGATGTCGTGCCATGTTATGTGAGTGTAAAGCACGAGGGTGATGCCGTGCCATGTTATGAGAGTGTAAAGCATGAAGGGTGATGCCGTGCCATTTTATTTATACTGTTATGCTTTTATATCATCGTGAGGTCATGGTACGGTGGGTGTTTCTGTGCAGGCAAGGATGAGGGACATGCATTATGTTGTGATATCCATTTTCCCGTGTATATGTTCATGTCTTTACGTTGAGCTGTTATTGTCGCAATCTCAGATCTGATGTGACTTGTTGCTATTGTTCTGTCATTTATCTCTATATCAATTGTTGTTATGTCGGTCATATCGTCTGCTTCTTTAACTTGAAAATATCATGCCTATTTTCCTACTTTTATAATTACACTCATGTCGTATCTATTCTGTTGCACTTTGGTACAAGCCTTCCACCATGCTAGTCATTAATACCTCTACTTGTTAACTTGTAAAAATCATGTGCTTCCTTCTCGTTTGTTATTGTCACAACCCGAATTTTCTACCCTCGAGAGTCGTGATGGAGCCTACTAATGTGAGTTAGGCAAGCCAATCCTGTAAACTAATTACTTCATTATCCAATTAATTATTTTTAACAGATATAAAACGATAATGTATAAATATCAGAATAATTAATTAAGCGGAAGAAAAATAATAAAATATCTGAATCTGTAGCTATTACAACTACTTAAGCCTTAATCACCCAAAACTTGATGTCACAGTGTCACAGACGGTCTAAGACTGCTAAATACAAGGTCCGAAAATAAAAGACACACTATTTCTGAAGCAAAAAGATGAAACATGAAATAAAAGATAGAGGAGACGCCAGGGCCTGCGGACGCCTGCAGGTCTACCTTGGATCTCCACGTGGACTGATGGTAGCCTCCAACTATGGTCCAAGAGCTTCTCCGGGATCTGCACATAGTGCAGAGTGTAGTATCAGCACAACCGACCCCATGTGCTGGTAAGTATCTAGCCTAACCTCGGCGAACTAGTGACGAGGCTAGGACCAGATCACCAAATAAACCGATGCAATTATATAATATACAGCAGAAAGTAAAGCATGAATAAACAAGTAAAGATGAGAGGGGGAAACATGCTTCGGGGAATAACAGGTAAAACAGAATATCAAGAGAACTATAAAGGAATCAAAATTCGACCACTAACAAGAATAAGGAAAACAAAGGCAGATTTCACTTTCTTTTCATATCTTGTTGCAGGCGTGCAACCCAATCCATTTCCTGTATCTCATGGTAGGCGTGCCACCCGCTCCCATTTCATTTATCTCATGGTAGGCGTACCACCCGCTTCCATTTCATTATATCTTGTGGTAGGTGTGCCACCCGCTCCCATTTCATTATATCTTATGGTAGTACCACCCGCTCCCATTTCATTATATCTTGTGCTAGGCGTACCACCCGCTCCCATTTCATTATATGGCAATGAATGATCCTTCGTGCATTATCACTCATCTCATGGAATGGAATTGTACATCGTGTGGCACGGCATCACCCTTCGTGCATTAAAACTCTCTCATAAATATCATACACGGCATCACCCTTCGTGCTTTAACACTCTCTTGCAAAAATCATGCACGGCATCACCCTTCGTGCCTTAACACTCTTCCTTACTCAAACAACAATCACAAAGCAATAAGGGCAAGGGAATCAATAAAATCACAATAAAATCCCGACAAGGGACCAATAGTACAACACTCAAATCCCGGCAAGGGAAAACAATATCAAAACAATAACATCCCGGCAAGGGAGATAACTTTAAAACAACAACATCCCGACAAGGAAGACAATATCATAATCCTCTTTTCTTTTTCACATTTACTTCACAACTCAATTCACAATTTGAGCCAATGCTCTATAATGTTCAATTGCCAATTATACTTCCACAAATCATTTTACAACTTGAGCCAACTCTCTTCAATGTTCAAATATCAATATTACTTCCACAAGCCTTGCTCATCAATAGAAATCATCACATAAAGCATGAACAATACAAACGGAGTTACATTAAACATAGTATAAGACTCATGGGCATGCTTGACACCAACGTATAGATACTCGTCACCATGCCTATATGTCGTACTCAACAATTAACACATAGCAAATAAGACCACGACTCCTATTCCCTCAAACTAAGGTTAGACCAAATACTTACCTCGATGCCACGAGCACAATTCAAGCCTCGACTACCGCTTTACCTCTTGTTTCCACCACCAATTCGCTTGTATCTAGCCAAAGTTACTTAACTATATCAATAAATGCTAAATGAATCAATTCTAATGCATGAAATAAGTTTTCCAATAATTTTCCAAAAAGTCAAAAATTGACCCTAGCCCACATGGTCAAAACTCGAGGTTCGAACCAAAACCCGATTACTCATTCACCCACGAACCCAAATATATAATTTACTTTGAAATCGGACCTTAAATCAAGGTCTAAATCCCCAAAATTTTAAAAACCTAAGTTCTACCCAAAACACCCAATTTTCCCCATGAAAACCCTTGATTTTGAGTTGAAATCATGTGAAAAGATGTTAAAGATTAATGAAAACGAGTTAGAAATGACTTACATTCGATTTGGAAGAGTACTTGTCTTTGAAAAATTGCCCAAACGTGTTTAAGTTTTGAACATGTTTGAAAAATGAGAGATGCTCGGCTAAGTCATGGTTTACACACAGATATCGCAATTGCGAAGCTTGGTTCGCAAATGCGAACTCGCAATTGCGGCCAAAGCTTCGCAATTGCGAAGGATGGCCTATGTCTGCTTTCTTTGCAAATGCGAATAGTGTTCGCAATTGCGGTGCCTGTCAAGGTCGCATTTGCGACATAAGCTTCGCAAATGCGAAGGTTCCCTATCTAGCCAGTCTTCACAAATCCGAGGGGTTTTTCGCAAATGCGAGCTTGCAATTGTGAGCCAGGCTTCGTAATTACGAAGCCTACAGATCTGCAATATACCAGTAGTTTTTCCTAAGTTCAAAATACTTCGTGGCCTATCCAAAACTCACCCAAGCCTTCAGGGCTCCAAACCAAACATGTACGCAAGTCCAAAAACTCATACGGACTTGATCGTATGATCAAATCATCAAAATAACATTAATAACTATGAATTTAGCATCAAAATCAAAGAAAAATCTCATGAACTCTTAAGTTCCATTTTTAACAATCGAAAGTCTGATTCACGTCATTTCAAGTCCGTTTCCTACAAAATTTTATAGGCTCGACTTAAATATCATATAAGTCCTGTACCGGGCTCTGGAACCAAAATACCAGCCCGATACCATCAAATTCAAACATATTTAAATCTCTGAAAACTCTTATAATTTTAGTTAAACAATTTTCTTCAAAAATTCATTTCTTGGGCTTGGGACTTCAGAATTCGATTCCGGGCATACTGTGGTGACCCGACCGATCGTCTCATGAGTTACCACTTTGTTTCCCCCATTTCTGCCTCTTATTACTATATTTACCGGTATTATATGTTATCGGATTGGTTGGCTCGGGTTCGGAAAGGTTTTGGTGAGGTTTGAGATACTTAGTCCCTTTTGACTGAGCTTAAGTTGGAGTCAACCGGATGTTGACTAATGTAAAATAGGGCTCGAATGTGAATTTTGATAGCTCGGATAGCTTCGGGAGATGATTTGGGACTTAGGAGTCTGATCGGAACGTGTTTCAGAGGTCCGTAGTAGATTTAGACTTGAATTGGCAAAATTGGAATTTTGGCATTTTTCGGTTGATAGGTGAAATTTTGATATAGGGGTCGGAATGGAATTCTGGGAGTTGTAATAGGTTCGTTGTGTCATTTGGGATGTGTGCGCAAAATTTCAGGTCATTCCGACTTGGTTTGATATACTTTTGATCAAAAATGGAATTTGGAAGATCTTGGAACCTTAGGCTTGAATTTCGATATGGTTTGGTTGATTCCATGTTGTTTGATGTGTTTTGAAGATTGGTATAAGTTTGGATAGTGGTATGACTCATTTGTGCTTTTGGTTGAGGTCCAGGGGGCCTCGGGGTGATTTCGGATGGTTGGCTGAAGATCTGAGTTGGATTTTTGCAGCTGAAATTTTAGGACTGCTGTCATAACCGCATTTGCGGTTGGGAGGCCGCAAGTGCGACCCCCGCAGATGCGGAAGCAAATTGCAGAAGCGGAATAGGCGATAGGGAGATGGAACCACAAAAGCGGCTAGGTGAGCAAATATGCGCTATCACAGGTGCAGATGTCATATCGCATATGCGACTTTGGGAATTTAAGTGAAAACCGCAGGTGCGGTGGTAAGATCGCAGAAGCGGGACCGCAGAAGCGGTAATGGGACTGCAAGTGCGAAAAGCCTGGGTTAGAAAGTATAAAAGACTTCTTTCTCGATTTTTGAGTTATTCTTCATCATTTTCATGCGGGTTTGAGCTTGAGGGAGCTATTTGAAGAGAGATTTCATAGAGGTAATGTTTTTGGACCCTAAACTCGTTTCTATAGTGTTATTTCACTGATTTGACTTGGGATTTATGGGAATTATGGGTTAAAATTGGGAATTAGGGCTTGAGATTGGAGACCTTTGAGTAAGGGTTTGAGAGGCCATTTGTTGCCAGATTTTGGTACTTTTCATATGAATGAACTCATGAAGTGATAAGGATTTCATTGATGTAAGTTTTATCGGATTTCGAGACATGGGCCCGGGGGTCGGGTTGGGCCAATTTCGGGATTTTTTTGTATAATTTTATTATTTTCGCATGGGCTTCGTTCCCTTAGCATATTCTAATCTTATGATTCTGATTTTGGGTATATTCGATGCGAGTTGAGGCCGAGGCGAGAGGCAAAGGCGTCGCGGAGTAGTATTTCATCCGGTTTGAGGTAAGTAACCATTGTAAATCTGGAACAGAGGGTACAAACCCCGGTATTTCGTACGGTTTTGATTAATGAGGTGACACACATGCTAAATAATGAGCGTGTGGGCATGCACTGGTAGGGATTGGGACTTGGTCCGTCCCGTAGCGACTATTAAGCAGCGTATTTGATTTGAAATCTTATGATATTATGTATTTTAGAGATTAATACTATATTATGGGCTGTATGCCATGTTTGGGGCCTTGTGCCGACCAGTTGAGATCCTTAGGGGCATTCTTTTCTATTTTGCTCACTATATATGTTTGAAAACATATCATCAGTCAAGTTTTACCTGTTTATTATTTAAAACTGGTTTTTATCACTCTACTTCTTAAATGTGAAAATTGTTTGGGCTGAGTTTCCATAATTTCCACTATTATGCCCGAGTGGTTGTGAGGTTAATAAGTGAGAGAGGTTGAGAACCTAATAGTGAGGATTATATGTATTACGGATCGGGCGGTACGCCACAACAATATTATATGAACATATTATGGATTGGACTGCACGCCGCAATAATATTATATGAACATATTATGGATTGGGCTGCACGCCACATCGATACTTATATGGATCCGGCTGCACCCCCCAACGATATATATATTGGATCGGGTTGTGCGCTGCAGCGATATGAAGCTTGGGTTGTAGGAGCCCCTCCGAAGTCTTTAGACCCTTAGTGAGCGTAGTCGACTATAAACTATGGATCGGGCTGCACGTCGCAACGGTTATTATTATTATTATTATTATTATTATTATAAGATATTATTGAGCCCGAGTGCTGAATGTCAGTGCTGAGGTACGAGAGTTGAGTCACGAGTGACTGAGAGGCTTGCCCGAGATGCTATATTTATGAGTGATATCTTGCCCAAGGGGGCCAATTTATGATATCTTTGCTGATTTCACTCTTCTTTTATAATGAGCCTCTGTTGAAAGCTGCTAAGTACATGATTTTAAAGTATTTCAATTGAAACTGAAGTTTTTACGAAGTAACTGACTTTAAACTATTGAGTTTGATTTGATACTCTGTTGTATACTCTTACATATGATTTTAACTGCTCGTCACTGCACTCAGACCTTATTTACTTTAGTTACTTACTGAGTTGGCATACTCACGTTGCTCCCTGCACCTTATGTGCAGATTCAGGTGCCCGAGCAGCAGAGTGAGGGTCCTCAGCATTATCGGAGTTTGCCAGAGACTGCAAGGTAGATGTATGGCATCCGCGACCCTGTTTTCCTCCTCCCTATCCTTGTTTTTCTACATTTTTAAACTTGTCATGTAATAGACAGTCGGACTAGTTGTATTTAAAGGCTCTAGACTCGTGATACCATATTTTTGGGTTGTGTTGGTTTGATATTTTATTGTTTTTCGCACATTTCGGTGATTTAAATATTTCTTATGAAAAATTGAGACTTAATTCATGTTAGAAAAATGTTTTTATTAAAAGAGATTTGTTGTGGATATTTGATTGGGTTGGCTTGCCTAGTATTGTGATAGGCACCATCACGTCCGAGTAATTGGGGCCGTGACAAGTTGGTATCAGAGCCTAGGTTACATAGGTCTCACGAGTCATGAGTCGGTTTAGTAGAGTCTGGCGGATCGACACAAAGACGTCTGTATTTATCCTCGTGAGGTTGTAGAACCTTTAGGAAAAACTTCATATTCTTGAAATTCTTGTCATGCAAATCTATTGATCCGAGTACTAAATTTTGTTATTCCATTCTCTCACAGATGGTGAGGACACGTACTACCGATCAGGATGGACGCCAGCAGTACAACCAGCTTGGGCCACAAGAGGCCGAGGATGCGGTTGAGGCCGTGGTAGGGGCGGAGGTGTAGCGCGCACAGCAGCTAGGGTAGCACCTGCAGATCCACCAGCCACCCCAATATAGGATCAGGTCCCAGTTGCGGATGCTCCAGCAGCACCAGCTCAGGCACCGGCTATGCCTATTATGATTCTAGGCCCTTAGGAGGCTCTAGCTTAGATTCTATCAGTGTGCACTGGTTTAGCTCAGGCGGTCTCAGTTACTATGACCGCAACTACTTCTCAGGCCGGGGGAGGCACTCAGACCCCTAATGCTCGCACACCTGAGCAGGTTGTGCAGGGACTCCAGACACCGGGGCACCTCCAGCCCAGCCGGTTGCACCAGCTCAGGAGTATGTGGTACCAGTTATGCCTGACGACGAGCAACGTCGATTGGAGAAGTTTGGTAGAGTTCAGCCTCTCACTTTCAGCGGTAGTGAGGGCGAGGATGCCCAAGGTTTCTTGGACAAATGTTAGAGGATTTTTCGTACATCGGGTATTCTAGAGACTAGTGGTGTAACATTTACTACTTTTCAGTTTCCTAGAGTTGCCTTTACTTGGTGGGAGGCTTATGAGAGGCGTAGGCCTGTTGGTGCAGCGCCCCTTACCTGGAAGCAATTTTTTGTTCTCTTTCTAGAGAAGTATGTGCCATAGTCTCGCTGAGAGGAGCTGCACAGGCAATTTGAATAGTTGCGGTAGGGTGATATGACTGTGACACTGTATGATATGCGATTTTCTGAGTTAGCTCGGCATGCGGTTTGGTTGGTTCCTATAGATCAAGAGAGGATCAGGAGGTTCATTGATGTCCTTACATATCAGCTTCGGATTCTCATGACTAGGGAAAGGGTGTCAGGTGATACTTTTGAGGAGGTTGTTGACATCATCCGAGAGATTAAGTCGGTTCACCGCTAGGAGCGAGAGGAGAGGGAGGCCAAGGGGCCTCGAGGATCTGGTAGCTTTGGTAGTGCTCCTTCAAGGGGTCAGTTTCAGCATGGCAGAGGCCATCCATTTAAGAAGGCTCAGTCAGCTTGCCCAGGTTATCGTGGGGCATCATTGGGTCATGGTTCTCATAGTTCTCCTTAGGACCATTCATCACTTAGTGCCCTTCCATCCTAGAGTTCGTCCTGTGCTCCATCAATTCAGGGTTCTTCCATGCCAGGTCCTTCTACTGGTCATTCCGGTGCTAGGGGTTCCCTTCAGTCCCCATCTCCAGCACCAGTGAGTTGTTATAAGTGTGGAGAGTTTGGGCATATGAGGAGGCTATGTCCTCGTCTTCTTGAGGGTCTATCTCAGTAGCGGGGTCAGCCCTCGACTTCATCTCCAGTTACTTCACCACCCGCTCAGGCAACTAGGGGTGGGGGTTAGTCAGCTAGGGGTCGCCCAAAAGGGGGAGGTCGATCAAATGGTGGTCAGGCTCGTTTCTATGCCCTCCCAGGTAGACCAGATGTTGTTGCTTCAGATGCTGTGATTATAGGTATTGTCTCAGTCTGCCACAGAGATGCCTCTCTGTTATTTAATCCCGGTTCCACATTTTCTTATGTGTCATCATACTTTGCTCGTTATTTGGATATGACCCATGAGTCCCTTGTTTCATCTGTTCGTGTATCTACTATGGTGGGCGATATTGTTGTAGACCGTGTGTACAGGTCGTGTGTGGTGACTATTGGGGGTTTGGAGACCTGAGTGGATCTTTTGTTGTTATGTGTGGTAGATTTCGATATTATATCGGGCATGGATTGGCTATCTTCATGTCGTGCTATATTGGACTGTGACGCTAAGACCATGACGTTGGCTATGCCGGATGTGCCACGGATTGAGTGGCGAGGTTCTACTGATTTTGTCCCCAGCAGGGTGATTTTATTTATGAAAGCCCAGCGGATGGTTGGCAAAAATTGTCTTTCATACTTAGCCTTTGTGAGCAATGTTGGTGCAGAAACTCCTAGTATTGATTATGTTCCTGTTGTGAGGGATTTTCTCGATGTATTTCATGCAGACCTGTCGGGCATGCCACTGGATAGGGATATTGATTTTGGTATTGATCTAGTGCCAGACACTCAGCCCATTTCTATCTCGCCGTATTGTATGGCACTAGCAGAGTTGAAGGGGTTGAAGGAGTAGCTTCAGGAACTCCTTGATTAGGGGTTTATTTGGCCTAGTGTGTCTCCTTGGGGTGTGCCCATTTTGTTTGTGAAGAAGAAAGATGGCACGAAGAGGATGTGCATTGATTACAGGCAGTTGAACAAAGTATCAATCAAGAGTAAGTACCCTTTGCCTTGTCTCGATGATTTATTTGACCAGATTCAGGGAGCGAGAGTGTTCTCCAAGATTGATCTCAGTTCATGCTATCTCTAGTTGAAGATCAGGGACTCAGATATTCTTAAGACAGCTTTCAGGACCCGATATGGTCATTATGCATTCTTGGTGATGTCTTTTGGGCTGACCAATACCCCAACAACATTCATGCATTTGATGAACAACGTGTTTCATCCTTATCTCGACTCATTTGCTATAGTCTTCATTGATGATATTCTGGTATACTCACGTAGTCAGGAGGAGCACGCGGAGCATTTGAGAGTTGTGTTGTAGAGATTGAGGAAGAAGAAGCTTTATGCAAAGTTCTCCAAGTGCGAGTTTTGTCTCAGTTCAGTGGAATTCTTGGGTCACGTGGTGTCCAGTGAGGGTATTCAAGTTGATCCGAAGAAGATAGAGGCGGTTCAGAGTTGTCCCTGACCGTCCTCAGCCACAGAGATTCGTAGTTTTCTTGGTTTGGCATGTTATTACCGCCGGGTTTGTTCAGGGATTTATATCTATCGCATCGCCCTTGACCAAGTTGACTCAGAAGGGTGCTTTATTCAGGTGGTCGTATGAGTGCGAGGAGAGCTTTTAGAAGCTCAAGACTGCCTTGTCCACAACTCTAGTGTTAGTGTTGCCATCAGTTTTAGGTTCATATACCGTGTATTATGATTCGTCGAGAGTTCGTATTGGGTATGTGTTGATGCAAGAGACTAGAGTTATTGCTTATGCTTCTCGCAGTTGAAGCCCCATGAGAAGAACTACCCTGTTCATGATTTGGAGTTGGCTGCCATTGTTCACGCATTGAATATTTGGAGGCATTATTTGTATGGTGTTTATTATGAGGTGTTTACTAATCATCGTAGCCTCCAGCACTTGTTCAAACAGAAGGATCTCAATTTGCGGCAGCAGAGATGGTTGGATCTACTAAAGGACTATGATATCACTATCTTGTACCATCCAGGGAAGGCCAATGTGGTGGCAAATGCCTTGAGTAGGAAGTCAGTGAGTATGGGGAATTTGGTGTATATTCTAGTTGGAGAGAGACCTCTTGTAGTTGATGTTTAGGCCTTGGCCAATCGGTTCATGAGGTTGGATATTTGGAGCCCAGTCGGGCATTGGCTTGTGTGATTTCTTGGTCTTTCTTATTTGATCGCATCAGAGAGCGCCGATATGATGATCCTCATTTGCTTGTTCTAAAGGACAGAGTTCAGCACGATGATGCAAGAGATGTGACTATTGGTGATGATGAAGTATTGAGGATGTAGGGCCGGATATGATGTGGATGGGCTTCGGGAGTTGATTCTAGAAGAGGCCCATAACTCGCGGTATTTCATTCATCTGGGTGCCGTAAAAATGTATTAGGATTTTAGGCAGCATTATTGGTGGAGGTGAATGAAGAAGGACATTGTGGGATTTGTAGCTCAGTGTCTCAATTGTCAGCAGGTGAAATATGAGCATCAGAGACTGGGTGGCTTACTTCAGCGGATGGATGTTCCAGAGTGGAAGTGGGAGCGGATCACCATGGACTTTGTAGTTGGGCTCCCACGGACTTTGAAGAAGTTCGATGCCATTTGGGTGATTGTGGATCGGCTGACCAAGTCTGCGCACTTCATTCCTATGTGTACTACCTATTCTTCAAAGCAGTTGGTAGGGATCTATATTCGGGAGATTGTTCGTCTGCATGGTATCCCAGTTTCCATCATTTCAGATAGGGGCACTCAGTTTAATTCACAGTTTTGGAGGTCGGTTCAGCGAGAGTTGGGTACTCAGATTGAGTTGAGCACAACTTTTCACCCTCAAATAGACGGGCAGTCCGACGCACTATTCAGATATTAGAGGACATGTTGTGCACTTGCATCATTGATTTCGGAGGGTCATGGGATCAGTTTCTACCACTCGCAAAGATTGCTTATAACAACAACTACATGTCGTGTATTCAGATGGCTCCATATATGGCATTGTACGGGAGGCGATGTAGATCTCTAATTAGTTGGTTTGAGCCGGGCGAGGCTAGGCTATTGGGTACAGACTTGGTGTAGGATGCTTTAGACAAGGTGAAGGTGATTCAGGGGAGGCTTCGTACATCGCAGTCGAGACAAAAGAGTTATGCCGACAGGAAGGTCCGGGATGTGTCCTACATGGTTGGTGAGAAGGTTCTGTTGAAGGTTTCACCCATGAAGGGTGTTATGATATTTAGGAAGAAGCGTAAATTGAGTCCTCGGTTTATTGGGCCTTTTGAGGTGCTTCGGAGGATTGGGGAGGTGGCTTATGAGCTTGCTTTGCCACCCATCTTGTCGAGTGTGCATCCGGTATTTCATGTTTCTATGCTCCAGAAGTATATTAGGGATTCGTCTCATGTCTTAGATTTTAGCACAGTTCAGTCAGATTGTGATTTGACTTATGATGTGGAGCCAACAGCTATTTTGGAGCGTCAGGTTCGAAAGTTGAGATCAAAGGATATAACTTCAGTGAAGGTGCAGTGGAGAGATTAGCCCATGGATGAGGCTAACCGGGAGACCGAGCAGGAGATGGAGAGCAGATATCCTCACCTATTTGAGGCTTCAGGTATGTTTCTTGATTCGTTCGAGGACGAACGTTTGTTTAAGAGGGGGAGGATGTGACGACTCGACTGGTTGTCGCATGAGTTACTACTCTGTTTTCCCCATTTCTGCTTCTTATTGATGTGTTTATCAGTATTATATGTTATCAGGTTGGTTGGCTCGGGTTCAGAAAGGTTTTGGTGAGGTTTGAGACACTTAGTCTTTTTTGAGTGAGCTTAAGTTAGATGAGTCAACCGGATGTTGACTTATGTGAAATAGGGCTCGGATGTGAATTTCGATGGTTCGAATAACTTCGGGAGATGATTTGGGACTTAGGAGTATGATCGGAACGTGTTTTGGAGGTTCGTAATAGATTTAGGCTTGAATTGGCGAAATTAGAATTTTGGCATTTTCCGGTTGATTGGTGAAAGTTTGATATAGGGGTTGGAATGGAATTCCGGGAGTTGTAGTAGGTCCGTTGTGTCATTTGAGATATGTGCACAAAATTTCAGGCCATTCGGAAGTGGTTTGATAGACTTTTTGATCAAAAACAGAATTCGGAAGATTTTCGAACCTTAGGCTTGGATTCGATGTGGTTTGGTTGAGTCCATATTGTTTAAGGTATTTTGAAGATTGGTATAAGTTTGGATAGTGGTATATGACTCGTTTTTGCTTTTGCTTGAGGTCCCGAGGGCCTCGGGGTGATTTCGGATGGTTGGCAGAAGATTTGAGTTGGGTTTTTGCAGCTGAAGTTTTAGGACTGCTGTCACAACCGCATCTGCGGTTGGGAAGCTGCAAGTGCGACCCCCACAGATGCGTAAGCAAATCACAAAAGCGGAATGGGCGATGGGGAGCTAGAACTGCAGAAGCGGCTAGGTGAGCACACATGCACTATCGCAGGTGCGGATTTTTGAGTTATTCTTCATCATTTTCATGCGTGTTTGAGCTTGAGGGAGCTATTTGAAGAGGGATTTCAAGGGGATTTCATAGAGGTAATATTTTTGGACCCTAAACTCATTTCTATGGTGTTATTTCACTGAGTTGACTTGGAATTTATGGGAATTAAGGGTTAAAAATTTGGAATTAGGGCTTGAGATTGGAAACCTTTGAGTAAGGGTTTGAGGGGCCATTTGTTGCTGAATTATGGTATTTTTGATGTGAATGAACTCGTGGAGTGATAAGGATTTCATTGATGTAAGTTTTATCGAATTCTGAGACGTGGGCCCAGGGGTCGAGTTGGGCCAATTTCGAGATTTGTGATATAATTTGATTATTTTTGCACGGGCTTCATTCCCTTAGCATATTCTAATGTTATGATTCCGATTTTGGGTAGATTCGACGCGAGTTGAAGCCGAGGCGAGAGGAAAAGGCGTCGTGGGGTAGTATTTCATCCGATTTGAGAGGCGAGAGGCAAATGCGTCGCGGAGTAGTATTTCATCCGGTTTGAGGTGAGTAATTATCGTAAATCTAGAACTGAGGATACAAACCCCGGTATTTCATATTGTTTTGATAAATGAGGTGACGCACATGCTAGGTGACGAGCGTGTGAGCGTGCACCGGTAGGGATTGGGACTTGGTCCATCCCGTAGCTACTATTAAGCCGCGTATTTGATTTGAAATCTTATGATATTATGTATTTTAGAGATTAATACTATATTATGGGTTGTATGCCATGTTTGGGGCCTTGTGCCGACCTGTTGAGACCCTTAAGGGCATTTTTTTCTTGTTTTTCGCACTCTATTTATTTGAAAACATATCCTCAGTCATGTTTTACCTATTTATTATTTAAAACTGGTTTTTATCACTCAACTTCTTAAATGTGAAAACTGTTTGGGCTGAGTTTCCCTGATTTCCACTATTATGCCTGAGTGGCTGTGAGGTTAGTGACTGAGAGAGGTTGAAGACCTAATAGTGAGGATTATATATATTACGGATCGGGCGGTACACTGCAACAACATTATATGAACATATTATGGATCGGGTTGCACGCTGCACCAATATTATATGAACATATTATGGATTGGGCTGCACACCACATCGATACTTATATGGATCGGGCTGCACGTCGCAACGATATATATATTGGATCGAGATGCGCGCCGCAACAATATGACATTTGGGCTGTAGGAGACCCTCCGGAGTCTGTACACCCCTAGTGAGCGTAGTCGACTATAAACTATAGATCGGGCTACACGCCGCAACGATATATATATTGGATCGGGATGCGCGCCGCAACGATATGACGTTTGGGCTGTACGAGCCTCTCCGGAGTCTGTACACCCCTAGTGAGCGTAGTCGACTATAACAGTTATTATGATTATTATTATTATGAGATATTATTGAGCCTGAGTGTTGAGTGTGAGTACTGAGTGACCGAGAGGCTTGCACGAGAGGCTATATTTATGAGTGATACCTTGCCCGAGGGGGCCCATTTATGATATCTTTGCTGATTTCACTCTTCTTTTATAATGAGCCTCTGTTGAAAGCTGCTAAGTACATGATTTCAAAGTATTTCAATTGAAACTGAAGTTTTTACGAAGTAACTGACTTTTAAACTATTAGGTTTGATTTGATTCTCTGTTGTATACTCTTACATATGATTTTAACTGCTCGTCACTGCACTCAGACCTTATTTAATTTAGTTACTTATTGAGTTGGTATACTCACGTTACTCCCTGCACCTTGTGTGCAGATCCAGGTGCCCGAGCGGCAGAGTGAGGGTCCTCAACATTATCGGAGTTTTCTGGAAACTACAAGGTAGTTGCATGGCGTCCACAGCCCTGCTTTCCTCCTCCCTTATCCTTGTTTTTCTGTATTTTTAGACTTGTCATGTAATAGACAGTCAAATTAGTTTTATTTAAAGGCTCTAGACTCGTGACACCAGATTATTGGGCTGTGTTGGTTTGATGTTTTACTGTTTTCCACACATTTCGGTAATTTAAATATTTCTTATGAAAAATTGAGACTTAATTCATGTTAGAAAAATGTTTTTATTAAAAGAGATTTGTTGTGAATATTTGATTGGGTTGGATTGCCTAGTATTGTGATAGACGCTATCACGTCCGGGTAATTGGGGTCGTGACACATACGCTCAAGTCCCATATTTTCCTACGGACCCTTCGGGATCGTCAAATCACGAGTCCGCGTCTGTTTACCTAAAATATTGACCGAAGTCAACTTAAATTTATTTTAAAAGCAAAATTTATCATTTTTCACAGATTTTCACATAATGGCTTTTCGGATACACGCCCGGACTGCGCATGCAAATCGAGGTGAGGCAAAAAGAGGTTTTTAAGGCCTCGGAACACAAAATTGACTTGTAAAACGAATTGCTTCAATAAGTTTATATGTTAAGGTTTTATAATTTATGTTTAACATTATTTTTTGATTTCATCATTATAGTTCATAAATTTTTTAAAATTCATGAAATTCGCTAGTGTTGTCAATTTTCTTTGGGGTATTAAAATTTGGATCTTTTTTTTTCTATAATGAAGAGCAATTTAATAATTATAATATATTAAAATAAGCAAACTGATCGTTGTCTACTTAAAGTAATATTTTCTTTTGAAAAAAATATTATTGGCCACTTAAAACTTTTCTAGTTCGTTGTTAATTAAGCAAAAAAAAAACTAATCTTGTCATACTACATGCATATCAAAAATATAAATTCTAATTGATAAGGATAAATGAGCAATCTATGGTTGGAAAACGGGGATTATAGTTAATATTAGTTTTTACTTTTATTAAATATTTAAATTTCAATTTAATTAATTTTTGGCCCACGGGCCGGTCCAGGCCCAACCTCGATCAAGCCTCAAGGGCCAGCAGGCTGACTTGGGCCGTGCTTATAAGCCTCACATTTAAATGGGCTAAAAAAATTCCAACCCAGCCCTACCCAAGTAGAGGGCTGGATTGGGCTGGCATCACGGGCCAAGCCCATTTTGACGGCTCTACTAGGGATGTTCATAAAAACCTGAAAAACCGAACCAAACCGACCAAAAAAATCGATACTTTTTAGGTTTGATTTTGGTTTTGAATTTTAAGAACCGATCAAATTTGATTTGGTTTTGGTTTTAATCAAAACATAAAAGGAAAAAATCGAACCAAACCAACTATAAAAGCAGATATTTAAATTTATTATTACACCAATATATATATGTATATTTTTATATAAAGTTTCTAAAATTTTTTTGTACATATTAGTCATTTATATTTTTAGTCTAGTTCTTTGCTATTATATTAATTTAATTCTTTGCCTTTACATTCTGGTTTGATTGGTAGTTTTCTTTTGCTAAGTACACGAATTTATTTCATGTTAAAGTAATAGATTTTTAATTGAGTATTTAATTTATTCATCATTATTTGATTCAATTATCATCAATATATCTTGCCAAATGATAGATTTCTCAAAGAGCAATTAATTTGATAGTGTTACGTTAAAAATGTAGTGTCTGGACTATGCGTTTTATAGTGTATGTTTCATATTTAAGAAAAAATCGATAAATAACCAAAAATAGAAAAACCGACAAAAATCGAATCGAAAAAAAACGAATTAATTTGTTTGGTTTGGTTCCAATATTTTTTACTTGGTTTGATTTTTTTAGGATAAAACTAACCCAAACCGAACCATGAACACCCCTACCTGCTACTACACAATTTTACGCTTTGGATGATTGCTTTGTCCTTAGTCATATTGTTACTATCCGATCCATAATACTCAAAATAAGCTAATATAAAATCTCCCAAACTATCTTTAAAACCAAACCATATCATGCACCAATATCGTATGCATGAAAACTTATTTAATTACGTATGATTTTTGAAAATCATATATATTTTCAAGTTAAATGACGGAATATTTTTTGCCAACTCAAAATCATACATAAAGTATTTCATAATAATAATGAGATCAAGTACAATAAATATTTTTTTTCATGTATGTCATGTACTCATTCATTACTATAACTCATGTCACGACCCAAAATCTCCTCCGTAGGATGTCGTGATGGCACATAATCTTAGGGACTAGGTAAGCCTAACATTTACTGAAATAATAACAATATTAAATAACAACTGACAAATGCGAAGCAGAAATCTCTATACAAGACTTACAAATTACAAAACCGGTAGTACAAGTCATAAGCTCTACAGAGTTTGCTAGAAAACCTCTAAATAAAACTGTTCGAAATAAGGGTAAACGGTCTAATACAAAATCAGAAGATGACACCGAAACCTGAAAACGCAGTAGCAGGTTTACCTTGAGTCTCCACAACAAGATCCGTACAACTAGCTAACGATAGACTGACACTGAAATACCTGAATCTGCATAAAAATTGTGCAAATGCTTAGTATGAGTACACCACATCGGTACCCAGTAAGTATCAAGACTAAGCTCAGTAAAATAGTGACGAGGAACAATCAAGAAACCTACTGAACTAAATATCCTAAACAAAATATAAGTGTAGTACTAACAAAATACGATATATCTAGGAAACTACGCATTATGACAATGCTAATATAATACTTGAAATGAGAAGTAGAAACAACAACAAGCAGCGGAACACAGTCTAAATCCGGCGATCACAATTAAAAGAACGACATGTAGCAACTAGATAAGAGTAACCATTTTCACATCAGGTTTTATCCAATAATCATCACGAGGTACAAAAACTCAGAATAGCCACAAGTCACAGGTCTCACTTTATGAATCCTAAACACTTGGCCTCTTGTTCCATCATTTAAACTAGTACCGCATGGACGACACTCATGCCAATAGGACCATTCTCACATAGAAGGCAAGTAGGAAAACATGTGCATCCATACTCAACAATATTAGGATTCATCCTCTTAAATCGATAGGAGTGATTAACTACGTGCATGCTTGTGCAATTGTCCTAACATAGTTTATGCCAGCTAGCATGTATAGAGAAAATGGACAACACGTAAGAAGGTTTTCCCACAATGTTTTACAAGATAAAACTCGCACAGGTAGGTACGCCAATACATAAATATCAACAACAAGAATGCCCCCAGGCCATCACTAGTCTTCACAAATCAATCCCTAACATAGTCCACCTTGTCTCATCATGTGTGCAATAATAAAGTAAATGCCTGCCATGTCTTACCACATGTGCAAGGTAATATTCCCACCTTGTCTCTCCACATGCATAAATATACAGATATAGCCCTCCTTGACACGCCACATGTGCATAATCAACAGTAATAATGGTACGGCAGAAACCTCGTGCAACATAACCCTGGCCGCACAATAGAAACCTCATGCATCACACTAACAACCGCACTACAGAAACCTCGTGAACACAATAACGAGTACAACAACATTAATGACAATAATACAAGAGTACGTCAAGTAAATCAACTTAAGGGCTTTTGATCACAAAGGAACGGTAGAACTAGTTCACAAGAATAAACACAATAGAGAATACCAGTCTTAATAAGAATAACGCAACAAAGAAAAAATAATATGTAACAACAACCTCACAAGTTATGGTTCAATAACATGGAAGATAACACGAGTTAAAAATTCCAAATAAGGACAAGTCAACTAAGATATAAGATATCTAAACTTCTTTTAAGGTTGAACAATTACGAAAGAGATACAACAATTCAATTAAGGGTAAAAACCAGAAAGATAATCAAAACCTCAATTAAGGATGAACAATTACAGGAGAGATAATTATATTTTCAATTAAGGAGAAGCGACTAGGGATGGATGGCACGACAAAAGAAGCGGTAAAAACTTCAGTTAAGTCACAAAGGAGTCAAATAGGCAATAAGAACGGAACATGAAGCAATTAATTCCAATAAAAGACATAGAGGTGAAACTAGTAAATAGGGAACTTAACATAACAAAACAACTTCATATCTAATTAACATAAGAACCTACGAGCCCTAGAAGGTCAATTTCCCACAAATAAGCACGAGCACGTACTCATCACCTCGCATACCCGGACTTTACATGATGCAATTAGCATATAAGACTCAAATCCTGAGGGGTAGTTCCCCCACATGAAGTTAGGCGAGATACTTACCTTAAAGACGATAAACCGTTCCTCTAAAATGAACTTATCGAGTGAAATAACCTCCAATCTAGCCAAAATAACTTCAAAGCACAAATAAAACTCATAAAAAACTATTCCGGATAATAAGGCTTCGATTATTAATTAAAACTAAAAAGTTAACCCAAAAGTAAACCCTCGGTTCTGCACCTCGGAACGGGCCAAAATTATAAAAATCCAAACACCCATTCGATAACGAGTCCAATCATACAAGAATTACTCAAATCCAACCTCCAATCACCTTTCAAATCCCCAAAATTTTGTCTAAGAAGTTTATATAATTTCCCCCAAATTTCCAACTGAAATAACTAATTAAATGATGAAAATAATAATGGATTCGTGTAATAAAGCCAAAACCGAGTTAGAACCACTTACCCCGATACTTTTCTTGAAAAACCTACTAAAAATCACCACAAACTAAGCTCTCTAGGTTAAAAAATAAAAAATGAGATGAAACCCTCATTTATATAGTACCACATCTGACCTCCAAAGGGCTGACCGTAAATTTCTTGTGCGGTCCGGACATTCTAGGTTCCGCAGCCACAATCCAAATTGTGCGGCCGCACTTCAACAAAACATGCACTACCAAGCTTTAGTAAATTGACCATAACTTTCTATACAAATGTCTAAATGACAATTTTCTTACTTTCTGGAAACTAGACACAAATGGCTACAACTTTTATTTTTGGATTATCTCCAAATTTCTTATAGATTAAAAGATATAAGCTTCCGAAGTCAGACCATCGAACCTGCAGAAATCTCCGATCCGCGACCACGAGAAGAATTGTACGGTCCGCACTTGATGCTTTTCCTCAGCACTCCAAAATGTGCCTCGCATTTCCAAAGTACCAGAATAGCATCAGAGTGCCGAAATGCCCAGACTCGCTCAAAACTCAGCCCGGAGCACACCCGAGCCACTCAGGACCTTGTCAGAATGTACCAACAAGTCCTAAAACATCACACGAACCTGCTCGAAGACTCAAACAACATCAAACAACGTTGAAACTGTGAATCGCACCATAAATCACACTCATAAATTTTCAAATCTTCCAACTTCCTTAACTCGTGCCGAAACATATCAAATCAACCAAGAATGACGCCAAATTTTTGCATGCAAGTTCCAAATGACATAACAAAGCTAATAGAACTCTCAAAATTGCATTCCGATCCCGATATCACCAAAGTCAACTCATGGTCAAACCTCTCAACCTTCCAAAACTTCAACTTTTCCAACTTTCGGCGAAATGCTTAAAATTACTCTACGGACCTCCAAATCCAAATTCGGATGCACTCTCAAGTCCAAATTCATCATACGAAGCTATTGGAATCATCAAAATTCCATTTCGGAGTTGTCTACACAAAAGTCAAATTTCGGTCAACTCTTACCGCTTAAGTTTCTAATACAAGAATCCTTCTTCCAAATTGACCCCAAAACATTCAAAAACTGAACTCGGCCACACATGCAAGTCCTAACACACAATACGAAGTTTCTCAAGACCTTATGCCGCCGAATGAGACTTCTATTTTCAAAACGGTCGGCCGGATCGTTACAACTCATCACAACTATTTATGGAGCCTCTATACCTAGAAATAGAACTAACCACTTAGACCAAAGCATGGAAAAAAGAAAATAAGGAGAGACATAATAGCTATCACAAATTAGGAGTGATGCCTTACCATATGCATCCGAAAGAGAGTCATCCTAACCTTATCCTAAAAAATGTAAAGTAGGCAAGACCCTAAAAGGGGGCCGAGTACACCACCATGATACTTAATAAGTGTCATAAATTCTCTCTAACTCAAGTTTCTAAGACAAGACTGTACAAAAATAATGCTACCAATATTTGATATAAAACGATAACAGTTATATCAAGTCATGTTCTTTATCATTTAAATGAAAAGACGAGTGAAATATAAACCATGATGTAACCTTTTAATATATATATATATATATATATATATATATCAATCTATTATTTTACTAAAAATAATATAAAATTATTTCAATTACATTAAGTTACTGAAATCACGTTCGGCTCCATAGGCCTCAATATAAGAAAATCATTAATTCTTTATACCTTTTATTGGAAGTATTATGCTGACACTAACATAATAAACAACTACTAGGTGATCAACCTACCAACAAGTATTTGACCTTACTTATCCGCAGAACTTCCTATAGTATTGTACGAGTCAACTTAACCTCATTACTTTAAATAATGATCATTTGGCCTCAAAATGTGAGACTTTATCTCCAACATCAACTTAGCCTTAGCATGTATCTCTACACTGGGATGCATAATTTCATGACCACAATCTGAACGTGTGTGTGCAAACATTAAAGAACAACCCGAGTGAGTGTCAGCAAGGGGCAGCGGGAGTTGGACGCGAACGTGCTAGGTGGCTGCAATATCGTCGTATATACCGAGAAAATTCCCAGGTTCTACTAGTGGGAGTTGGTACCTCTTTTTTTTTCTATTTATCTTTGTTGTGTTGGTTAATAAATTGTTGTCATCTTTCTTCGTATTTGTTATTCACCGTATTAGTGTTCCTATAGTTGCAACTTGGTTTTTCCCTAGTTTGGTGTGTTGCCTTGTGTGTGTTAGTGATTCTTTTTAGTCTGTCGTAGGTATAGTGGTTGTGGTTTGGGATGGTCGAGTGAGGTCATGTCCTCGGGGGGAGCATGGGGTGGGGCATATGGTAGGGTCAGGGTTAGGGGGCGGGATGGGATGAGAGGCAATAGAGGTAAAAGGAACAAGGGTGTCTATAGGTTGAGAAATGGGTCATAGAATGTAGGTACATTGACGGGTAAGTCTATAGAGTTGGCGAAGATGGGTAGGGTCGAGGGCGAAGGACACAGACGGGTATAAACTTTGGTACTCAGGAGTCTAGAGAGGTAAAAATGGAGTGGGTATCTTGGTAGATAGGGAACCTAGAGATTCTGTGGTTGATGTTAGATGAGTGAATGATAAATTGATGCTATTAAGTTTGTGGTTCGTGAGTACAGCCTAAATGTCGTTAGCACCTATGCGCCACATGCGGGCCTAGATGAGAAGGTTAAACGGCGCTTCTGGGAGGGATTAGATGAGATTATGCGCCAGGTCCCGCCTGTTGAGAAGCTATTCATAGGAGGGGATTTCAATAGTCATATTGGGTCGATCTCTGGTGGTCATGGCGAAGTGCATGGAGGCTTCGGTTTTGGGGAGAGGAACAGAGGAGGTACCTCGATGTTGGACTTCGCTAAGGCATTTGGGTTGGTGATTGCGAACTCTAGCTTTCCGAAGAGGGAGGATCATTTGTTTACTTTTCAAAATGCAATGGCAAAGACTCATATTGATTATCTCCTCCTCAAGAGGTATGGCAGAGGGTTGTGTAAGGATTACAAGGTAATTCCGGGTGAGATACTCACAATGCAGCATAGGCTCTTGGTGATGGACGTAGGTACTATGTTAAAGATGGGGAAAAGGTCTGCTCGAGGAAGATCAAGAATTAGGTGGGGAGCCTTAACAAAGGATAAAGCCCAAGAGCTGGAGGGGCGGTTGTCAGCTATGGGAGCCTGGAGGAGCAGTGGTGACGCAAGCACTAGGTGGTCAGTGACAGCAGACTGTATAAGGGAGGCTGCGAGAGAGGTGTTATGGGTTGCAACGGGCATCTCTGATGGGCACAAAGGAGATTGGTAGTGGAATGAAATGGTCCAAGGTAAAGTGGAAGCTAAGAAGGCCGCGTAACTGAAGTTAGTGGGGAGAATAGGTAAGGAGGAGAGGCGAGCATGCATGGAGAGGTATAAAGTAGCTAGGAAGGAAGCTACGCTGGTGGTCATGGAGGCTAAGACCACGGCGTATGGTCGTATGTATGAGGAACTGAGGGAAAAAAGACGGGGAGAAAAAGTTATTCCGGCTGGCCAAGTTAAGAGAGAGGAAGGCGTATGGTAGAGTATTGATTGAAGATGACCAGATTAAGAGGAGATGACAGACTTACTTTCAGAAACTCCTAAACGAAGAAGAGGATCAGGTTATTGTGCTAGGCGATTTTGAACATTCCGAGAGTCACCGTGACTCTAGGTACTACAGGCGTATCATGGTTGATGAGGTCGTGTGAGCTATGCGTAAGATAAGTAGGGGCAGAACGACCGGGCCAGACGAGATTCTGGTGGAATTTGGGAAGTGTGTAGGGAGAGAAGGTTTGGAGTGGTTGATTGAGTTGTTTAATGTTATTTTTAAGGAGAAGAAGATTCCAGACGAGTGGAGGTGGAGTACGATAGTTCCATTGTATAAAAACAAAGGTGATATCCAGATTTGTAACAATTATAGGGGTATCAAATTACTTAGTCATACCATGAAAGTGTGGGAGAGAGTGGTTGAAGCGAGGGTGAGGATGACAGTGTCTTTATCCGATAACCAGTTTGGGTTCATGCCGGATCGTTCAACCACGGAAGCTGTACACCTTGTTAGGCAGTTGGTGGAACTGTACAGAGAGAGAAAGAAGGATCTGCATATGGTATTTATTGACTTAGAGAAAGCATATGCCAAGGTTCCTAGAGAAGTTCTCTGGAGATTCTTGGAGGCAAAAGGTCTCCTGGTCCCTTACATTATGGCGATTAAGTACATGTATGCTGGGGCAAAGACTCGAGTTAGGACAATAGGAAGAGATTTTGATCATTTTTCGGTGGAAATGGGATTACACCAAGGTTCTGCCCTCATTCCGTTTTTGTTCGCCCTGGTGCTGGACGCATTAACACACCATATTCTAAGGGAGGTTCCATGGTGAATACTATTCGCTGATGACATTGTTCTGATTGATGAGTCACGAGCCAGTGTTAACGATAGGCTGGAGGTTTGGAGATAAGATTTTAAGTCTAAGAGTTTCAAGTTGAACAGGACGAAGACGGAATATATGGAGTCTAAGTTTAGCTCTGAGCTGGGGGAAGTGGACATGGATGTGAGGCTTGAATCACAGGTCAGCCCAAGTAGAGGTAGCTTCAAGTACCTTGGGTCGGTTATCCAGGGTGGGGGGAGGAGATCGATGAGGATGTTACACATCGTATCGGTGATGGATGAACTGGAGGTTAGCATCTGGAGTCTTGTGTGATATGAAAGTCCCACCGTTACTCAAAGGTAAGTTCTATAAAGTGGTTGTTAGACCGGCCATGATGTATGGGGCTGAGTGTTGGCTTGTAAAGAACTCACATATCCAGAAGATGAAAGTAGCGGAAATGAAGATGCTGAGGTGGATGTGCAGGCACACTAGAATGGATAAGATTAGGAATGATGATATTCGGGAGAAGGTGCATGTGGCTCCCATTGATGACAAGATGCGGGAAGCGAGACTCAGATGGTTCGATTATGTTCAGAGGAGAAGCCCAGATGCGCCGGTAAAGAGATGTGAGCAGTTGGTTGTGGAGGGCACGAGAAGAGGTAGAGGGCGGCCTAAGAAGTATTGGAGAGAGGTGATCAGGCAGGATATGACGAGGTTTTAAATTTCCGAGGGCATGACACTGGATAGAGAGATGTGGAAGTTGAGTATTAGGGTTGTAGTTTAGGAGGTAGTTTGAGTATTTCCTTACTTTGTACCATTGTGAGACCAGTCTGGTAGGGTTTTTGTCTAAGATAGTTAGTGGCAATATTGTGTCTTACTATTTCACTTTTCAGCGCAGGAACTATTTACTAGCTATCGTTTTTGCTTTGCATCTTTAATCTAAATTTCATGTTGTTCCTGTTTTTCATATGATTTCTTTGCTGATACTAATATTATCTCCTTTTGGCCTTTTTGTTTCTTTAAGCCGAGGGTCTTTCGAAACCAACCTCTCTACTCCTTCGGGGTAGGGGTAAGGTCTGCGTACACACTACCCTCCCCAGATCCCAGTAGTGAGATTTTACTGAGTTGTTGTTGTTATTGTTGTAATCTTAACATTCATACCAGCCTTTTCACTAGTATCTCCTAAAATATTTGACATATCAAAACAAAATTCATAACCTAATAGCCTAGAAGGATTTATTTTTAGCAAATCATGGTGTTCATAATCAATCCAAACCATTTAAACAAAATTAAATTAATAACCCCTCTTTATGTTAAAGCTCTAATCATTTATTAGCAATCTCTTAAACATACAACAAGTGCTATCACGTATATAAAATTTCAAAAAGTAATACTTTTCATGAAAGCACATCCTAACACTCGAACATTTTATAATATTCTTGTCAATACTTATGTTTTAGTAAAACTTGTAATATTCTTTACAAGTGTCATTTGCCAATAAGTTTTAAAAATAAAACTTTGATAAAATACTATGATATCATGTTGGGCCAAACACACATGCAAGTATAAACGACTGACAACTAATAGAAGAATGAGTAGAATTTCATTCCACGAAAACTTATGATTAATTATTAACTAAATCAAACTATTTATGAATTGTTCGTCAGGTCATTTTCTGGAAGATGATTGCAATTTTGACTACTACAACTGTTAGCGAAAATTAGCAGTACAGAGGAGAAGACAAGTTCACAAGTCACAAGCAAAACACACAAACTTTCTTATCATTGTTAAAGTACGGAGATAGTATATTGATATTTTGTACTTCTTCCTTAGTTTTTTATTTATTTATAAATTTCAATATTTTCTAAGAAAAATAATATCATAAAAAGGCAGTATAAAAAAATTCTAGGCCTGGAATTTTTGCAGGCTTAAAACATCTGTTAAGAGTAGAAATTTGCCAAGAAAAGAGTTAATTATGTATGTAGTAACTTTTTGTTATTCGTTGTGTTGCTCTAAACTAGCCGAAAGATACTCTTAACATGTGTGATATTATCTATTTTGGGCCAAGCCAGCACGACTTTTCTTAAAAGACCTCACATTAAGAGATCCCTACACCTTATATATAATTTTTAAATTATTCTAGCCACCAATGTAGGACTTTGATTGCACACTTAACCATTCTCCCCCTCGAACTAAATTATACATGTCCATTACCATTATCCACGTGTCTGTAACGACCCGACCGGTCGTTTTGAGCATTTGCACTTCGCTCGGTAGTTCACAGGCATAAGTAGCTCCGTATGATGTATTATGACTCAGGTGAATCATCGTTTTTGGTTTTCATATTATTCAAAATTTGATTTGGAAGAAAGATTCTCAATTTGGAAGCTTTAAATTGGAAGAGTTGACCAAGTTTGACTTTTTAGTAGTTGACATCGGATTGAATTTTTGATGGTTCCTTTACCTTGAACCAATAATAACAAGTAAACCTAGTAAATGAAAATGCATGGCATCACCGTTCGTGCTTTTACTCTCAACCTCACCAGATAATTAATAAAAACGGCACTACATCACCCTTCGTGCATTAACTCTCTCATAACATGGCACGACATTATCTTTCATGCATTAACACTCACAAAACATGGCACGATATCACCCTTCGTGCATTAACACTCTCCCTCACCAAAATAAAGAACAATAACAACAGGGAGATAAAATATCAAGAATAAGTCTTACATCAACAATTGGTTCCACAATACCAACCTCAACTTTGAATCAATACTCATTCAATACCAAAATCTGTAAATGTGATAAGAACGATCAACATAACTATAAACTAGTCTAAGCATGGGTAATACAATCACGGAAAGCTACAATTTCATAAATAAGACTCACTCGCATGCTATGACTTAACAACATCGCATAGGTGCTCGTCACCTCACCTATACGTTGTGTCTAACATTCGAACACATAGAAAATAAGCAAATAA
Organism: Nicotiana sylvestris; assembly: GCF_000393655.2. Taxonomy (NCBI): domain Eukaryota; kingdom Viridiplantae; phylum Streptophyta; class Magnoliopsida; order Solanales; family Solanaceae; genus Nicotiana; species Nicotiana sylvestris. The sequence goes on from NC_091058.1 coordinate 212,799,498, forward strand.
TACCTAATCCCTCAAGCCAAGATTAACCACGACACTTACCTCGTTCCAACGGTCAAACTCAAAGCTCGACCACAACTTTTCCCTTCACACAAGCATCTAGACCAATAGAATGTAGCAAATTACTAACCAAACAATTCAATTGAAGCTTTAGGAACCACCCATGATAGCAAGGGATTCAATTTAGGCCATTTTGGAAAAAGTTAAGAAAACGTTAACACCCGGGCTCGCTTGGTGCAAACCCAAAATTCGGACCAAAATCCGATTACCCATTCACCCCCACCCCGGATATGCAATTGGTTTTGGAATCCGACCTCAATTTAAGGTCTAAATCTCCAATTTATCAAATCCCTAGTTTCTGCCCAAAGTTCCCAATTCCACCATGAAAACCTAAGATTATAGGCTGAATCTTATAAAATGAAGTGAAAGATTAAAAGAAACTAGTTTAGAGTCACTTACCTTTGATTTAGGGAAGAAACATTTTTTTGGAAAATCGCCTCTGGTGTTTTAGGTTTTGAAAAATTGAAGAATGAATCAAAAATCCCGTCCAAAAGTCATTTTGATCAGTGCAGTGTCACATTTGCAACCTAGGGTTTGCAAATGCGAGTTCCGGAAATGCGAAGAACCTATTGGAAATGCGAAGTCTCCCCATTCCTTCTTTCATCGCAAATGCGAAGAAAATCTCGCAAATGCGAGACTGACCTTCTGCAATTGCAACCAATTTATTGTAATTGCGATCATTGCCTTCCTAGACTCCCTTCGCAGATGTGAAGATTTTTCTCACAAATGCGATGACTGCCTGGCTCAGCTACTCTTCACATTTGCTATGAGTAGCTCACAAATGCGAAGCTGTCATGCTCGCAAATGCAAACTCTGATCTAGCAAATGTGAGATCAGAGGCCAATTCCTAGAAATTGCAGATACCAGCAATGCCTAAGTCCAATTTCACTCTGTAGCCTATCCAAAACTCACCCGATCCCTCGGGGCTCCAAACCAAACATGCACACTAGTCTTAAAATATTAAACGAACTTGCTCGCGTAATCAAATTGCCAAAATAACACCTAGAACTACGAATTTAGCACCAAATCAAATGAAATTTTCCAGAAAATTTTGAAACTTCTAATTTCTCAACCGGACGTCCGAGTTACGTTAAACTAACTTTGTTTCTTACCAAATTTTACAGACAAGTCATAAATAGGGTATTGGACCTATATCGGGTTCCAGAACAAAAATACGGACCCGATATCCAAAAAGTCAAACCTTGGTTTCAATTCCATTTTATTAAGCCTTTAACTTTTAAATTTCAACAAAGTCCGATATCTCATGCTAGGGACTTTTGATTTCGATTTCTGGAATACACCCAAGTCCCAAATCATAATGCGGACCCACCGAGACCGCCAAAATATGAATCTGGATCCGTTTACCAAAAATGTTGACCCAAGTTAACTCAAATGAACTTTTTAGGCAAGATTTCTTATTTTCATCACCTTTTAACATAAAACCTTTCCCGAAACACGCCCCCACTGCGCATGCAAGTCGAGGAGGGTAAAAAATGAGATTTTTAAGGCTTGAAAGCGCATAATTGAGTTCTAAAACACAAGATGAGCTTTTGGGTCATCACATTATCCACCTCTAAAACAATCGTTCGTCCTCAAACGAACATAGAAAAGTACTTGAGCTGGTGAATAGGTAGGGATATCTACTCTGCATATCGGACTCGGACTCCCAGGTAGATGCCTCAACAGGATGACCTCTCCACTGCACTCGAACTAAAGGATAACTCTTCGATCTCAACTGACGAACCTACCGGTCTAGCATAGCTACCGGCTCCTCCTCGTAGGTCAACTCCTTGTCCAACAGGATAATGCTGAAGTCTAACCCGTGGGATGGATCATCGTGATACTTTTGAAGCATGGACACATGAAACACTGGATTTACCGCTGATAAACCAGGTGGCAACGCAAGTTTGTATGCCACCTCTCCCACTCGCTCAAGAATATCAAAGTCCAAACGTATCTAGGGCTGAACTTGCCGTTCTTTCCAAACCTTGTTACACCCTTCATGGGTGACACACAGAGTAACACTCTCTCTCTGACCATGAATGCAAAATCACGGACCTTACGGTCGACATAACTCTTCTGCCTAGACTGAGCTGTGCGAAGTCTATCCTGAATGATCTTGACCTTATCCAAGGCATCCTGTACCAAATATGTACCCAATAACTGAGCCTCCGCCAATTCAAACTATCCAACTGGCAATCGACAACGCCTACCATTAAGTTCCTCATAGGGAGTCATCTGGATGCTCGACTCATAGATGTTGTTGTAGGCAAACTCAGTTAGTGGCAAGAATTGATCCTACGAACCTTCGAAGTCTATAACACAAGCGTGAAACATATTCGCTAATATCTGAATAGTGCGCTCGGACTGTCTATCCATCTGAGGATGAAATGCTATGCTCAGCTCAACCTGCGTGTCCAACTCACACTGCACTTCCCTCTAGAAATGCGAGGTAAACTGCGTACCTCTATCAGTAATGATAGACACAGGCATACCGTGATGACTAACGATCTCGCGGATATAAATCTCTACCAATTTCTCTAAAGAATAGGTAACTGGCACATGGATGAAATGCACTGAATTGGTCAATTTATCCACAATATCCCAAACTACATCGAACTTCCTCTGAGTCCGTGGGAGTCCAACAACGAAATCCATAGTAATAAGCTCCCACTTCCACTCAGGAATCTATATCTTCTGAAGCAAACCACCGGGTCTCTAATGCTCGTACTTTACTTGTTGACAATTTAGACTGTGCCATATATTCCACTATATCTTTCTTCATTCTCCTCCATTAATAATGTTGCCGCAAGTCCTGATACATCTTGATGGCGCCCGGATGAATAGAATACTGGGAACTATGATCCTATTCTAGAATCAACTCACTAAGTCCATCCATATTCGATACACAAACATGACCCTGCATACTCAAAACTCCATTGTCTCTAACCGTAACCTGCTTGGCATCAGCGTGCCGCACTGTATCCCTAAGGACGAGCAGATAATGGTCATCATACTACTGCTTTCTCATACACTCTAACAAAGAAAACCGAGTGATTGTACAAGCTAGAACACGGCTGGGCTCAGAAACATCCAACCTAACGACTGATTGGTCAAAGTCTGAACATCTAAAGCAAGAGGTCTCTTACCGAATTGAATGTACGCAAGGCTGCCCATCCTAACTGACTTCCTACTCAAGAATCGGACACCATATTGGCCTTCCCAGGATGATATAAGCTGGTGATATCATAGTCTTTCAATAGCTCTAACCACCTCTTCTACCTCAAATTGAGTTCCCTTTGCTTGAACAAATACTGCAAACTTCGATGATCCATGAACACCTCACACGACACGCCATAAAGATAGTGCCTCCAAATCTTTAGCGCATGAACAACGACTGCCAGCTCTAAGTCATGGACAGGATAATTCTTCTCGTGAACCTCCAACTGCCATGAAGCATATGCAATTACCTTGCCATTCTGCATCAATACCACACCAAGTCCAATATGAGATGCGTCACAATATACTGTATGAGGACCTGAACTAGTGGGCAACACCAACACTGATGCCGTAGTCAAAATATTCTTGAGCTTCTAAAAGCTCGCCTCACACTTGTTTGGCCAACTGATCAGGGAACCCTTCTGGGTCAACCTGGCCAAAGGGGCTGCTATAGATGAGAACCCCTCCACAAACCGACGATAATAACTCGCCAATCCAAAGAAACTCCGGATCTATGTAGCTGATGTGGGTCTAGTCTAGTTCTTGACTACCTCAATCTTCTTAGGATCTATCTGAATATCCTCTGCTGATAAAATGTTCCCCAAGAAAGCGACTGAACTCAACCAAAACTCGCATTTTACAAACCTAACATATAACTGGCTGTCTCTCAGAGTCTGAAGAACGATCCAAAGGTGTTGCTCATGTTCCTCTTGGCTGCGGGAGTAGATCAAAATATCATCAATAAACACAATCACAAAGGAATTTAAATAGGGCTTGAACACCCGGTTAGTCAAATCCATAAATGGTGCTGCGACATTTATTATACCAAATGACATCACTAGAAACTCATAATGCCCGTATCGAGTCCGAAAAGCTGTCTTAGGACATCAGATGCCCTAATCCTCAACTGATGATAGCCAGACCTCAAATCAATCTTTGAAAACACTTTGGCACCCTGAAGTTGATCAAATAAGTCATCAATCCTTGGCAATGGATACTTGTTCTTGATGGTGACTTTAGAACCTCACATATACGTTGTATCTAACATTCGAAAATATAGCAAATAAGCAAATAATACCTAATTCCTCAAGCCAAGGTTAACCACGACACTTACCTTGCTCCAACGGCTAAATTCAAAGCTCGACCACAACTTTTCCCTTCATACAAACCTCTAGACCAATAGAATGTAGCAAATTACCAACCAAAAAATTCAATTTAAGCCTTAGGAACTACCCACAATAGCAAGGGATTAAATTTAGGCCATTTTAAAAAAAAAGTCAACAAAAAGTCAACACCCGAGCTCGCTTGGTCCAAACCCAAAATTCGGACCAAAACTTGTTAACCATTCACCATCGAGCTCGGATATGCAATTGGTTTTGGAATCCGACCTCAATTTGAGGTCCAAATTTCCAATTTATCAAATCCCTAGTTTCTACCCAAAATTTCCAATTCCACCATGAAAACCTTAGATTTTAGGTTGAAATCTTGTAAAATAAAGTGAAAGATTGAAAGAAACTAGTGTAGAATCACTTACCTTTGATTTTGGGAAGAACATTTCTTTGGATAATCGCCTCTTGTGTTTTAGGTTTTGAAAATTTGAAGAATGAATCAAAAATCCCGTCCAAAAGTCATTTTGATTAGTTGAAGGCGTCGTATTTGAGACCTGGGGTTTGCAAATGCGAGCCTCGCAAATGTGAAGAACCTATCACAAATGTGAAGGTCTCTCCATTCTTTCTTTCATTGGAAATGAGAAGAAAATCTCGCAAATGTGAGCCTGACCTTCCACGATTGCGACCAATTGATCGCAATTGCGATCACTGCCTTCCTAGACTCCCTTCGCAAATGCAAAGATTTTGTCGCAAATGTGAGCACTGCCTGGCCTAGCTACTCTTCGCATTTGCGATGAGTATCTCGCAAATGCAAAGTTGTCATGCTCGCAAATGCAAACTCTGATCTCTCAAATGCGAAATCAGAGGCCGATTCCTAGAAATTGCAGATACCAGCACTGCCTAAGCCTAATTTCACTCTGTAGCCTATCCGAAACTCACCTGAGCAGTTGATGCTCCAAACCAAACATGCACACAAGTCTTAAAACATCATACGAACTTGCTTGCGCGATCAAATTGCCAAAATAACACCTAGAACTACGAATTTAGTTCGGTCCATTTGATTAGTTTAATTGAGATTTGAGTAGACTGGATGACTCTCGAGAATGGTTCTAATGGATTCAATATTTATATGTAGCAATTGAGAATATTCAAGATGTGTATATGGATAGAAACTAAGATTTACATTGGATGGTGTCGAGACTTCTGGCATTTCTATATCCTTATGGATTCTACGTTTCAGTATAAAGAAGGTGAAGAAAATAGCTTTAGATTCGCAAAAGGTCTATACAAGTGTCTCGTGGTATTGCTCTTGGGTTTTTGTGATATACGTAAATTGGTTGAGTTAGAGAGATTTAGTTCTGATGGCTTGATTATGTGCAAATGGATTTCAAAGAGTTCTCAATGGTTTCTACCACGGTTTGAGGAATATATTTCCCACTGGCGAGGAGCAGATGGTGTATAGTGTTTTCTCCTAGATGAAATCAAATTGAAAGTTCTTGGCTAATTGAGTATGTAGTTACTTGTGACTTAGAGTGGATTATGAATTTCTCATATTTTTCATATGATGGCATGGTATATGTGGTGTGTTGTGTGGGATTGAGATTTGCATGTGCAAGGTCACGGGACAGTTTTGAAAGGAAGGACATGAATTCTTAGGCAGCATGGACGATTTCAGATGACTAGGCAAATTATATTACTATTTGGTATTGCTGATGAAAGTGTACATTTCAAAAGGATCCATTTGTTTTGATTTATGGATACTTCACCGGTACTAGGGTACTCTCCTGATTAATCAACTGTTGATATTCAAATTTTGCCATATGGCACGGAAGAATTATAGAAGTACTCCTCGTGGGATGATCATATATGAGGGATATGTTAGATATTTGGGCGGTGGAGTAGGGATCGGATATGGTGATTCGTGTGTTCTATGGATTTGGAGACTGGTAGTTCTCATGAGTAGATTGTTTCGTGGTTGTGGATAGTGAAAATGTGGACAAAGCTAGTCAAAGGATGGTATGTGTTATGGTTAGGTCATTATGGATCTTCGGAGGGTTATTTATCTATTTGTGGATGACCAGAGTTGATCAGAGGGTCCATTAGTAGGCCCAATTAGGATGTGTACCCTACACCGCGTCGGATTGGTTGGCTCCATACTGCTATTATTGAGAGATATGCCATTCAGTTGTTGTTGAGCTTATTCGTGTTCTGAAATGATTTGTGAGTTACTCTTCTATTCTACAAGGGGTTGTGATTCGTGGGTTATATGCACACACAATAGTGGTTCTATTTGGGCTTTATAGCAAAATTTGAGCGAGAAGAGTATTTGGGTATTACATGATTGATTGTGCGATAACTATGTTCTTACTGGATTGTGGTACTATTTATTTGCTCTCCGTGGTTATGGTAATGCACTTTGGGTATTGGATGTCAAATTTTGTGTGGTTAATGATTTTGAGCAGTGTGGCTCGAGGTATATAATATGGACCAGCGTTTGGATAGGGTCACACATTGTAACAAAGTTATATTGAGGTATGATCCTTTATGTTATATTCGTATGTTTTGGTTTTGCAGTGTGTGATGGCTTGTTAGCATTGCATTGTCGTGGTACCCGTTGAGCTTGCAAGATGATTCTCTTGTTTGAGTCATTTTCCATGTTTGAGTACATTTGGAATATTGCTTATTGGTGCACGGATTTCACGGGTTGTGGCTTTAGATTGTATTTATGTGTCACATAATTAGAGTGGTCATGTTGGATGCTATGAGGTCATTGGACCTAGAATTGATACTATCAGAATTGATTACAGCATGGTTGGAAGGATATTACCGAAAGTCGGCTTAAAAATTTGCTATAATTCTTGTCGAAGGAGAGGGAGCTCCATGACTTGTTGATCTGATGAATGGTTATGAGTTTCTGCGTGTTTCTTTCATCATCGGTAGTGTACGAAGGTTTTAGAATGAGACTTTGTTTGGTATGAGGTTTATCACCGGTATTGGGTTGTTTTCAGCAACTACTATGATTGAAAATTATCGCTAGAAGTATTTGAGTTATGCGGTATATCATTTGATTACATCTTGGGTCACGATGAAGGCTTTACGCAGCTTGTTCAGACTTATATGGCATGTAGATGCGAGATTCTAATCTTATAGAAATTTCGGATGGTTGAAATTTGATTCTAAGACTTATAGGCTAAGGTTGGAGCAATGATCTTCAGTTATGTTGTGTTGGCGGGACTATGTGGGATAGGGTGACATAGGATCACCCTTGGGTATGTGCATGGTAAGGTTACACTGCAGTTTGATGGCTTTGAGAATAACTCTAGGCACATTCGAGGACAAACGAATGTTTAAGTGGGGGAGGATATAACGACCCGACCGATTATTTTGAGCATTTGCACTTCGCTCTGTAGTTCACGGGCATGAGTAGATCCGTATAATGTATTATGACTTATGCGAATCGTCGGTTTTGGTTTTTAGGTTATTCAAAATTTGATTTGGAAGAAAGATTCTCAATTAAGAAGTTTTAAATTGGAAGAGTTGACCAAGTTTAACTTTTTAGTAGTTGACCTCGAATTGGATTTTTGATGGTTCCATTAGCTCCATTAGGTGATTTTGGACTTAGGAGAGCGTCCGGATTGTGATTTGGAGATCCGTAGTAGATTTTGTATTGAAATGACGAAAGTTGAAATTTTGAAAAGTTTGACCGGGAGTGAACTTTTAGATATCGGGGAGGGATTCCGATTCCGGAAGTTGGAGAAGGCCCTTAATGTCAAATATTACTTGTGTGCAAAATTTGAGGTCAATCGGACGTAATTTGATAGGTTTCAGCACCGTTTGTGGGAGTTTGAAGTTTGAAAGTTCATTGATTTCGAATTGAGGTGTGATTCGTTGTTTCGAAGTTGTTATGTGTGTTTTGAGGCCTCGAGTAAGTCTGTGTTATGTTATGGGACTTGTTGGTATGTTTGGACAGGGCCTCGAGGGGCTCAGGCGTGTTTCGGACTGATTTCGGGCTATTTTTCTCCATGTTGTTTCTGGTGTTTCTGCAGTGCTTCGCGATCGCAGATTGAGAAACGCATTTGCGAAGGGTATTTTGATCAGTGCAGTGATTTGTTATTCGGGTTCGTGATTCCTTGGTCACGTTTGCGGTGGGTTTATGTGGTGTCCTTCATGTTCGCGTATGAAGGATCGCGTTCGCGTACTTTGAGGTTTGGCAACTAGAGCTGGAGAATCATTCATCGTGGTCGCGTAATATGAGCCGCGTTCATGAAGCTTTGGCAGCAGTGGTCATCGCGTTTGCGTGGGGTGTATCGTGAACGTATAGAGTCTTTTGTGGTAGTGTGCAGTTTGTTCATCGCGAACGTGACGGTTTTCACGCGTTCACATATGAGGAGGCCTCGGCAGATTATAAAGTACTCTATTTCGAGGGTTTCGGCCATTTTTGCATTTTGGGAGCTATGGAGCTCGGATTGAGGCGATTCTTCAAGCAATTTTCATCTTATGAATGGAGCTCGGATTGAGGCGATTCTTTACTCGGTTTTGGTTATATTTCATAAATCTATCTTCAGTTTTAGCATTTGGTTGATGAGTTTTGAAGAGGAAATTGGGGGTTTTGGCCTAAAGTTTCATAATATGAATTTTTGAGTTTTGAACAACGACTTGGAGTCGGAATATAGTGAAACTAGTATGGTTGGACTCGTAATTGAATAGGTTGTCGGATTTTGTGAGTTTTGTCGGGTTTCGAGGCGCAGACCTGGGTGTGATTTTTGGCCGATTTTGGGTTTTTATTAAGGATTCGATTTTTATCATTTGGAATTGTTTCCTTGGGCTTTATTTGATGTATTTAAGTTGCTTTTGGCTAGTATTGAGCCGTTCGGAGGTCTCTACGCGCGTGATGACATTTTTGGAGAATCACTTGGCTTGCTCGGTATTGGAATTGGCTTGTTCGAGGTAAGTAACACTTGTAAACTTAGTGCTGAGGGTATGAAACCCCGAATTACATGTTATGTGATTGGTATTTAGGTAAGGCACATGCTAGGTGACGGGCGTGTGGGCGTGCACCATATGAATTGTGACTCTGTTGTTTCCATGGAACTGTATTGTGGTCCTATTTTGTTGATATTCGTGTTTTCACCATGTGATAAAGTAATTGAGCTGTCAATCATGCTAGATATCATGTTTAGACTTTATGATGATATTGTTGGGAGCCATAGTGGTCATTTCTTACTGTCACCTTATTGATTTTACTACTATTTCGTACTCAGTCATATTCATGCATTGATATCATATCTCAGTTTCAGTTGTTATTTATTGATACTCATATCATTGTTATCGGGCTAGTTTCATGACATTGTAAGCCCGTGAGTGAGACTGGAGAGATTGATGACTGAGTGAGGCTGAGAGCCTGATTATGAGTGACAGTTATGGGATCGGGCTACACGCCGCAACGGGAATTATGAAAACCCTGAGCAGGTAAATTCCGAGTTACTTCTTTTGTTATTTGCTTTACATTGTTTCGAACTGCTGTTGGTTATTGGTGTTGGACCCGACCTATGTTTCAGCTCATCAATACTTTCAACCTAAGGTTAGGTTTGTTACTTATTGAGTACGTGAGGTCAGTTTTACTCATACTATTCTTCTGCCCCTTGAGTGAAGATGTTGGCTACTGTTATTGCTGTGTTCGATGGGAGCTGGATTTGAAGATGTACCTGCGTCCTTGTTGTAGCTGCCTCTTGTTCATGGTAGCCTTAGATTTACAACACTCTGTTTATGTAATCTCAAACATAAGATGTATTTACTTCGTATCAGCTTTGTAAACTCTATTCTTAGGAGCTCATGATTTGTATTACCATTCCTTGGAAAATGTATAAGATTCAGAAAATTCTTTTTGTTTAATTGTCTCATTCTATTGGAATTGGATAGTTGTTAATTGGCTTAACTAGAGGGTTGGGTTAGGTGCTATCACGACTAGTGAATTTGGGTCGTGATTGTGTCAATATCCGAAATTCACTATGTGCCACCCACATCGCATAGTATTTATGGCACTCCAAACCCGCACAACTAGCTACTTCTTGTGTGCACGTCTCCAAGCTCGTAAGGTAAGAAAATTGAGTCCCGCACCATTACTCATCCATTGTCATATTCGTCTCGCGGAACCTGGATTTTGATACCAGTTGTTTGGCTAAACCATGACAAAATACTCTTAATACGATGTGATACTGTCCGTTTGGCCAAGCCCGTACTATTTTTCCAAAAGGTCTCTCACCATTAAGAGATTTCTACGGCATTAAGAGAATAATATACTTCTCTTAGCAAACTAGAGTATTCTTTTACTTATATAGTTTCTCTTAGCACTTTTAATACTAAATATAAGTTGAAGCAAATAATAATGTAGTAACTACTATGTTTCAAGAGTCATTCAATGCTAAGAATAAATTTTAATAGTTACGTATCAAAGTAGCTTGAAAAATATTTACAAAGACACTCAAAGAATTAAGAAAAAATATTCTAAACTAATACCGTAAGAAGGACGATTTACGTTGGGACAAATTAAAGACAGGAAACAACTAATAACTACAATTTAAGATGTATAAATTTTTTAGCTATAACTATTTTAACCAAATAATTTTAAAATTCTACCAATGAATCCCTTTTTGCGTAGATTTTTGGAATTTTGTACATATATCTTTTTTGTATTTCATCACCTTATTTGCTACCGCATCCGTGAAATTTCCTTTCCGTCTTACATTTAATGTTACTAATCATGCTTAAAAATATGGAAGGAGATTTTTGTCTGTGATTCTTGGAGAAAAGAACCTCATTTATTTGGGTTTTCAATTTTATATGTGCTTGATTAGTTTTGATAAGTTTATTATTAATGGCTAGAGGTTGATAAATTGGGATTTTTTGGGACATTTCTGTAAGATTCTCTATTTTTCATAGATTTTGGGGCCCTGAGTATTTTGGGGGTCTAAGGCCATTGCCTTAGTAGCCTTAGGCTCTAGCCGGCTCTGGTCTGACTGCTATCATCATCTAAATTAAGCGACTAGGCCTATCAACTTCCTAATCTTGAAAATTCAAAAAAAATACGAGATTAGTCAACAAAGTGATTATTGTACACCCATGCTTTAATTAATAAATACAAATATCAACAGAAAGGAAGAACGGAGAATTTGAAGAGTTGGGGACATTATCTGAAAAGAAAAACAAGCAAAATAAATCGACTAAAGCAAAGTATGTAGGTTTGAAACAGAAAAATAAAAAAAAGGAGCAAGAGAAAAATGAAGAGAAATCGAAGGAATTGGTAGCTTAAAGAATATGGTAATATGTGAGTAACTTTTAAAGGAAACGGTATAGTAATTCTTTTGTAAGAATTAAGAGGCGTTATAAATGTTTGGATTGAAATAATTAGGTGTCATAGAGAAGCTAGTAAATTGAACGACGATAAATAAGACAATAATAAAAAAAATATCAAAAGAGACACAAACATTTAACGTGGTTCGACCAATTGATCCAAGTCTACATGCGGAGATGAGAATAACCTCACAAAGAGGCACACATAAGTGATAGGCTATCACTTGTCCCAAACTTTTTTTTTCCTAAACAAGGCTCTTGTAACGACCCAGCCGGTCATTTTGAGAGTTAGAGCACCAATCCCATATTAATTGTTTTTCTCGTATCTGTTTATGCTATTTTAACTTGCCTAGAGGTTTCGTTTTGGATTTTGAAGTGTTTTGGGACACTTAGTCCCTAAATGGGAGCCTAAGTCTTAAGATTTGGACCGTAGCCAGATCAGCGTGAAAACAGCTCTGTAATGGATTTTTGTCAATTCTGTTAGCTTCGTTGGGTGATTTTGGGCTTAGGGGCGTATCCGTTAGCTCATTTAGGCTTGAAATAGCGAAAGTCGAATTTTGGAGTTTTGGGCTAGTAGTGGAATTTTTGATATCGGGATCGGAATCCTACTCCGGAATTTGGAGTAGGTCCATAATGTTGAATATGACTTGTGTAAAAAATTTGGGGTCAATCGGACGTAGTTTGGTTGATTTCGGCATCGGTTGTCTCATTTGGAAGTTTCAAGTTCATTAAGTTTGGATTGGAGGGTGATTTGTGTTTTTAGCGTTGTTTGATGTGATTTGAGGGCTCGACTAAGTTTGTATGGTATCTTAGGATTGGTTGGTATGTTTGGTTGGGGTCCTGGGTGCCTCAGGTGAGCTTGGGTGATTAACAGATTGGTTTGAGACTTAGGAAAAAGGCTGAAGCTGCTACATCTGGTGTAACGCAGAAGCGGCTAAGAAACCGCAGAAGAGGATAAGGGCCTTGTCCAGCTGGGTCCGTAGATGCGGTGAGGGGTCCGCATAAGTAGTTTGGGAATGCAGGAGCGGGCTCGCAGGTACGACCTAGTGCTCGCAGATGCGGTCCCAGCCCACTTAAGTTAATTCCGCACCCGTGACGGAATTTCCGCAGGTGTGGCGCCGCATGTACAAAGAAGGGTCCGCAGGTGCGGTTTGACTGGCAGAAAAAGGGCAGAATCGAGGGTTTAATTTCATTCTCTATTTTTGGACATAGAGAATTCGGACTGAGGAAATATTTCGAGGGATTTTCAGAGAAAGCTTGTGGGTAACGATTCCTTACTCGATTTTGGTTGCATTTTATTAATCTATTGTTGTTTTCTTCATTTAATCAAGAATTTTGAGTGAGAAAGTTGGGAAAATAGGGGAAAAGTTCCCCAATCGAATTTCTGAGTTTTGAGTGGGATTTTCACATCAGATTTGGATAATTTTGGTTCGAGTGAACTCGTGAGTGAATAGAGGTTCATAATTTGTGATTTTTACCCGATTCTGAGATGTGGACCCGGGGAGGCTTTTCAGGCATTTTTCTATTTTCTCGCCTTAACTTTAATTTCATTAGCTATATTAGTTGCTTGTAGCAATATTTACGTAATGTAATTGATTTGGCTAGATTTGGGCCATCCAGAGCCGGATATTCGTGTAAAGAGCATTATTACGGATTGATTTGCGCTTGGTTCGAGGTTAGTGGCTTGCCTAACCTTGTGTGGGGGAACTCCCCTTAGGATTTTGGTACTATTTGATATATGAGCGCGGTGTACGTAAGGTGACGAGTACGTACATGGGCTATTTATTGTAAAACTCCGTTTTCGCCAAGTCTTAACCTGTTTTTCATTGTTCAAACTACACTAGCTATGTAATTACCTTGTTTATATTTGAAAATCATGCCTACATATTTTAACAGTCTATTTGAATTCGGTTGAGCTACATATTTGTCTTGGGACTACGGAACGTTATTCCGAGAGATCCCCTATACTGCATATTTACTTTGGGACTACAGAACGATATTCCGGGAGATCCACCAGCACTGCATGTTTACTTTTGGACTACGGAGCGGTATTCCGAGAGATCCCCTGCACATTTACGTTTGGGACTACGAGACGGTATCCAGGGAGATCCCCCTGTTGCTATTATTATGTTCAGTGTTGTTGGTTTACATTGAGTTCTATTCCTGTTAGATTTCCGTACTTATTTTAATGGAATATTCTTTCTGTCTTATTTCCTTATATTTATACCAGTAGGGCCCTGACCTGATCTCGTCACTAATCGACCGACGCTCGGCTTGGCACTTACTAGGTACCATTGTGGTGTACTCATACCCTTTGTTGCATATGTTTTTCGTGTGCAGATCCAGGTATCGCTTATCAGCCACATTTCCTGTGCGAGCCAGCTGTAGAGACTTCAAGGTATGTCTGTCGCGTCCGTAGACTTCGAAGTCCCTATTTATTCCACCCCATGTCAAACATTTCTTGTATTTTCTTCTTTTATTAGACTCTGGAGTATGGGCATACTGTTTCTTTCTTTAGCTTGTGACCTATGATAGTTCTTGTTTTTTTGAAAGTGATATTTGTTCATGCCGAGCGACATCGTTTTTCCTTGTTTAAATGTACTTATTAGTTGATAGCTTTTATGTTTCATTCTTTTTCCGCAAAATGTTAGGTTACCTAGTTGTAGAGACTAGGTGCCATCACGACGGTTCACGGAGGCAGAACTTGGGTCGTGACAACTCTCAAACCCCTTATGGCTACATTATGGATGATGCTGAATGAGGATGAATGATCCTTATAAATTATAGAAGTCAAAACATTTTCTTCCAAAAAGGACTATCCAACTATGGAAGGAATATAGTTTTTGTCACGACCCAAAATCCAACTAGTCGTGATGGTACCTAACCCAACCGGCTAGGTAAGCCAGCTAACAACTATCCAATTTAATGAGAACTATTAAGAAAAGAATGATAATACAACTGCTTTTATACAAAGAATTTCTCAAGGACTGGTAGTACAAATCATGAGCTTCTAAGATTTAGACTTTTACAAGACTGAACTGAAATAATTACAACATATGTTTGAAATATAAATGAACAATACTTGAACCTAATGCTACCAAGGACAAGTCATAGCCATAACTGGAATGCAAGTACATCTTCAATGTCCGCCCTCTCCATACACAACAACATCAATACAAATATCTGCAGACAAGGTGCAACAGTGTAGTATGAGTACAATCGACCCCGTGTACCCAATAAGTAACAAACCTAAACTTACGTTGAAAGTAGTGATGAGATGAAATAAAGGTCGTAGTCCAACACCAATAACCAACAATAGTTCATTATAACATAATAAAAGTGCTAAAAGAAACAACTCGGAGGTAAAATATTCAGCTCGTGCCCAATTCCGAAAAAATAGGCATGCTTTTCAAGTATATCAGTGAAAACCCAAATCTATTGCCGAAATCACCAAAATATGAGCAAGTTTTTAAAATTGTGATTTTTCCCCAAAAGTTTCAAAAGGTAAATGTTTCATTTTCAAATGACATGATGAAAATACATCTTTATGCCTGCATGTCAATGTGTACATGTCTAATGCGATGCAACTCAGTGATAAAACCATATGCATACTCTTAGAGTATCAATTCACTCAGTCCTCCCAGTCACTTTCCTCCCAATCACTCACTCCTCACAGTCACATAGTCCTCACAGTCACTCAGCATTCGCTCTCGGCACTCGCGCTCGCACTCAGTAGGTACCTGTGCTCACTATGGATGTGCAGACTCCAGAGGAGAAATTCAAGCCCAAGCGCTGAAATAATCCATGGCATGTATCAAATAAACATGTTGTAGCGTGTAGCCCGATCCCATAAATATCCTCACAATCAGGGCCCTCGGCCTCACTCAGTCATCAATCTCTCCAGTATCTTGGGCTCACAATGTCATGAAAAATCAGTCCAAAAATAATGATGTGATGCCATACCCTCTGCACCAAGTTTAGAAGTGTTACCTATCTCGAACAAGCCAAATCCAATACCGAGCAAGCTAAACGATACTCCAAAAATGCCATCCCACACGAACGACCTCTGAATGGCTCGAAACAAGTCAAAAGCAACTCAAACATATCAAATAATGCCCAAGGAAACAATTCCAAATAATAAGGGTCGAATCTTTAATCAAAAGCCCAAAATTGACAAAAAGTCATATCCGGACCCGCACCTCGGAACCCAATAATATTTACAAAATCCAACAACTCCTTCAATTACAAGTTCAACAGTACTAGTTTCAACCAAATCCGACTCCGAATCGATGTTCAAAACTCGAAAATACACTCTATGAAACTTCGGGCAAAACCCCCCAATTTTCTCTTTAAAATTAATAATCCATTTATCAAAAACGAAGATAGATTCACGAAATATAATCAAAACCCAGTAGAGAACACTTACCTCAATCCATATAGTAAACATTGCCTCAATAATAGTCTCAATCCGAGTTTCATAGCTCCAAATATGCAAAAATAACCGAAATCCCCGAAATAGAGTATTTTATAATCACTAAGAGAATTAATTAATCAGGATCGCGGAAATACCCTTGCAATTGCAAAGAAGAAAATGCACTGCCCCTGAAAATGCACTACGCGATAAAAAATAAACCTTAGCGATCGCGATGGACAACCAACACTGCCTCCACATATACTCTACGCGATCGCGTAACTATTCATACGAACTCGATGACCACATGAATCTGAACTATGCGATCGCATCACAATCAGCGAACGGGAAGAAGAAGCCAGCCTCTTCCCAACTCAGCCCAAATGACTACGGAACACGTGCATACTTGGGCGAACGCGATGATTAATCTGCAACAAACTACGCGAACGAGTATGAGAACTCGTGATCGCGATGAACAACCTTTCCCCAGTCATCAAACAACTCTATGCCATCGCGATTCACTCTACGTGATCGCAATCGAGGAAACCAGATGCTCAGTAGAACCAACAATGCCAAAATGAAGGAAAATGATCCACATTCGATCCAAAACACGCCCGAACCCCTCTGGACCATGTCAGAACATTCTAAAAGGTCCCATATCATAACACGGACTTACTTAACCCATCTGGACTATGTCGAAACGACAAATCATAACTCAAATCAAACTTAATAAACTTTTGAACTTTCAACTTCCAAAACTCGCGGCGAAACATATCAAATCAACTCGGAATGAGCTCAAATTTTGCACACACGCCCCAAATGACATAACGAACCTATTCCAATTCCTGGAACCATAATCCGAATCTGATATCCTCAAAGTCAACTCCCGGTCAAACTTATGAATTTTCCAAACATTCAAATTTTTAACTTTCGCCTATTAGTGTCGAGACCTTCTAGAAACATCCAAATGCAAATACGGGCATACGCCTGAGTCCAAAATCAGGATCGAGACCTAACGGGACCATCAAAACTCCAATTTGAGGTCAAATACTAAAAAGTCAAACTTGATCAACTCTTCCAACCTTAAATCATCAATCATGAAATTCATTTCCAAATCGATTTCGAATAACCTGAAAACCAAACCGACGATTCACACAAGTCATAATACATTATACGGAACTACTCATGCCCTCAAACTTCTGAACGAAGTGTAAATGCTCAAAATGATCAGTTGAGTCGTTATAGTTTCCTTTTCCGTAAAATGTAAAACCTATTATGACAAATATAATGACCTTTCTATAAGAGATAAGAAACCCAAATATGATAAAAAGATCACGACAAACACCTAATAATAAATGTGATAGACCTCTTCGAGTTTAGCCATTTCATATATTATTGGCTTTTATTTTTTTAACTGAAATCAATACAACAAGACGTAATAAAACGAATAGAAAATGATCGATTTTCAATTATAGAAAGAGAGAAAAAATTATTGCATACTTATTAGCCAGTACTGACTTGTTTGAAATTGCAGCATAATTACTGACTTATTGTTATATTTGAATAAACTTGCACGCACCTTAATATTCTGATTAAATCCTATTCAAATCTTTTGAAATGTATAGAAAAGAGAGTTGTATAAACTGAAATTAAATACATACATAATTTTAAAACGTAGTTTGACTTAACTCGAAGTTTAGAAAAATGAAATGAATTTTATAATTTTTCATAATTATATCGTAATATTTGTGCTACTATAAAATATTCAAAATTTATAGTCTTAAACATTCCACAGAATTTATGCTGACTATAAAAATTTCTATTAATGTTAAATTATTTTTAAATATAAAATATATATATTTTAAACGGTCTAATAAAAAAATATATCACATAAATTGAAATGAAAAGATGATTTAATATAAAAGCATTACTACATCCGAAGACTATATAGCCCGTTTGGATGTGCTTGTTTTAAGTGACTTTTAAACCAAAATAGCTTTTAAGTCATAAGTTAGGAATTCTAACTTTTGGCTTTGGCTTGTTTTTTATCATTTTAACTTAAAAACAAGTGCTTAAAAGCACTTTTTTACTTTATCCAAACACTACAAAATAATTTAAAAATTATTTTGGCTTAAAAGCGCTTAAAACAAGCCGATCCAAACAGGCTCAATAGTTAATATAGTAAGGAAACGTATTACCTATTCTGAGCCCAACCTGATTAGCCGCTAGACCTATGTTCTGTATTTATTTGTACAAACCCAAGCTAGTTCAAGAAAATAAAGACAATTTTTGCTTTTCAGATTCGGAGATCATGCTTGTACTTTGCTTTCCTTTTTCTTTTTCTTCATTAAATGAGAGTAGTTAGCTGCTCAATGACTTTAATTTAATTCACTTGTTAGTTGCGCAGCCTGTTTCTGGTGGTATAAATATAGACCATCACCAAACCTTCCCTTCTCTGTTATGTCAATATTTGTATACAGTGAAATCGGAGGGTCCAATTCCTCGTCATCGAGGCACATCAGAAGGTCATCTCGGAGCCTCGAGGTTACAAGGCTATGGTCGAGTTTTCTACCTCGAAGTTAGTCGACGCCCGACCTTGGGATAATGTCGACCACAACTATGGTAGAAATGGAGAGTTCCCAAGGTACACGGTTAGGACTGATAGAGCCTAGTGGATTACCCTAACCTCGAATCAGGTGTCACCTAGTTGTCCCCATCTACACTTCTTTGTCATTAATGTATTTTGTACTATGTTGGGATTCCCCTCATATATAAAGGGAATCCTTGTCATTTTGTAAAGCCATGTTGCTTCAGCTGCTCAAAACGAAATATACAAGAACATTCTCTTTGCTCTTTAACACATTCTCTTGATATTATTGCTTCTATTTATTATCTTCATTGTTGTTCTTCATTTATTGCTTATAATTGGCCATAAAGAGCCTTCGTTGATTTCATTAGAACTGTTAGCCACACTTCTACGCCCCTCGATAACTCCCAGCCGAACTCTAGAATCGACCCCGAGGCCCCCGAATCGACAAGCTCGAGGCCCCGACTGTCAACCTATCGATTTGATTATCACCTTACTCTTAACTCTCATTTCGTTTCTAAGTCTAACATATATAGCATCAACTACTTAACAACTAGCATAAAAATAAATCACGTATTTTTAGAGTCCTATAATCAAATTTAATTGTTATTACCATTTTCACGGTAAACAATTTAGCACCTACCGTGGGGCTAAAAATAATAGTAATTATTTTCTTGTTAGTTTTACTACATAACGCAAGTTATCTTTCACGCTTTCTCTTGTCTGAGTTCTTCGATTTCAAGTCGGAATGTCTAACTCAGTGAATGGAGGTGAAAACAACAATCTTGAGGACCACGGAGAAAACGGTGTGGCTATTCCAGGTGTTGGTGTGCCACTACGAAACCCTAGGAATGCACCGGAACCAATCCTCGTGGATGCGGTCTCACGCGACGCCCAACACATCGACATAAGCTCCCATACTGGCAGGAGCGTGCACCAAGGGGATCAACAAGAGGCTCAGAAAACCCCAACTAGGGAAGAACGTGAGGTTAGCCTTCATGTTATTTTTGAAATGTTGCAGGCACAACAACTGGCTATTGCTCAGCTGCAAAGTCACTAGAAAACTCATAGCGCGGTAGCACCAGGGACAACTCACCCAGCTGAACAGGTACCAGAGAGATCGAGCAATAACGGATCGATGACCAATCCAGTCATCGTAAAAATGCTCGAGGACCTCACCAGAAAGATCGAATCGGGCGAGAAAATGATAGAAGTCAACGACAAGAAGGTCGAGACCTACAACTCCAGGGTCGACCAAATTTCAAGCGCACCCCCGGTCCTGAAAGGTGTGGATTCGAAGAACTTCGTACAAAGGCCGTTCCCAGAGGAAGCGGCTCCGTAAACCATTCCAAAGAAGTTCAAAATGCAGAGCTTCCAAAATACAGCGGGACCTCAAACACCAATGAGCTTGTTACTGCTTACACTTGTGCAGTGAAGGGCAACGACATGAATGACGATGAGATTGAGTCAGTCCTGCTGAAAAAATTCGGAGAAATAATTTCTAAAGGGGAGATGATGTCGTATCATAACTTGGCCCCAAACTCCATAGACTCATTTGCCATGCTGGCAGATTCCTTCATAAGGGCACATGCCGGTGCCATCAAAGTAGCAACAAGGAAATCTGACGTGTTCTAGATCAAGCAGAGGGAGAGCGAAATGTTGCGAGAGTTCGTATCTCGATTTCAAACGGAATGAATGGAACTACCGCCAGTCTTTGATGACTAGGCAGTGCAGTCCTTCACTCAGGGTCTGAATGAACGAAGCTCGATGGCTTTGAAGTAGCTGAAGCAGAATCTGGTCGAGAATCTGGTTGAAGACGACCAGCTAGGATCCCCCTCGGGCTCAGTCTACCCAAGTAGGCTTCTAGCGAAGGAGCCAAAGCCAAACAAAGAAAGATATCAGACGTACATCGAAGATAGAAGGAACGCCCCAAGGTATAACCCACCTCGCAACAATCGATGGTTAGACCAAGGACAGAATCCTCGGGAACTCATCAACAGAGCCTGATTCGATAGAAACGCAGGGCAAATGGAGGCACCTCGCTTATCAGAATTCAACTTCAATGTCGATATATCAGACATCGTGTTTGCCATCAGTAAAATCAGAGACACCAAGTGGCCTAGACCTGTACAATCAGATCATTCACAAAGGAATCATAACTTAGTGTGTGAATTCCACAACACACACGGCTATAGGACCGAGGATTGCCACCAGCTCCGAGAAGAGGTAGCCCGACTACTTAACAAAGGTTATCTTCAGGAATTCCTCAGCGACCGAGCCATAAACCAGTTTCGGGATAGAGAAGCGGATAAGAAGAACGAAGGGAATGAACTACAACACGTCATCCACATGATCTTGGGAGGCATCGATGCCCCACAAGAGCCCAAAATGAGAAGAACAAAAATATCCATCACCAGAGAAAAACGAACCCGGGGTATATACCCGAGAATGCCCTCACATTCAGGAAAGTGGACACCGGGACCTTGTCTTAACCCCAGAATGATGCACTGGTAATCTCTTTCCTTATAAATACTTTTCATATAAAATGTGTACTCGTGGATCTAGGTAGCTCGACCAACATTATCAGGTCGAGGGTAATAGAGTAGCTCGAACTACTTGACCAAATCGTGCCCGCCGCTCGAGTCCTCAATGGATTCAACATGACAAGTGAAACAACAAAAATGAAAATCACCCTTCAAGTCAACGTTGCCGGCACAATCCAAAATGCCAAATTGCACTTCATCAAGGGAGACATGAGGTACAATGCCTTGCTCGGAAGACCGTCGATATACTGCATGAGAGCAGTACCTTCCACCCTCCATCAGATGATGAAGCTCCCCGCCAAGGATGGGATTAAGACCGTCTACGGGGAACAATATGCGGTAAGAGAAATGTTCGCAGTGCACGATGTGGCACCGGCACCAATACCTCCACCCGCAAAGGGACCAAAGGGCGATCAACTACATCTTCGGTTAAGCCCGACTAAACAAATCAAAGGACTATACCGCATCCTCATCACGAGCGATTAGAACATATCGAAGCTCGAAATATCGCCGACACATCCCACACTAAGGTATAACCCTCTCCCTTTTCATTTTATGCTTCACACAAACCCTTATGCAGGCGCCCGACAGAAGAAGTCAAAGCACTAACTCAGCCTGAAGACCTTAAGGTTTTAAAGCATCTATTGCACTCTTTTCCTTCGACTGAGTTTTCATCCCAAAAAGAGTTTTTATCGGCAAGGTTTTTAATGAGGCAACATTCACATGCTACCTAAGGGCGACTCGACAAGTATTCAAGGCTTCTTTTGCAATCAACCTGGAACACTAGGGGGCATCCCCCCGGAAGGCCATACGCTCAGAAAAACCAAGAAATGCCAAATAGGGTCCCAATAGGGAAATGATGTACCAGGCCAAACAGTCGAACGAACCGGGCCCCCGATGGTGAAATCATGTACACTTGTACCAACTAATCAAAGAATATCTTTTATCAAAGCATCTCACACTCCAAAAGAAGCTCAGCACTTTTGCAAATACAACTCCTCCGCCGAAAACCTCCCGAACACTAGGGGACTGGCGTCAACGATTCAACACCTGTGACCTCCGGGTCGGGACTGCAAACTCATAAGCCCTCAATGAGGCGACATGAAAATCTCGAAATGCCTCCAAGTGAGAAAGTGTATCGAACACTCGTGGACTAGCGTCAAAATCTAAAAAATCGCACGACCTCAGGGTCTGAATCTCCGAAATCATAAGCCCTAATTGAGGCAAAACCAAGTTTACAAGTAATGGCTCCTGAGTCAAGAAACCCTCGATGACTCGGGGACTGCTGTCAAGCGCCACCTCCATCGACTTATCAAAACCTGATGTCGTAAGGCCATATGCAGGCAACCTCGGCCTTGAAAGACCTACGTAAGGCAACAACAATATCTATAAGACCTCAAGCAAGGCATGAACAATACTTGTACCAAGTATCCAAAACTGTAAGATCTCAAAGGCATGTAAAACTCGTATGACCTCACAAAGGCATAAACCCAATCTTAAAGTTTCGGCTATATATCGAACTTGTAAGACCTCTAAAAAGGCATACCCTCGATATAAATGCCGAAACTACTTCACTCGGGACTTAAAAGCTCTAGCAAATACAAATGACTCCGGTCACAAGGCTGTACAAGCCAAACTAACGCGACTCGGGAACACCCGACCGTCGCTACAAAATCACAGGACTTCAATTACTTCAATTACTTCAATTCTACTTCGAAAAGAACCAGTTAAATAGGCTACCCTCGACATAGGCCAAAGAGCTTCGACCATGTCAGCTCCAGATCACAGGCTTCGATATACTCAACCTCCGAGCCAAACCTCCCGAGGTGCTCGATCATCGCCACACTCGTAATCGAGGTTCTTCTCGAACCGTCGAAGAGTTAGGCAAAAATTATTTGAAAAAGTCCTCAACGAGGAAAAATTAAAGCCCATAAAATGTCACTTCGACCCAAGGCGTAAGAGCCATTGTCGCCAGCCCACACTAAAAGGCCATATCGTCCCAGGGCGTAAGAGCCATTATCGCCAACCCACACTAAAAGGCTGCATCGGCCCAAGGTGTAAGAGCCATTGTCTCCAGCCCACACAAATCCGAAAACTTGAGGGTCAAATGAGCTTGAGTCATAACCCGATTTGGAGACTGAACCCAAAATAGTTAACCGTATCAACAAAAAGCATAAGAGCCATTGTCGCCAACCCACACATACTAAAAGGCCGCATAGGCCCAAGGTGTAAGAGCCATTGTCGCCAGCCCACACAAACCCGAAAACTTGAGGGTCAAATGAGCTCGAGTCGTAACCCGATTCAGAGACTGAACCCAAAACATTTAACTAAAAAGGTCACATCGACCAAAAGCGTAAGAGCTATTATCTCCATCCCATACACACTAAAAGGTCGCATCGACCAAAAGCGTAAGAGCCACTATCGCCCGCCTAAAATTAGGCAACTTGAAGGTCAAATAATCTCGAGTAAAAGGGAATAAACGTCGTTGATCTCAGAGATCAACGGCTAGGATGAGAAAGGGGTCTAGGTCGGGTAGGATTTTAATTGGGTTAGAGTTGTTTGAATTGGGCTTAAGTTAATTAAATTGAATTAGGGGGGAGGTCCGATTTTGGGTGTAAATTAGGGGCTATTTGTTAAATACCCATTTTACTAAATAAAATAATTTTAAAAATATGAAAGTGATTTATATTAATTATTCAATATTATAAAAATATAAAAAGTCATTTTCTGTATAGATAATGTAGTTATGCATATATATGGGCTATTTTTGCAAAATACATAATTATTAGTCTTAAGAATGCAAATATAATTATGAAAAATGCGATTAAAATATTTGAACACTCATATGAACATAAATTATGAATTTAGATGATTAAATTATCATAAAATAATATGAGGGATAGTTTTAAACACTTATGTAATTAAAGAATGCAGAAATAAATGGACTTAAGGCTTTGAAAAGTTGTAGAAAAATTGTAAAACGCTTGTGCATGTTTGTAAATGCGTGTACAATATTTTGAAAGTATTTATGCATATTTAAAATAGATGAGGAAAAATTGGGTATCAACAATGATTAAAATGTCTCAATCGACAAGATTTATTGTAAGGGCCAAACGGTCAAATGAACCATTCCCGCATAGACTTCTCGAGCCCTGCAGCAAAGCATGCATAACTATTATGCACAAGAATAAAAAGAAGTTTGTTACTTGCGGATAAATATTCTGTCATTTTAAAAATTTTCTTGAATTTCTCAAGGAATTTCCTACATCTGATCCCCTAAAGATATCGATCTCAAGGGCCACCTTAATCCGAGTTCGAACAATCACTCTCACTCGGGGACTACCGTCCAAAAACAAACTCGGATGGTCCGAGCTATCGAAGCTCGGGGGAATAAGACCTATTAGGCAACGCCCGAATCTTAAAGGCTATGACCATCTCCACTTGGGGACTGTTATCTTAAGCAAGTCCGGATAACTCGGGGTGATAAGCCCAATGGGCCGCACCCGAACTAAAAAGTCTACGACAAAATTAAAACAGCTTAGAGACGTCCGATACCTGTAAAAAACATCAAGGCCTTAAAATTTCTTAACCAGTTCTAAAGGCTACCCTCGGCAAACTACAATCTAAGAAATTATAAGTATGTTGGGGGAAATTCCAATAATAGGTGCTCCAGCTTTGTCATCCTGTAGAAACTTCAAAAAAACATTCGATAGGTGGAACATTGTTGATAAGGGTGTATTGATTAATTGCTTGGATCATTCCTTTGCCAAATTATGTGCAAGTCTGTTCCCCTCACGGAAATTGTGTCAGATCATTTGATTCCCTAGATCCTTCAGTAACAACCTGTACTCATTAACAAGGTTAGAGTAGAGAGAATAGTTGTTATGGGAAAGTAATTGATGTATTTCAGTAGCATCAGTTTTAATTTCCAGTCACACCGAACCCCCACTATACCTTAAACAAAACAATGTTAAAGGCATGCATGTTCGAACCTCCGAACATAACCTAACCATTTTGTGCTAAGGTATTTTAATCTCTGCAAACATAAACAGTAAAGCGAAGGAAAAAATTCAAAAAATGCTGGAAGGAAAAATGCATTAAACAAAAACATTTGAAAAAAAGCCTAAGTGGCCTAGTCTTCGCCGGGGGCCGCCTCGTTACCATCGGGGTCTTCTACGCCCTCACATTGACTCAACCCCTCGGTATTTTCATCATCCTTGGGATAAGACAATTTTTTGTCCTCGGCTTCGAGCTCCTTGGCACTCTCAATCTCAACCGATAAGTCGAAACCCCGAGCATGAATTTCATCGAGGACCTTCCTTCGAGATTACCGCTTTGCGTGCTCGATGATATCCTTTGCTCGAACCCGATCCACCTCGGCATCGGCCTTATAAATGGCCACCATCTCATCGGCATCGACTTTAACCACCTCGGACACTCTCTTGGCCATTTTAAGCTCATTGGCTAGATTTTTTCGATCGTAGACGGCCAAATTTAGCCGAGATTGGATCTCCTCAATTTTTGTGTCCTGCACCAAGGCCTTTTCCTTTATAGCTCGAAGATGGACCTCAGCCGAAGCCAATTGTACCTGTGTAGTCTCCTTTTTCGAGGCCAAGCGGTCCATGTTACTTTTCTATTCTTTGGCCTCAGCCTTTACCGCATCCACCTCTGCCCGGAGCTGCTCGATTTGATCAAGCTTCTATCAGACCTCGAGTTTGGACCATTAGTCACCGTGTCTGACTCATCGTCACTAACCTCAACTACTCTTCTTACTTGCTCGACCAGGTCAGCATGCTCCTTCTGAACCACCTCTAGCTCATCTCGTAGGCTCTTAGCCTCCCATCACATTGCTAACTGAGAAGTTTGTAAGCATCTCTCTTCTCATTAAGCCCTCAAATCTCGGCCTCATATTGGTTTAACTCTTCGCGATATCAGAGAAAAGTATCATGATGAAGCAACGAGGCCTACAAACACAGAGAAAAAAGTTATGATCATCTATAAATTGATCTAAGTACTAATTAGAAGTCATTAAGAGGTATCTAAAGTTACCCGGTTTAACACTTGTTGAGCTTCATGGAATAGTCAGGGCGCTTCCACCTCGTTCATCTTTGCTTGGTCTTTCTCGTTCACCAAGCACCGAAGATAACTAGCCACCCCTACGGGGGGAGAAAGGACCCGGGCATCCTCTGGAATAGACATAATGACCGATCGCTTCAGAACTTGAGGAAGGCCCGCTCGTTCCGGAAGATGGAATCTTCATTGGTACCGCTAAGTCACCCAACTTGTGACGTCCTCTGTTGCGGTAGAGTCTACACCATCAAAGAAATTTTGGAAGGGGTCTGCTGCCCCCTGGGACCCCTTATTGGGGGGGGGGGTCCTTTCAGCATATGAGCCTCGTTGAACATGGACTTAGAGAATGAAGGCGACTCAGAGATGTCTATCACACCGAGTACATCCTTCAAGGCATTGTCCACTGCCCGGGAAGCCTCAACTAAGGCTCCTTTGTTGACCTCCCTAACTTGAGGCAAAATGTCCTTCCCTCTCTCTGGCTCGGAAGCCTCGGTCATGGTCTCCTCATCAGCCTCCCTGGCTTGAGGCACACCGACCTTGCCTCTCTCTAGTTTGGAGGCTCCTTGTCCCTCGAACTGTGACCACACGCGGGCCACCAGGTTAGAGGCTTCTTCTTCTTCTTCTTCTTCATCTTCTTCTTCTTCTTCTTCTATTTATTCTTTTTCTTCTTCTTCTTCAGATTTGTCCATCAACCGGTGGAGAGAGTCCGATGATTGTACTTGAGAACTGGTGCTTTCTTTAGATTTGTGCACTAGCCTCTTCCTTGGTTTTTTCTTCTCCGAGTTTGGAGAACTCGAAGCCCTTTTTCTCTTCTTCTCCTTACCCTGTCTCGAAGTAAGGGACTCAGCGTAGAAATCCTCGTCACTGGATGTAGGCCTCATTGCAACATCCTTGGAAAGACCTGCAAAGGAAAATGAAACGAGTAAGAACTCGGCAACACAAAATAAACCCAAAAGTGTTATTCACTTAGGAAAGGAATCTCATCGTGAGAACGGGCCTCCTATAGGCCCTTCTAAAGTTTGTGCCATGCTTGCTCGGAATATGGCTTCTGTGACACAATGCCCTCGATCCACTCCTTGAGTCAAGGGTCGGTACTCGATCAACAGCTGCACCACCAAGCACCGATAAGGAGTAAGAAAAAGAGAGTAAGTGAAATGTTGGAAAAATGAAATTTCACTTATGTTTTGTTTTCCACTTTTTAAGGAACAACATGCAATCTGATGGGATCAAACCTGAGGTCCTCACTCGAACAAAACGGCCTAGCCAGCCTCGATCTTGATCTTCATCAATGCTCGAGAAATGGGCTTTACTAGCCTGAAGCGCGAGTTGACCAGTCCTCCTCGAAAGAGACGAGGATTGTATAGGTGCATGAGGTGGTCGACGTTGAACGAGCATCCATCGATTTTGCTCATGAAGAACTGGAAGAGGATCACGATCCTCCAGATTGAAGGGTGAATTTAACCAAGGCATATCTCATATCTTTTGCAAAAATGGATGATAACTGGGTCCAACGGGCCCAATGTAAAGGGATAAGTGTAAATACTTAAGTATCCCTCCACGTGGGTGGTGATATCTTCCTTGGGTCCTGGAACCAGCACATGCTTATCAACCCAGTTGCAATCATTTTTGGCCGTGGGGGAGAATTTCTTTAGTGATCTAGCAGATGTACCTCGATACCTTCTCACATCGGCCGACTTCAGAGTGCGGTTTCTCAATCTTGAAATCCACAGCAACCGAGCACCCACCTAGTATGAATGTGCTTAAGGGGGGCTCTGCTACTGGTTCCTCAATAGTAGTACGCGAAACAGTCTCCTCGCCAGCGACCCTGATGTAGAAGCAGTTTCTTTTTGGGGAACGATTTTTGAAGTCTTTGCCATTTCTTTTTAAAATAAAGGAAAAAAAAGAGGAGGAAGTTAGAGCAGTACGCTTGATGATTTGGGATAGAGACAAGCAAAATTCTTCAGAAAGGGTCTCAATAAATCAGAATATCTGTGATAGAAAATAGAGAAATTTCTAAGAAGCAAGGGTAAAGAGTATGGAAGTAAAGTTTGAATGAATGAAGAAGGGGTTATTTATAGCTTTCAAACGACAGTTCAAATCCAGAGGTGGCTGACCAGCAACTGACAAGCAATTAATGCCATTAAGACGTGACTGACAAGACATTTCATTTATTTTGTCATTTCTAACAAAGAGTATCGAGGTGAAAATCGAAAGCTCATATCGTTTCTCATCATTTCGTCTTCAAAAAACGAGGGGACTATCTGTATACGGTCGAAATCCGACTCGTCTATTACATGACAGATCGAGCTTGGAACCTGATGGATTGGAGATCAACCCCGAGTCCTACTGGGCCAGAACTCAAGATCAGGATGTCGTCCTCAAGAACAATGAGTTCGTGATCCCGGACCCGACCCGACCCCGAACGAGCTCGAGGAAACATTATCAACGAAAGACCAAAATAATATAAGTCCATAATACCCGTGACCGGTCGGATATGACGGCAGGAATCTCGGCACGTATCATTAAGGAACCAACAAATCAGCAAATCAGCAAATCAGGAGAGCTTTTACCTTTTATAGAATTGTACCTAATATGAGACTTTCCTACTATATAAAGGGGGTCTGATTACTTGTAAAAATATTGTAACACACATCCTAAAGCAATATATTTTTTTTTTCTGTAAGCTACTATTCTTCTATATCTTGATATCGTTTGAATTGCATCCATTTCAAGTTTCACTGACTTGCCAAAGCTATAACTGTTCAAGTTGTATGGTTTGAATTTATTTTATTATTGTTTATTTTAATCGTATTTCAATTTATCACTTTATGTCAATTTATTCCATGTATCCTTAAAATCACTTACAAATTCAATTGTTATCCGATTTTGAGGGTAAATAGTTTCTTTAAAAGAAGTAATTTTTTTATATTTAGAAATTCTTTAATATTTTACTTTTCGTTTTGCCCTTGACAACATGCACTAGACGAAATCATACATATAACTCAATATCCTGCTATGACTAGTGACATATGCAGAATTTTGTCTAAGCGACCTCACGATCATTGTTAAGACTTGCCCTAAATTCCTCCTTATCTCATTAAAGTTGAGAAAGGAGAAAAGAGACAAGAACAATGGACGGTTTAGTGTTTTTGCAATTGGGAGAATGGACGAGGAAAGAGATATTGGTTTTCTGCCAAACATTGTACAAATGGTTATGGCTTTTGGACTCTAATATAAGTTGTTCATGTCGTATACAGATTTCAAACATTTTGATTCATATAATTTTGATAAATATGTAGATATTATTTGAATCTCTACATGATATAACAAACTTTCCCATTTAAAATACAAAAAGAAAAGTTACCTGCACTAATTTATAAAATAGAAAAAAGAAAAAAACCCTTGTCTGGCATTTGTTTACTTTGTAGAACCTTAGTCAAGATAATAAGTTGTGAACTTTTATTGAAGAACACAATTTTTTTTAACTTGGACAAAAGGAGTGACTCAGCATTCCGATTTACGTTTCTCAAACTAACCACATAATCAAAACAAGCTTAGAACATAATGTCTTTTTCTTTTTCATTCTAGAACGACGAAATTTATATTAATAATTAAGTAGTAGTATTACATAGAGGTGATGCCTCATTAGGGGCATCAAAAACATCTGAGCCAGAGTGGCTGCTAGCCATATTATAAAAGCTATTAAAGTTCCCAAGTTCGGCTAGTTTATTTAGTACATTGGTAGATACTAATCTAATAATAGGTGCTCCAGCTTTGTCATCCTATAGAAACTTCCAAAAAACATTCGATGGGTGGACATTGTTGATAAGGGTGTATTGATTAATTGCTTGGATCATTCCTTTGCCAAATTTTGCGCAAGTCTGTTCCCCTCACAGAAATTGTGTCAGATCATTGGATTCCCTAGATCCTTAAGTAACAACCTGCATTCATTAACAAGGTTAGAGTAGAGAGAATAGTTGTTATGGGAAAGTAATTGATGTATTTCAGTAGCATCAGTTTTAATTTATAAGCTAGGGAAATTATGATATTTTGCTATTAGAAGTCAACTTTTTAGCGCGAGAAGTTCCATGTAGGGGGCGGTGGTGTAGCCATAAGCAAGAATTTTGTAGCCCAGGATCCACTTTCTAGATTTATTTCAGAATATTCTACTGATCCCGCCTTTTTTTATAGCTTCCTTTGAATACCTCGTCAATGTTGAGTTTTAGCTCAGTTGACAATGGGAATCTCCATTACAATGTTATTGGGGAGGTGTTGATGTTATTAGTAGGAGACATATGGTGTATTTATGTTCTATACAACATATAGTCATAAAATTTAGGGCAAGAAGGTTATAGAGCATGTTGAAATGGTTGTTATTTCTATTCAACTATGGGGGCCAAATGGCAAGCGGGAAGAATTCATTCCAAGTGAGATTTAGATGGTCCACATTAATGGTCCAATCTTTGAATTTAGTAAGCTAGTGGTGAGAGTTGTAGTCCAGAACTTGGTATGGTGAGCTTACCTCCTCCCAAAAGGACTTAGCTATTGGGCATTCAAAGAGTATATGGTTAATGACTCGTCAGCTCCCTTACATATTGCACAGATAGTATCAGTATTCAAGCCTATATGATGTAGATAGGTATTTGTGGGTAGGAGGTTATGGGAGCATTGCCATAACAAAAATTTAATCTTGTTAAGAGTATTTAGATTCCAGATCCAGTGGAATCTATAGCTAATATGGTTCCATAAGGAGATGAGTTTGTAGGTTGTTTTGGTGGTAAAGGAGCTATTGGACATAAAAGCCAAAACCGGAATATGTTTTGCACCCTATATTTCTGATATATTGATAGAATGGATTTTTTGGATGATGTGTATAGAGGGATAAAAGGAAAGTTTTGAGAGATCACATCGATTATTATTCCAAAGATCTTTTACTTTAAGGGTGGAGTCTTGTTGGGTTAGAGGTCCTTGGATAAGGGAGCTGCGTGAAGGGAGGTTGAGAATCCATGCCAATGATCAATGACTAATATTTACTAAGCCCAATTATATATACATGAAAGACCCTCTAAGCAGTTCTTTCATCCTGTTAGGATATTGGACCAGATAAAGGAGTGGGATGCACGGATCTTTTTGTTACGACCCAAACCGATGGGCTACGACGGGCATCCGGTACCTTACTCGACTGAGTACTAACGTAACATATCTTTCATATCATTCTATAATAGGTAATTAAATCGGAATAAAGCATGAGGGAATACAAACTTATACATATGAAGTACGGGCCTATAAGACCAAAATAACCACTTGTGTACTGAACATGACCGACAAGGCCATACAATCTTTTACGTACATGACATCTATCTACAAGCCTCTAAGAATACATAATTTTCATAAAGTTCGGGACAGAGTCTCGTCATACCAAATAATACACGTCTAAACCATACTAACTAAACAAGCAACTTCGACGCAAATGGAGGCCACCAACATCTTCCTCTGAGCTGATAGCCTACATGGAGGGCTATCGACCTGCCTATCGGGACCTGCGGGCATGAAACGCGGTGTCCCCAGGCAAAAGGGACGTCAGTACGAATAATGTACCGAGTATGTAAGTCATATAAATAAGTACATAACACACATGGAAGAAATATAGAGTAAATAACTCAACCTGTAAGTCTAGAAAACTTTGTAAATCATGAAATACTTATAGTGTCATGCATATACGTATGAAGGTCATGTCGTGCGTAGGTACATGTTTCATAATATCATCAGCCTCTAAGGGCATCCCATCATATCATCTTGGCCACTATGGACAAAATAACCAACGTATACTAGCTAATCAGATGGTGGTGCATATATAACGCCGTAACTTTTTCCCTTATCGCATATATATATCGTATATAATGTGTCTTAGTCATGGGTCAATATACATGTATAAATGCATAAGAAATACGTTAATATGATTATCTCAGAATGCCATAAAACTCAATATGCCTTTCGGATAAACTTTATTAAATACGTTTTTTTGAGACCCATGAACAGATGATAGAGTAATATGACACATGGGAAATTAAGAGCATAAGCATTTCTAGTACTTCTATGAATAGAATCATTTATGAA
This sequence comes from Nicotiana sylvestris, assembly GCF_000393655.2. Taxonomy (NCBI): domain Eukaryota; kingdom Viridiplantae; phylum Streptophyta; class Magnoliopsida; order Solanales; family Solanaceae; genus Nicotiana; species Nicotiana sylvestris. Next base: position 212,831,961 of record NC_091058.1, read on the forward strand.
ATATGTGCATTTGCTCGTTTTGTTTGTATTGTATGGATCATGCCAAAAGAAAGAAGGGATAACATTAACGTACCTGAACCGATTTTCTTGAGAAAGATTACATTGTACTTTCTTAAAATTGAAAAATCTCATGTTGCTAAGGTGCTAAGAAATTTCGTTGGAATCTCATTGGATTCACGTTGCTAACGTTGGATCATTGCATGAATTGGAGAAGTCTTATGAAATTCCTCAAAGTTAAGAGATTCTCCAACAATAACTTTGAGTTCTTGATTCAAACATCCATTTCTTTATTTTTTGAAATGTCTTTACTAAGTGGGTGTGGGCCCCACATCTTTGATGACTAAGTCCCATGATTTACCTAAATAAGCCACCTTGGCATGTGACTAATGAGTCATTTATTCAAGACCTCTATGGCTGCCACCTTTTAGCTTATCCATCCTTAACCAATCAACCACCAACATCTTAGTTAATTATTAATCCCCCATTAACCAATAATTACCCAATTATCCATATAATTAAGAATTATCTCAAGTTACTTAAAATACTACTCACTTTTAACATACCTTACACACCTTACTATCATGGTCATGTATTACCTTTTATGGCACTAGTCCATAAATACCGGATATTAATGCTCAGCCCGTATATTATCCCAACATTGCAAACATAGACGGAAATTTATTTTCTTTGACTTGCTTCCCCTCCCATCTTTACGAATTTACTCATCACTTGTGAAATAGCATAATCCTTATAAAACTCTGAATAATCTTTTCTTTGGACTAATGTCAATTACCTTACGGCAAATTCAACGTAAAATATTATAGGGTGCAACATCGTCGTAATTTAATACTGGAAAGCGTAACATCATCGTAATGTAATACTGCAAGGTGTAACATTATCGTAACATAATACTGCAGGATGTAACATCATCATAATATAATACTGCAGGATGTAATATTGTCGTAATATAATACTGGGAGACTTAATATGGGCATAATTTTGCGGGGCGAAACATCATTCCCCCCTTTGGAACATTCGACCTCGAATGTTGACTGATGCTCTTATTATTTTCATAACTTATAGCTCTTGTGAATACCTTAATACTCTCCTTGCCATTTAGGCAGTTGTTCTATGAATGAATCCAAAGGCCAGGGCATTCCCCCCTTTAGGTGTCTTTCCTACGCCACGACTTGTGGCCTGAACTCTTCCAATCTCGTAACTGTTGCTACCTTCTTTTTTGCAGCCTGTACGACTCTAACCTTGTAAGTACGCCCATGCTATCCTCTCTCTTTTTTCCTCTAGCTTTTAGCCAATCTTTAGGCCTCACTTTGTGAACATATACAGAGCTTGGTGAGATGTCCCTCTGGGCATCTATAAGTATACTGAAGTTCTTTGCTCGATATTTTGTCGAATTTATGAATATTGCTATATCTTATTTCATAGACTCGATTATCCATTCGTATGACTTTATTGTATCTAAGTAGGTTAGTATACCATCTCTCTTACTTCAATTTGTCTTTACTGAGGTCTGCGATTAAACTCCAGGTTACTTTCGTTGCTTATCCTATATGCATAAGGCTAAGTCCTTTAATGCTTCCTCATTACTGTTCATCTTAAGAATGACGACCTAATCTTAACTCATACTTTGTGACTTTTGTCTATCCATTATGATTCGCCTCAATATTGATCTACAATATATCATTGATAACTTGAAACTTCTTACGTAATACCTTGCCACTAGGGCTTACATTGCATTGACAAATATTTGAAGTGATTTCCGTAATCGTATTTCATAGCATCCCTATGTGATTCACCCTACGTGGGTATTTTAATCCTGTGCAACTCATGAACTCCTCCTATCTTTTTTTCTATTTTTTTTTTCAAATCATTACTCAATCGAAGGCCCAAATGTTATCATTTACATATCATAATTACACGCTCATTCCATTAACAGGGCAATATTCCATTTCTTCTAAATTCTTTTAGTCTTAGACTCCTTTGAATTCATTCAGGCTATACTGAACTTTCTATAACATAGATAAACCATTAGCTCTCTTGTTTTCATGGACATAATCCCAAGGACTTATCCATTCTCGTTCCCTTTTCATTTGCCTTTCCTGATCCTTACTTAAGTCTTCTTAAAACTTTGTCGCTCTACCATACTTTAGCTTGAGACCTATATATATATATATATATATATATCCATTTATACTACTCGCAACCTTCCTTCAACTTGCTTGCACCATAGATTTTCTTATGTTATTCTGGAACATCAAGCGAGACATCACATCATCTCTAATTCTTCTCTACTCTCTTAACTAGACCTCTCAGTACTTATAAACTATAGGCTGGAAGACATGCCGCTGACGATGCTGTTATCATTCCCGGTTATTGAATCCTCGTGCTTCTAGCCTTCTATGCGAAGTATGGACTATTCACAACCTTCTGCATTTGAGTATCTCGTACGTTTTTCACCTTTACCTTACTTACTTAAAATCTCGCATCATATCTTCTTTCTCCTTCATAACCTCCCCTCCACATAGGTATGATTCACACCACAACTTGAAGCTCTATTATAATACTACAATCCGGTAGGAGCTTCGAAACGACTTCTTATGAAGCTGTTACTTTTTAACTGGCTTTATTATAGAGCTATTATAAAATATAGCTTATGTACTATCTCTCGTGTACCTCTGATATCTAAAAGGTAATCCTGCAATGTTCTCAATCACGAGATCTATAATTTTCTGGGTCCAATAGTCTGATTCCTGATTTACTTCGTTGATGTAACTCTTTAGTTCACTCCTTCTTCTGATCGGCCTTTACGTCGGCTTAAGTTATCTCCCAATCTGTGGTTCATGGTATTAGTTATTCCATTTAGCCTTTCATAGGCGATGAGGAATATGTATGATACAATCCTTTAACAATTTAATCCTACGTTTATGACTAGGGCTCAATTCCTTCCTTTAACGTATACCAAAATCTTCCACGACTGTATATGCTGCATGTATAAAACTCCTAACCCTTAAGTGCATTCATAATGTAACCGACTCTGAATCATTGATTGGATAATTTCTTTCGTTTCATCTTAGCTCTCTTTTAGCGTAAGCTATTACTTTTCCTGGTATTTCCGCCTCTTTTTTGCGTGCATACTTAGCTTATCTTAGTGCCCACACATATTGGAATTCCATACAACCCATATGATCTTGAATATCATCCTTTGATTCTTTTTTTCTTCTCGTTTATTAGCCACGATAGGTGCCACTTTCTTATGGAGTGCATACAATGTTGTTGTGGGACTGTTGTTATAAGACCATTTCCTTTTTAGGTCATTGTGCTTAGGTTGAACCCTTTTTCCTTATTTCCTCAGCTTAGTCTTTTATTGTACTACTTAGGGAGGATCTCCTGACTCTTGTAAAGCTGTGAGCTTATTACATTGTAAACTCGACGGACCTTCTGATGTCCTTCCTTGCCTATACTTATCCGTAGTTACTTATCTATATGCCCTTATACTTGTGGGGTTGCTTCTGAACTGACATTTTGACTATCATCCTAGTGGTACTCTCTTTTATCCCCGAAACACTCATACGGTACCTTTAACTACCCTGACTCCTATTTAAATATATCTCAAGTATTATAATGACATTACTACAAGGCCGAATTCTCCATGTTGGGGTTTACTCTATTCATCTTGCATGATCTGCTAATTTATCTGTAACTTCTTGTCTAGTCATGACTACGTTATTCTTGAATCAACTAATTACTACTCGGCGACCCATTCCTATATCCATATTTCGCGTAATCTTTCTTGGGTTCTTTCCTTGTCTTAACTTATCTCACGTACTGGCTCTTTATCTATTAATAACATCCCGGGAAGGAACCTTTACTTCCCCCTTTTTTTTAACGTCGTGCTTATATAACGTTCTAGAATCATAGCATATCTATAACATTTGGATAAGTGCAATCTCATCCCTTTCTCATTTTTATAGCATTCTTCCTTTATCATTCCATATTCCCCCCTTTAGGGGAATACTAAGACTTGGAGCTATGACGACCCGCCTATAGATATTTTTCCTCTTTATCTTTGGCATCCTGTCACAACATCCATGACCCTTACTCTCCTTGCGGTAATTCTTCTATACCAAGGATAACAAAATTCCTCCCTCGCGATGGTGACACTTAGTGTAACTGCCACATACAATCCCTTAAGCTTAACTTTGCTCATATTGCTTGTTTTAGAGAAACATCTCCCTGAATGACCATTCTTTGAATTCATCATTGATCTTATTCTATTATCCATTCTATTATTACCGGAATGCGATCTGAAATTCTGATGATACTGACTATCATCAAATCACTCAGTTCCTAATTCATGTTTAATTTATCTTGTTCACCATTCCATACTAATTTCTATTACTCTGGGGTCTAAATTTTCCTTCTATTAATCACGTTAGAGTTACGAACTTATTTCTCGAAATGAGGATATGAATTTATGGCATATATTATTTTATTGTCTCAAGGCCTGTCATCTTTCGTCTTTTCATTCACTTGACTATAAACTACTATAATACTGTTACCATTTTTTTCTGACCTACCGTTGTCATCCATGTATCACATCTTACTCTTAATTCTTCATTAACTATCTTCTTATCTCCCGCTAATTATCTGTGTCTACTGCTTTGCTCTAAAAACTCGAACAAAACATTCTTTTGCTTTTGGCTCCCCTTGCTCCATCCCTTGGCTCTTCGAGTTGCTTAACATTCTTTGTTTATTGGTGACGGGAGACACACTAAGGTAATATTTATTCCTTCAAGGTTTCTAGTGCTCATATCTAGCTTTATTTTAGGATGCACCATCTAGGTGTCTCACGATGAGATCTATTAGCGCATTTTCAATATCCTTTGGAAATGTCAACTAAAGCAAATAATTCATTCACTATTTTGAGCCACTCTAACCCACCCGGATCGTGATATCCCATCATCTTCTTAATCTACACCTATTAGCCCCCAATATGGTATACTGAGATGGGTGTGGCCAATTATAAATAACTCTGTTACTGTTGAGGGTAACTCACAATGCTTATCTCTTTATGTCAAACTATAATACTGATAATCTTCATTAACTGGGCACCTCGTACCATTCTTCACCTTTCTCCTTTTACTTGCTGAAATTTGTGTCTCCCTCCTTATTCCTTTTTACCGTATGAGTGGATAGACATTCTTCCCTTAGGGATCCTTATCAAGAATCTTACACATCTTAGTATACACATGATTTTCTGAATACCTCATATTTATCCATTATAGGCACGATGCAAAAATTGAGTTCCTCTATCTTTCTAGATATAGGTATCATCGTACTATTAGTAAGATAGAGTTTCAGAAATTGAGTTCTTACAACTGAGCTCTACCACACAATCTAGAGTAGGAAGAAAGAGTGACAATCCTAAATGCCCTATAGCTTCCTGGTTATAAGTGTGGTGCACGACACACCCATAAATAAGACTTTACTAGACACGGCTTGTAGACTCCCTAGGTCAGAACTGCTCTGATACCACTTTTGTCACGACCCAAACCGATGGACTGCGACAGGCACCCGGTACCTTATTCGACCGAGTACCAACGTAACGTATCTTTCATATTATTCTATAATAGGTAAATGAATCGGAGTAAAGCACGAGGGAATACAAACTTATACATATGAAGTACAGGCCTATAAGATCAAAATAACCACTCGTTTACTGAACATAGGCCGACAAGGCCATACAATCTTTTACGTACATGACATCTATCTACAAGCCTCTAAGAATACATAATTTTCATAAAGGTCAGGACAGAGTCCCGCCATACCAAACAATACAGGTCTAAATCATACTAACTAAATAAGCAACTCCGAAGCAAATGGAGCGCACCAACATCTTCCGATGAGCTGATAGCCTACTTGAAGGGCTCTCGACCTGTCTATTGGGACTTGTGGGCATCAAACGTAGTGTCCCCAAGTAAAAGGAGAGTCTGTACGAATAATGTACCGAGTATGTAAGGCACATAAATAAGGCTATAACAGACATGGAAGAAATATAGAGTAAATAACTTAACTTGTAAGTTTGGAAAACTTTGTAAAACATGAAATACTTATAGAGTCATGCATATATGTATGAATGTCATGTCATGCATAAGTACATGTTTCATAAGATCATCAGCCTCTAAGGGCATCCCATCATATCAACTCGGCCACTGTGGGCAAAATCACCAATGTATACCAGCTGATCAGGTGGTGGTGCATATATAACGCCGTAACCTTTTACCATATCCCATATACATATATATATATATATATATATATATGCGTATATAACACCGTCTAATTCATGGGCCAATGTACATGTATAAATACATGAAATGCATAAGAAATACGTTAATAAGATTTTCTCGGAATGCCATAAAACTCAATATGCCTTTCGGATAAACTTTATCAAATACATATTTTTTGAGACCCATGAACAGATGATAGAGTAATATGACACATGGGGAATCAAGAACATAAGCACTTCTAGTACTTCTATGAATAGAATCATTTATGAAAGTTGTGCATTTGCTCGTTTCGTTTGTATCGTATGGATCATGCCAAAAGAAAGAAGGGATAGCCTTAACATACCTTAACTAATTTTCTTGAGAAAGATTGCACTGTACTTCCTTAAAATTGGAAAATCTCATGTTTCTAAGGTGCTAAGAAATTTCATTGGAATCTCGTTAGATTCACGTTGTGTGACGACCCGGCCGGTGGTCTTAAGAATTAACGCCCTGATCCCCTATTAACTGCTTTCCCCGAGTTTATTTCTGCTATTTTGAATTGCCAGGATGTTCAGTTTCAAGTTTCGGAGAGTTTGGGACACTTAGTCCCTAAATGAGAGCTTAAGTGTTGGAAAGTTGACCGTAGTCAGAACAGTGTGAAGACAGCCTCAGAATGGAAATCCGATGGTTTCGTTAGCTTAAGTGTTTGGATTGTGTTTTGGAGGACTGTATCTAATTTAGGCTTGAAATGCCAAAAGTCAAATTTTTGAAGTTTCCGGTTTGATAGTGAGATTTTGATTGAGGCTTGGAATGGAATTTCGGAAGTTGGAGTGCTCCATAGTATTGAATGTAAAGTGTGTGCAAAATTTCAGGTCATTCGGATGAGGTTTGATGAACTTTTTGATCGAAAGTGTATATTTAGAGTTTTTGGATTTTTAGGCTTGAATCCGTGATTGATTCGTCGTTTCGATGTTGTTTTAGGTGTTTTAAGGATTGGTGATTTGTCGTTTCGATGTTGTTTTAGGTGTTTTAAGGATTGGTATAAGTTTGGACAATGGTATTAGACATGTTGGTGCCTTTGGTTGAGGTCCCGGGGGCCTCGGGATGATTTCGGATGGTTGACGGAAGGATTTTTAGAGTTTGAAGGTTGCAGCTTCAGCTGTTATCTGTTATAACCGCACCTGTGGTTTGGGTTCCGTAGATGCGGAGCCGCAGAAGCGACGGACCAATCGCAGAAGCAAAATTTGGAGAGTTCAGCAGGAACCGTAGAAGCGGTGGAAATTCCGCAGGAGAGGTACCGCATCTGCGGATGGGGAGTCGCAAATGCGGAATCTGGGTCATAAGTGAAAAGTCGCATATGCGACTATTGTTCCGCAAATGCGGAAACACAAATGCGGAAACAGCTGGGCAGAAATATGAAATTTCGAGGGTTTAGTTTCAAAAGTTGAAAATTCAATTTGGAGCTCGGGAGAGGGCGACTTTGAGAGGAAATTGAAGAGGAGATCATTGGGTAACGATTCTTTAACCCCTTCTTGTTATATTCCATCAATCTATAGTTAGTTCCATCGTTTAATTTCGGATTGGAGATGAAAATTGGGGAAAAGTTGGAAGAAAGTTTTTAGACCTAAAATTCGACTTTTGATTGGGAATTTGACCTTAGATTTGGATAATTTTGGTATGCATGAACTCGTGAGAGTGTGAGGATTCTGAAAATATAATTTTACCCGATTCTTAAACGTGGGCCTGAGGGGCGTTTTGGTCATTTTACCTCATTTCGCTTATTAGCTTAAAATTTCTTTGTAGAATCAGTTACTTGAAGTGTTATTTTCATTATGAAATTGAATTGAATAGATTCGGGCCATTTGGAGTCGAGTACTCGTGGCAAGAGCGTGGTTTCAGAGTGATTTTTGAGCTGGTTCGAGGTAAGTGGCTTGCCTAACCTTGTGTGGGGGATCTTTCCCTTAGGATTTGGTATATTTGATAATTGAAATGCCTGGTATGTGAGGTGATGAGTGCATACTTGAGCTAATTGTTGAAAATCCGATTTTCTTTAAGTAATTCCAATTGTGTTCCTTGTTCCTGTTTCATTTTTCTTGCAATTTAAATCTGTTGTTAGCTTAGGAAAAGCAAGTCTAATTGACTTAACTGCTTATTTGCTTAAACTGCATTAGTTGAATTACATAAAGCATGTTAGGGTAGAATTTCCTATTTATTTGGTACGAAATTGAGATTAATTGAGTATTTTTGCGTTGCTGTGGTATGTTTTACTTTGGGACTACAAGACGGTATCCCAGGAGATCCCCTATATGTATTTATGATTTGAACTGAGGTGAGGGATATCAAGAGATCCCTGACACGTATATTGAGGATACCAAGAGATCCTCAGGATACCAAGAGATCCCTAACATATATTGAGGATACCAAGTGATCCCTCGTATACATTGAGGATACCAAGAGATACTTGGGATACCAAGAGATCCCCAACATATATATTGAGGATACTGAGAGATCCCCCGGTTATCATCCTTGTAATGAGTAGTATTTCCCTATGTTTTGTCTTTATCTCTATTTCAGCTATTGATTTCCATATTATCCTGTATTAGATTGTTACTGTATATTCTCAATTGAACTGTTTATCCTATTCTGCCATTTCTATACTTATTTAATCTTAGTAGGGCCCTGACCTTCCTCGTCACTACCCGACCGAGGTTAGGCTTGGCACTTACTGAGTACCGCTGTGATGTACTCATGCCCTTTTTGCGCTTGTTTTTCATGTGCAGATCCAGGTACTTCGACTCAGACTTACTATCCTCGAGGCGAGGCGACCCTTCGGAGACTTCGAAGTATATCTGACGCGTCCGCAGACCGAGGAGTCTCTCTCTATTATCTTTGTAGTTACATCCCTTATGTATTTCTTTTGTTTTAGACTATTCTGGAGTTAGAGCACTATGTAATGATCCTTAGCTTGTGATTCATGGGTTTCTTGGTCTTGGAAGTATGTATTGGTTGAGAGTTAAATATTGTATATGCCGAGCGGCACTTTTAAATACTGTTTTATTTCTCTATTTCTGTCTTAAATTGTTTTATTTCCACAATTTGGTTTATCTTCCGCAATTTAGGCTTACCTAGTCGTAGAGACTAGGTGCCGTCACGATGGTTCAAGGAGGGCGAACAGGGGTCGTGATACGTTGCTAATGTTGGATCATTGTATGAATTAGAGAAATCTTATGAAATTCCTCACTTTACTTTGAGTGGGAGAAATCTTATGAAATTTGTCAAAGTTATGAGCTTCTCCAGCAATAACCTTGAGTTCTTGATTCAAACATCCCTTTCTATATTCTTTGAAAATTATAATAAGTGGGTGTGGGCCCACAACTTTGATGACTAATGTAGACATGTGATTTTTGACCCTCCCCAAGATTTTTCATATTTTAACGCATAAATATTTAATTTAGGCATAATATAGATATTTTAAGTAATTTTGACTCTTTTACTTTATTTTATTACAAGAAAAACAAAACAAATCACAAAATAGGTTCATTAAAGTTTTGTAGTCATTTAATCTAAAAGAAAATCTTAAAAAAAATATATACAACAGTAGTATCGTATTTTTATTTTAATATGATATTTGAAAATACCAAAAATAGATTTGTTTTAATGATTAGTTTTATTTTTAATAATTATTTGAATAGTAGGACTAATTAATAATTGAGATCACATTTTTAATCTCGTTCGCGGGGAAAGGATAGAACTTGGGCTCGAACAACCCATCTTTAGGCCGAATTTTGGACCTAGCCCACAATTTCGAAGCCCATAATTCCTAGGCCCATACCCCTTAACCTAAAACCCTACCAACAAAAAAACTACAACATAAAAAAGGAGAAAAGCCTAAAACGAAAAAAGAGCGGACAAAAAATACACAAAAAAGCTGCACAAAAACAGACCCCCCTTGCGCGTCATCTTCTCCGACGACCCCTGCGCAGAAAAAAGACCCCACCTGCCCATTGTCTTTAACCCGACGTCCACACCACTCATCGTCGAACCTCTCACATCGCTATCCTTACCCGCCGGCTGCAACTCCATCCCAAACGACAACTCCTTCAGCCATAACTTCTTCCACTTCTAACCTTGAACACCCCTGAGTGGATCCCCACTGTTACACTCGTCCAGAAGTCAGCCGACCTGCACACTCACAACACTGCCTGACCGTCATCCACCACGAGGCTGCCATTTCCGGCGAGCTTCACCTTCACACACACATATACACCACGACGCACACAACCATACACACACAGAAAAGCTGCGCAGCAACGTTACAACAAAAACGTAGCTCATCGTCTCCATTTTACTGCCATCCAAAACAGCCCTGAGATCTGCGTAAGCTGATAGTTTTCATTCAGTAGTTTGTTGTTTCTTTGTGTAGTGACGTCATTTTAGTTCGAGGTGCTTATGCGAGGTCCGTCGTTGAATTTTGTCGCGGTTCCGGGGAGCTTCGAGTCTGGTTCGTAGATTCCGTTCGAGTTTTCTTCCCGTCCGTATGATGTTGCTGAGTTTCGTTTCATTTTGGAAGAGCGATTTTTGTGTTGTACTTGTTCTGTGAAGAAATTTTACTTTCTCAGTTTATTGACAGAATTCCCAAATCAAAGGTTCACTCCCTTTAATCTATTATTTCGTCTTGGATAAATGCTTTGTTTGGTCTAATTTTGTTTAAATGTTTCATCGTTTTGATTTATTTTGCTTGGTTCATATCAATCCCATTAGCAACTAAAAACAAAAAAAAATAAACTTTCTTCATATGTGTTATTTTCTTAGTAAATATGAAAAAATCACGCCTTCGGTTTGTTAAAGACGTATATGCCTCATTAATCAAAAGGGGTTCAGTTTGTAGTCGTTTTCTTTATTATTAATTATATTAGTGTTTATTTCTTAGTTGCTGTGGTGGAAATTGTTTAGTGTTAATCTTGTGAGTTTAAGTGAGAAGGAACCAAATTAATAAATGTGGGAATAACTGATTGTCCTAATAAAGTAGACTGCTAGTATAGATAATTAGGTTGTGTGGTGTTTTGAGTTGAGACAATCCGTTGATTTTTAGTAGTTCATCTTAGAAATATACGGTGATCAAATTGTACACTTCATCCACGTAGCAATTTTCGTAATGCATGGCCCTCGCTTAATTGACTTTTAATCCTTAGAAATCGAGGCATGCCATTTAGTTCAATTTTCATGGCCCTCGCAAAGTTGCAAATGTGTAGTTGCTTTAGGCTTGTTATTTTAATAATTAACTTCCTTAAATTCGGGTGCGCATTTATGTGACCCAAATTCAAATCTCAACAATGTTAAAATATGTCAAAGACCACGTGTGCATTTATGCGACGTGGTTCAAGACGTGTTTTAATAACGTTGAAATCTTCCTAAAAATGAATAAAGCGGTTAAGGTTGAAAATGCACATAGGTTTGAACATGTACTAAAATCAGATAATTAAGCCAAATATAACAGTTAACCGACCGTGCTAGAACCACGGAACTTGGGAGTGGCTAACACCTTCTCCCGGGTTAACAGAATTCCTTACCCAGATTTTTGGTTTGCGGACTGTTAAACAGAGTCAATCTTTTCCTTGATTTGGGATTGGAACCGGTGACTTGGGACACCATAAATCTCCCAAGTGGCGACTCTGAATCTTTTAATAATAAATCCCGTTTCGATTGTCACTTAAATTATAAAAACTCCCTTATATACTCCCTAAAGGAGGTGTGACAGCTCTGGCGACTCTGCTGGGGAACGAACCCAGAATCTCTGGTTCAGGGTTCACAATTCGAGCTTAGATGAATTGTTATATTTGACTTTATTTGCTATATGATTTTATTACATGTTTGGGCCTAATGTGCTAAATTTTGCTTTTTACCACTTTGATATTATCTGAACTATATATATAAACTTCTACGAAACCCTCTCTTCTCTCTCCTGAGGAGTGCACACTGGTTGTGACTTCTTTCTGTTAGTGTCATGTCCCAAATAGAACGAGGTTCGGACAAGTTGCAAAGCCGGATGATCTTTTGGTTATCGGTATGCAGCCCCCCTCGGCTCGAGCTGTCCGCTCGGGTATGCCAGGTCTAGAACAATAAACCAAGGTTTTAAACCTAGTATAACAAGACCTCATGCCAGATCCCTAGTAGGAGCGCTTGCTTGCATCATGTGAATTTTGACTTTGGGGACTCAACACAGGGGTTGAGTCCGTCTAGGACAAGTATACCCCAGAAAATAAAAGACCATCCTGATGCATCTTATGTGCTACATATTGCATTTATTCAAGGGTAAAAGGGTCATTTGGCGGACCAATGATAGCTGAGGGTAAATGAAAAAATAAAAAAAAAATAATGAAAAAATAAAAAAGAAAAAGAAAAAGAAAAAGAAAAAGAGAGAGGTTAAAGTGTGAGGATGAAGCGAGTAGGGCCCAATTATATTTTTGTTACATTTTATTAAAAAAAAAAAGAGTATGGAAACTTCAAAAAGATTTTGCACTCTTTATCATTTTTCAAAAAAAAAAAATCGAAAAAAAAAGAAAAGAAAATCCAAAATTTTTTATATGTTTCATCATTTTTTGAAAAAAAAGAGAGAAAGGATGTGTTTTCTATATGTCAGTTATTTTTTTTATTATTCTCGCCCGTATCCAATCTGCCAGAACTACACATACCTAATTCTCGTCTTTCGGGGCGTGATACGTAGGCAACCCACATAGGGTCCGGTCTTCCTAGTAATTCTTAGGTTCTTGGCTTTGCGGGATCTTGGCCAAATTTTGTACTTCTAACCACCTTTTGGCCAAATAAGCCAGTTTGCAAAAATAGCCCCAACCATGTCTTCCATGTGTCCAGTAGGGAGTGTTATTGTCTCACATAGTGTTGATTTAAAGTTTTCTCATACAGGTGTGAATTTATTTACCGAATTTTGAGCATGACAGACATCCCGTGACCATCTGGTCAGGATCACTTAGTCAGGAGTTGCTTGAGGAGATTTGTTTTACTTTTAAGTTTTGAGTCTGTTCTTCATTTTATGCCGTCTTTTACTTTCTAGTTTTGTATAGTAATGTCATGCCTTTTGTTATTGTATTTTCCGCTTTATATTTGGAAAATATATTGTAACTCAAAAATCCAAAAAAAGAGATGTTGCATTTTATATTTCGGTATAAATTTTCTTTAGAATACTAATTCTAGAAATGAGAAAATTTTGAGGTTGTTTTTCCTTTAGGCAATTAATATCTAGGACTTAAAATGAATTGATTTAAGTTTTCTTTAGTATATTAGGACCAAAATTCAAAAAAAGAGAATTTTCTTTTAGTACTTCTTTAAAAGCTTTCTTTAGGGTGTTAATTCCAAAATCCAAAAAGATTTTCTTTTGAGGTGTCTCTTTGGGAAAATTAGTTAAAAATGAAAAAAAAATTCTTTTATTTTCATTAGAACTTTAGGATATTGTACATAGAAAAAAATACTTTATCTTTTGTTTCTCATTAGAATTTTTTTTAGGTAATAAAAATTGAAGTCCAAAAGCATTTTGTTTTATCTTTTTCATTGCTCGTTTCGAAATATCGCGTCAGGATATCAAATGAAAAATGCAAAATATATTTTTGTGGTTTATTGTTTAGATTTCCTCCTTTAAAAAAAAACGAATCAAAAAATATTTATTCTCTTTTAAGGGTTTGCCTTAATAATTTCCCATGGAGTGTTTGTTTCAAAAAAAAAAGCAAAAAAAAAGAAGCAAAATATATGCTCGTTAGGCTTGAGTTTAGAATATGTTATAGAACATTAAGTCTAGAAAATTTTAAAAACAAAAAAGAGATTTGTTTCTTTTATTTCCCTTTTCTCGTCAGAGTCATTAAGGTAGAAACAGAGAACGTCAGTTTGTTTCCTTTATTCTCGATCTTCCAGAACTACGCAAAGATCTGATTCATGTGGCGTCATGATACGTAGGCAACCTACATAGGGTTCGATCGACTCATTTTTTTACTGTTAAAATAAAGAAAAAAAAGAAAAAAAGGGGAAAAAAAGAAGGAAAAAAAGGGGGTGAAATTGTGGGATGTGAGATATAAGAGAAAGAAAATAGTGATGATGAAAAAAAAAGAAAAAGGGAAAGAAAATGAGCGAGCTAAGAAGTGCGAGGAAAGAAAAGAAAAGAGAAGATTCAAATGGACAAATTGGGATGATGCCAAGTGACCTTATGACCCTCGAAGTCATTCTAGAACACTGTGACTAGGTACATTGCACGCAATGTGATATTTTAGATGTTGATGCCCTAACGCTAACATGATGACCCCATTTTATTCCTTTTGATATCTTCATAGCAGAAAGATGGTTGGTTTGTGGTTCTCGAAATAGTAACTCCTCTCCACAACATAAAGTCAAAAGGTAATGGTAGACAACAACAAAACTGAGTTGGTTGATACAGGTGCCCAAAAGCAATTGGTCGAACAGGACAATGGGTTGGTTGAAGAGGTAAAGATGCTAAGACAACACATGGCGGACATGTATCAGGCCTGGATGACTGGGAAGGCACCACCCTCGCCACCACCTAGCTTCCTAAATGCTACCCTTACCCAAACACCGGTCACAGTGCCAGATGATCTCCCATACTCTCCACATCCACCCGCTTATCATGGCTTTCCCAACCACCCTAGTAGCTCTGTCACTCATCTTCCAATTACCTTTCCCAAAAATTGCTCTCTTGTCTTATCCACCATCCCCAATAATGAATATCCATTCAAAGCTCACAGTGCCCAATATTACCCCTCAGAAGTTGCCCACAAGGTTCCTAACTCATACAAGCAGGGCCCGCAGGATGAGCCTCATGTTGAAAATGAAAAGTTCATAGGAAGAAAGGGGCGAGATGGGATACCCAGGAGGCTGAAAGGCATAAAACAGTCCGTAAAGAACAAGCAAAGAATGGGAGACCAGGGTAGCATGTCTCACAAAGAATTGTCTGTGTCCCCCGACGTTCGTCTGCCTGCGGGGTTTAAAGTGCCAAAGTTTAACTTGTATGATAAGTGTGGAGATCCGGTAGCCCATTTGAGGGATTATTGCAGTGAAATGAGAAGTGTTGGTGAGAAAGATGATTTGTTGATGGCGTAATTCAGTGAGAGCCTGACTAGGGCAGCTTTGGAATGACATAATCGTCAAAATGTTGGTAAGTGGCCTACATTGGGTGACATGGCCCAAGATTTTGTTTGATACTTTCAATACAGATCAGGTGTTACCCCAGACCGCTCCTCCCTATCTAAAATGGAAAAAAAGCCGGAGGAAAGCTTTAGGGAGTTT
The DNA here is from genome assembly GCF_000393655.2 of Nicotiana sylvestris. Classification (NCBI taxonomy): domain Eukaryota; kingdom Viridiplantae; phylum Streptophyta; class Magnoliopsida; order Solanales; family Solanaceae; genus Nicotiana; species Nicotiana sylvestris. Next base: position 212,847,551 of record NC_091058.1, read on the forward strand.
GGGCTCAGATGGAGGGAGCGAGCTGCTCGAGTCAATACCCTGATTGGTGAAGAAGAAATGGTTGAGCTTTTCCTACAAGCCCAAGGGCCCACCTATTTAAGTCATTTGATCCCGGCTTTGGGAAAGCCTTTCAAAGATGTATTAAAAATGGGGGAGCTAGTAGAAGAGGGAATCAAGTCAGGCAAAATCATGAGTTGTTCGAAAGACATTCTGAACACCCTAGTAAGCTTGGGTGGAAGAAAGAGAAACAGAAAAGATGACCCGATGGGCTTTCCCGATCAACACTTCCAACCTCGACATCGTCACCGTGGATATCGTTGTGCACCAGATGATCCTCCCCAATGCCACTTCTCTCCACAGAACTCCCAAAATCATACATCACCTTCCCAGTACCCAGCTCCACAAAATGCCTATCCACCCCCACGAGCCTACCGAAAACCCCCTGGATCAGGTTTCTGACCCAATCAAACATTTAAGAATGAGAGGTTGCTGAAAAAAGAAAAGGCATTCACCCCTATTGGAGAATTATATGCCAGTTTGTTCCAAAAGTTAAAGCAATTGGACATGGTAAAGCCGATTCATATAAAAATGCCAAACCCTCTGTCAAAGAAGTTTGATTTTTCTCAAAGGTGCGCATATTGCTCAGATGCCCCGGGGCATGACATAGAGAAGTGTTGGAATCTAAAGAAAGCAATTCAGAAGCTTATTGATGCAGGTGACATTGTCATGCAAAATCCAGATGCAGCAGACACTAGCCAAAGTCCATCGCCTGTTCGTAATGAGATGCATATGGTGAGTATGATTTGTTTTGAAAAGGAATATGAGAATTTTTCTGAGATCCTCGAAGGTCCACGCGCTGCAAAGCTTTCAGTGCTATCAGAGGTTGATCTTAAGAACGAGCCAGCAAAGGGAACCCAAAAGCAATTTATTAAGAACAATGTGATGGAAGTTTGTGAAGGTCCTAGTAATGTTGATGTGGAATTCAGTGGCTAAGATGCCGAGCTTGGCAATTGGAAAGACGCTCATTTCTTGGTTAGCCAGGGAGGAGTTTTGGTGGTTTATTTTGTTGTCATTTCTGTTTGTCCAGGTTATTTCAGGGTTGTAATCGGGATATTGTCTTGTGACTCAAACCCTTCTATCCTTTTATTTTGCCTAGTTTGTTTAGTCATAGTAGCTCGTTTAGTGTTGTCTAGGTTTGTGACCCTAGTTTAGTTTGTTGGTTTTGTTGTTCAAGCCCTTTCACCATCTGTCTAATGCAATTTTCTATTTTCTGTTATTTCTAGTCATTTTTGTTTAGTTCTCTTTTCCTTTTATAGTTTTTTCCTATTGACTCTAGTGACATGATATGCACGCGTAATTCTCAGTCTGGTCTTAAAAAGTTAATTTAGCCATGAAGCAATGAAACAATGTTGAAGATGTAGGGACATTTGAGGGAAATAAGTAAAGGCATTTTGAGATCACTTCATGCCCGAATTTTGTGAAACTGGGGCAGATAGAACATAAAAAAACCCTATTGAAATGTATCATGCCGCATCAGAAAGGCAAGTTGGCCCAAATTGACAGGAGTCGTTCATGAAAATGAGAGTGAGAATGTTGTCCCATGGTGCTTTGTATGTAACAGATGTAGAAGGCGAATGTGTGGATATGGTCATGAAGACTGGCCAATCAAAAGATGTTACAAATGTTTTCCTTGGTTTGTTTAATTGTGTTGTTTGCACTTGACATGTTTTGAAGATTGGAATGACGAAGGCATTTTGTTCTTCTATCTAAACTCTTTATCCTTCGTTACCCCTTTGAGCCTCATTTATTTTCTTTCATACCCCTCTTTCAAAACCAGTAGCAAAAATCAGAAACACAAGCGTGAAAGATAAGTAAAGGAAAAAGAGATAAGAAAAGAATGAAAAGGGAGAGAAGAAACAATGAAAGAGAAGAAAAAAAAAGAGAAGAAAAGAAAAAAAAAAGAAAAAAAGAGGAAAAAGAAGAAAGAAAACAAAAACAACAAATCAACAAAAAGAGAAAAAGGAAGAAAGAAAAGAAAAGAAGAGAGAAAGAGAAAAGAAAAATCACAACAACAGAGCAATTCCTATGTCATGAACTACGTTCGACTTGATTCCTTTTAAGGATACGTAGGAAGCCTCACGGTTCAGTCTCATCAAAATAAAAATCCAAAAGTCCCCAAGCAAGAAACTAGGGCAGAAATTGTGGTTGTTGTAAGGAATCTGGTTCCGAAAGTTGTAATTTTGAACCCATGATGAGTTGTTTTGAGCCTTTTGATACCCTTTCTTTCTAACCCTATCCAAAAGCCCACGTTACGGTCCAAAGAAAGACATTCTGATCAGTCTTTGAGAGATGCCAAGTCAAGCAAGGAGAGGTAATTCATATCAGGGGAAACACTCTGGTCCAAGCAGAAAAACAATGAAAATGAGAGAGTCTTATTGGTGAAAACCCTCGCGGGCACCGTAAGGCGACGGTAAGTGGAGAGAAATAATCAAAATGAGAGAGGCTTGATGGTGAAAACCCTTCGGGCACCACAGGTAGAATAAGGATTGTGAATCAGATTGGATAATCGGAGCATTGAAGCCCAGTTTCACGGTTTAGGGGTGTAACAGGAGTTGAACATCAGACTTGCTTAACAGAATATGCCACAGGTGCATGTCATGGTCATTAGATATGGTATCCACATCTGATTGGTTTCTACTTTATAGTTTTCTTGTTAGGAATCATTTCTTTTCTTTTTCCTTTACTCTGTTCTTTTTGTCTTGTTTATTTCCTCTTTCTGAGTCGGTTTGGTCAGAACAAGTGAGAAATGACTTCAAAATTGGCCGCCAACTTTCCAATTGAATAAAACGGGATCTGGCCAGCACATCAAAGCGGGATAAGTTAGGAAAGAACAACAAGCACACTAAGTTGGTAGCAATCAACATGCTTTGGGGTCCATGAGAAATACAAAGGTTTGGTATATTTCAACTCGTGAACAGTACAACAGATAGAGGATGTTGGGTGAACGGGTCAAAGGTATTCTCTGTGATGAGATCAACAAAAAAAGTGTTTAACGAGTGACAAACGAGGTCTTCCAAGCAATAATCAAAGTTGTCGTGGCAAGTGAAGGAGCAATAGACCTCAAGGCCAATGCCAGTGGGTTAAGTCAGGAAAGAACAACATGCACATTAAGTGGACAGTAATTGACGTGCTTTGGGATTCATGTGAAATACAAAGGTTTTATACATATCAATTCATGAACAATGCAACAAGATGGAGGGTGTTAGGTAAACGAATCAAAGGTATTTTCGGTGAAACACAAAGGTTGGTAAATGTCAGTTCATGAGCAATGCAACAGATAAAGGGAATTGGGTCTGAACGGAGAAGGGGTATTTTCTGTGGTAAGGATGACAGAGAAAGTGGTTAGTCCATAAGCAAGCAAGGTCCTCGAGTAGAAATCAGTTATCATGGGAAGTGAAGGAGCAATCGCCCTCAAAGTCAAGGTCACAAACCAACCACCACATTTTAAACTAACAAGATTTTTCTTTGATTGAAACAGGGGCAGAAAAGTTCGTTTGTTTCGGAGAAACCCTCAGTGGAGAAAGGCAGTCACCTAACAGGTTTGATTTTTAATTTTTAGGACCCTCCTGGAAAATGGGACCTAGTTTAAAGTTCAGTAAATAACATAATCTAGCATAAATGTATCCTAAAAGAATATAAGTTGGTTTAGAAGTTTGCATGTTCGAGATAGGATTCAATTAGGAGTTCCAGGACCCTCATTAATAATGGGACTTAGCTTTAAGATTTCGATTAGATAACAACATTTAGCGTAAACTCTGTTGTAGGGTAGTATAATTCAGCCATAAAGGTTGTCACTCTTAAGATAAAATTTGACCTTTGATTTTCAGGACCCTCCAGGATAATGAGGAGCAGTTTAAAGATTCTATTAGATGGTAAGATTTAGCAGAAGTCACACCTGTAGAAGATATAATTTAGATTTAAAATTATCGTTTAGTTAAGAGTTGTCAGGACCCCCCTGCATAATGGGACCTAGCTTTCAAATTCTTAGTAATATTTGGTAATATGATTCGGTTTAACACTCACATATGTGCCTAGTTACCAAACTTGGGCAGAAAAATTTTCTTTGTTTTTGTCTATTTTGTTGAAATCAGGTACCCACTTGGATAACAGGGAGAAGACATTCAAGTTCAGCAGTCAGGAGCCCGCTTGGAGAGCAGGGAATATGTTCAAGCGCAGCAGTCAAGAGCCCGCCTGGATAACAATGGAGTACAATTTAAATTTTGACTTTTGAAATTCTTTGTTTTGTCTATCTTGAAGTCAGGAGCTCGCCTGGAGAGCAGGGAATACATTTCAAGTCAGCAGTCAGGAGAACGCCTGGAGAGCAGGAAATACTTTCAAGTGCAGCAGTCAGGAGCCCGCCTGGAGAATAAGGGAGTACAATTTAAATTTTGGCTTTCAAATTCTTTGTTTTGTCTATCTTGAAGTCAGGAGCCCGCCTAGAGAGCAGGGAATACATTTCAAGTCAGCAATCAGGAGCCCTCCTGGAGAGAAGGGAATACTTTCAAGCGTAGCAGTCAGGAGCCCGCCTGGAGAACAAGGGAGTACAATTTAAATTTTGGCTTTCAAATTCTTTGTTTTGTATATCTTGAAGTCAGGAGCCCGCGTGGAGAGCAGGGAACACATTTCAAGTCAGCAGTCAGGAGCCCGCCTGGAGAGTAGGGAATACTTTCAAGCGCAGCAGTCAGGAGCCCGCCTAGAGAACAAGGGAGTACAATTTAAATTTTGGCTTTCAAATTCTTTTTTTGTCTATCTTGAAGTCAGGAGCCCGCTTGGAGAGAAGGGAATACATTTCAAGTCAGCAGTCAGGAGCCCGCCTGGAGAGCAGGGAATACTTTCAAGCGCAGCAGTCAGGAACCCGCCTGGAGAACAAGGGAGTACAGTTTAAATTTTGGCTTTCAAATTCTTTGTTTTGTCTATCTTGAAGTGAGGAGCCCGCCTGGAGAGCAGGGAATACATTTCGAGTCAGCAGTCAGGAGCCCTCCTAGAGAACAGGGAATACATTTCAAGTTAGCAGTCGGGAGCCCGCCTAGAGAGCAGGGAATACTTTTAAGCGCAACAGTCAGGAGCCCGCCTGGAGAACAAGGGAGTACAATTTAAATTTTGGCTTTCAAATTCTTTGTTTTGTCTATCTTGAAGGCAGGAGCCTGCCTGGAGAGCAGGGAATACATTTCAAGTCATCAGTTAGGAGCCCGCCTGGAGAGTAGGGAATACTTTCAAGCGCAGCAGTCAGGAGCCTGCCTGGAGAACAAGGGAGTACAGTTTAAATTTTGGCTTTCAAATTCTTTGGTTTGTCTATCTTGAATTCAGGAGCCCACCTGGAGAGAAGGGAATACATTTCAAGTCAGCAGTCAGGAGCCCGCCTGGAGAGCTGGGAATACTTTCAAGCACAACATTCAGGAGCCCGCCTGGAGAGCAGGGAATACATTTCAAGTTAGCAGTCAAGGAGCCCCGCCTGGAGAATAGGGTCAGTTTTTACTTTAGTCAAGCTTAGTTTATAGTTTTCCTAGTCTATTTTTTTTAGTTTACTTTCATCAGTGCATCAATAGTACAAGTGGTTTACAATTTGCTAACAATTCACAAATCTTCCTAGTGCAAACTGGGGTAGAAAAATTTCTTTGTGTTGTCTGTTTTGTTGTAATCAGGCGCCCACATGGAGAACAAGGGGAGACAACTGAAGTTCTAGGGAAAGCAGTGTCGAATGAAGACAACTCGAGTTTCAAGGGAAAATAGTTTCGAAGGAAGACAGTTCAAGTTTCAGGGGAAAATGGTTCAAGGTGCAAGGGAAAACAGTGTCAAGTAACAAGAGAAGAACGTTCGAGTTCAACAGTTAGGCGTCCACCTGAAGAAAAGGAAAAGCATCTCAGATTGCAGTTCAAGTCAGCAACCAAAGAATCTCGCAGCAAGAATACGAGTCAACAGTCCGAGGTGATCAATAGAAGTTAGTCACAATAAAGAAAAGATAGAAAGGCACGAAGTGAATCCAAATGCAGAAGTTGATGAAAATATGAACTGCTTAAGACGTGGTGAAAGTCACAAGCACTACATGTCCGGTCCTGACCCAAAAACTATAGAAGAACGAGCTAGCACCTGCAGCTAACAAGCGCCAAGGTTCAAATCTAAAGTCTGCATGAAGAACCATTCAAGACTCAAGATCAAGCTTCAGAAGACTTATAGATAGGAATCTTGTAACTCATAGTTGATAGGCTTAACTAGTCTTTTTCATGTTTTGATTTTGATGTAATAGCAGGACTACAGAGCGGAACCTCGACGGAACGGCACCTCGGCCGACTCTCCACCTCGGTATAAGCCATCACCTCACTCATCTCTGAACTACACGTGGCCTGATTCCTTTATAGCCAAGGATATGTAGGCAGCCCAGATACCAAGGCTCGATCACATTCCCCTTTTCTCTTAGTTTTAGTCTCTCCAAATAAGGGTCGGGTCAAAAATCTATCTAGTCAGTCTTTATCTGAAAACTCCGTACGTTTTCAGTCAAAGAGGGGCAGCTATAGACATGATTTTTGACCCTCCCCAAGATTTTTCATATTTTAGCGCGTAAATATTTAATTTAGGCATAATATAGATATTTAAAGTAATTTTGACTCTTTTACTTTATTTTATTACAAGAAAAATAAAAAAAATCACAAAAATAGGTTCATTAAAGTTTTGTAGTTTTTTTTAATCTAAAAAAAATCTTAAAAAAGAAATATATACAACAGTAGTATCGTATTTTTATTTTAATATGATATTTGAAAATACCAAAAATAGATTTGTTTTAATGGTTAGTTTTATTTTAATAATTATTTGAATAGTAGGACTAATTAATAATTGAGACCGCATTTGTAATCTCGTTCGCGGGGAAAGGATAGAACTTGGGCTCGAGCAACCCATCTTTAGGCCTAATTTTGGACCTAGCCCACAATTTCCAAGCCCATAATTCCTAGGCCCATACCCCTTAACCTAAAACCCTACCAAAAAAAAGTATAATATAAAAAAGGAGAAAATCCTAAAATGAAAAGAACGGACAAAAAATACACAAAAAAATCTGCGCAAAAATAGACCCCCCCCTGCGCGTCATCTTCTCCAACGACCCCTGCGCAGCAAAGAGACCCCCCGCCCATTGTCTTCAACTCGACGTCCACACCCCTCATCGTCGAACCTCTCACACCACTAACCTTACCCGCTGGCTGCAACTCCATCCCAAACGACAACTCCTTCAGCCATAGCTTCTTCCTCTTCTAACCTTGAACACCCCTGAGCGGATCCCCACTATTACACTCGCCCAGAAGTCAGCCGACCTGCACGCTCACAACACTGCCTGACCGTCGACCACCACGAGGCTGCCATTTCCGGCGAGCTTCACCTTTACACACACATATACACCACGACGCACACAGCCAGACACACACACACAAAAAAGCTGCGCAGCAACGTCACAACAAAAACGTAGCTCATCATCTCCATTTTTCTGCCATCCAAAACAGCCCTGAGATCTACGTAAGCTGGCATTTTTTAGTCAGTAGTCTATTGTTTCTTTGTGTAGTGAGGTCATTTTAGTTCGAGGTGCCGATGCGGGGTCCGTCGTTGAATTTTGTCGTGGTTCCGGGGAGCTTCGAGTCTGGTTCGTAGATTCCGTTCGAGTTTTCTTCCAGTCCGTATGGTGTTGCTGAGTTTTGTTTCATTTTGGAAGAGCGATTTTTGTGTTGTACCCATTCCGTGAAGAAATTTTACTTTCTCAATTTATTGACAGAATTCCCAAGTCAAAGGTTCACTCCCTTTAATCTATTATTTTGTCTTGGATAAATGCTTTGTTTGGGTTAATTTTGTTTAAATGTTTCATCGTTTTGATTTATTTTTCTTGATTCATATCAATCCCATTAGCAACTAAAAACAAAAAAAAAACTTTCTTCATATGTGTCATTTGCTTAGTAAATATGAGAAAATCACGTCTTCGGTTTGTTATAGACGTATATGCCTCATTAATCAAAAATGGTTCAGTTTGTAGTCGTTTTCTTTATTATTAGTTATATTAGTGTTTATTTCTTAGTTGATGTGGTGGAAATTGTTAAGTGTTAATCCTGTGAGTTTAAGTGAGAAGGAACCAAATTAATAAATGTGGAATAACTGATTGTACTAATAAAGTAGACTGCTAGTATAGATAATTAGGTTGTGTGGTGTTTTGAGTTGAGACAATCAGTTAATTTTTAGTAGTTCATCTCAGAAATTTACAGTGATCAAATTGTACACTTCATCCACGTAGCAATTTTCGTAATGCATGGCCCTCGCTTAATTGACTTTTAATCCTTAGAAATCGAGGCGTGCCATTTAGTTCAATTTTCATGACCCTCGCAAAGTTGCAAATGTGTAGTTGTTTTAGGTTTGTTATTTTAATAATACTTCCTTAAACTCGGGTGTGCATTTATGTGACCGAATTCCAAATCTCAACAATGTTAAAATATGTCAAAGACCACGGGTGCATTTATGTGACGTGGTTCAAGACGTGTTTTAATAACGTTGCAATCTTCCTAAAAATGAATAAAAGCAGTTAAGGTTGAAAATGCACATAGGTTTGAACATGTACTAAAATCAGATAATTAAGCTGAATATAACAGTTGAGCGACCGTGCTAGAACCACGGAACTCGAGAGTGCCTAACACCTTCTCCCGAGTTAACAGAATTCCTTACCTAGATTTCTGGTTCGCGGACTGTTAAACAGAGTCAATCTTTTCCTCGATTTGGGATTGGAACCGGTGACTTGGGATACCATAAATCTCCCAAGTGGCGACTCTGAATCTTTTAATAATAAATCCCATTTCGATTGTCTCTTAAATTGGAAAAACTCCCTTATATACTCCCTAAAGGAGGTGTGACAACTAAGTCCCATGATTTAACTAAATAAGACACTTTGGCATGTGACTAATGAGTCATTTATTCAAGACCTCTATGACTGCCACTTTTTAGCTTATCCGTCCCCAACCAATCAACCACCAAAATCTTAGTTCATTATTAATCCCCCATTAACCAATAATTATCCAATTATCTACAAAATTAAGAATTATCTCAAATTACTTAAAATGCTACTCATTTTAACACACCTTATATACCTTACTATCATGGTCATGTAGTACCTTGTATGCCACTAGTCTATAAATACCGGGTATTAATGCTCGGCCCGTATATTATCCCAACATGTCAAACTTGGACGAAAATTCATTTTCCTTGTCTTGCTTCCCCTCTCATCTTTACGAATTTACCCATCACTTGTGAAATAGCATAATCATAAACTCCGAATAATATTTTCCTTGGACTGATTCAATTACCTTACCACAAATTCAACGTAAAATACTACAGGGTGCAACATCATCGTAATTTAATACTACGAAGTGTAACATCATCGTAATGTAATACTGGAAGGCGTAACATCATCGTAATATAATACTGCAGGATGTAACATCATCGTAATATAATACTGCAGGATGTAATATTATCGTAATATAACACTGCGAGATGTAATATCGGCATAATTTTGTGGGGCGTAACACTTTTTATGGCTATATTTACGGATAAGAGTGGTGGCCAGGTAGAGTTTGGATTAAAGAAGAGGTGCCAGGATAAGATAGAGAGTTACACTAGGTTTTTGTCCTTTGTTTTTTTTATACCTAGACCTCCATCTTGCTTAGATTGAGTAATAATATTCCACTTAACATAGTGAATTTTATCCTAGTTGTCGTAGTGCCTCATATAAAGTCACGTTGGATATTGTCGATTTTTTAAGGGTGGAAGTGGGAAGTAGGATATATTGCATGAAGTGACTTAGGAGGGAATTAAGAGTGGACTTGGATAATGTTGTTCTACCAGCAATGAATAGAAAGTTTGTTTTCCATCCATCTAACCTGGAATTCATGTTGTCAATATTGTACTAGAGATCCGAAGCTTTTGGTTTCAGGGGAGTATTGGGAATCCTAAGTACTTCTGAATGCTGTTACTTGTATTGATATTGAGAATATTAGCAAGATGGTTTCGGATAAGAGACTTATATTTTTTCGAGAAGATTATTTTGGACTTGTTAAAGTTAACTTATTGACACAAAAGTTGGCTAAAGAATACCAGACATTGATTTATGGTTTGAATTGAATTAACATTGGAATTTGCTTCTAGGGTGAGGTCATCTGCATTAAAAAGATGAGAGAGGGGTGGCCCTGATTGACTAAGTTGAATAGGGTCCCATAGGCCGATGTTGACTTGGTGGCAAATGTATTTAGAGAGAAGATATATACATAGTATGAAAAGGTAAGGGGACATTGGATCTCCTTGTCTAATGCCTCTAGTTGGGTTGAAAAACTCTATCTTAGAGCCATTGAATAGGATTGCAATTCCGGAGGTACTGACATATCTCATAATAAGCTTGGTTATACGCAGGGGAATTTTGATAAAAATGAAGGGCTCGATAGATAAAGGACCATTCTAGTCTATCAAATGTTTTTTACAGATTAGTTTTTAAGAGGAGTTTTCCCCGAAGCCCGTAAGTTTTTGGAAATGGTTCATTATTTCCTGAATGATGATGACATTATCACTAGTGCGTCTTTCTTTTAGGAAGCTAGATGTAACACCCAGTATATTTGGACTAGGTGTGGATACGTTAAATTGGTATTAATCTGATATTTTAGACATATAAAGTCCTAGCGGGATGAGTATGGGTGAAAATAGTTATTTTAGAATCAAGATGGAGAATGAGGTGCATAAGATTCGATAAAATGTATGAAGTTTACGAAAGGTCAGTTTTGTAGAAGGTTTAGTGAAACACGTTTAAGGTATTTGGGAAAATACAAAACACGAAATATGCGCGCCCCGAGCGCGACCGCGCACCTATGGCAGTGTTACTGCCATTTTGCACGGTCAGTCCTACAGGTGCGTGAGGGCGCGCTTGGGGGGTCATTTTAAAGCCCTACTTCGTCCCCCACAGCCCCAAAACATAAAAACTTGCTCTAGAAAGGGAAACTCTCAAAACCTAGCTCCTCAAGGGTCCCTCCACCACCCAAGGTAAGTTCTAATGGTGATCCTAAATTAATTTTAATTTCCCAACATCTTATTAACATGGGTAAATCCTCCATATCATTAGATATTCGATTGAGACATTTTTGTTAAGAGAAGGAACCCTAGAACTCGAATTCAAATGGATTGAACTTCAAAAAGGTAATATCTTCACCCTTTAATTGATTCTAGCATTGGATTAATGATTATAGACTCTAGTTCATGAGATATGAGTTGACGAGTTTAATAGAAAAGCATGAACGATTATAGATTTGGAGTATTGATTATTGATTATTGGTTAAAGGTGTTGTTTACCTTATGGGTGATAAAGAATGATGTTGATTATAACCATTTGAGACTTTAAAATTTATCTACGAGCAAGAGATGGGTTATTGGGTGTAGAGTTATCATTAATAAGGACTAAGAAGCTTTATTCTCACCAAGTGTTTGAGAAATGCCTGAGTAAAAAAAAACATGAGTATTATTGCTAATATGAAATCCATTTGACTTGTATTGATATAGATTAAAGTTGAAAGGATTGGCGAATGTTGTATTACGCTCAAGAGCAAGAAGTTAAGGTATGTGAGGCTAACTCTCTATGTTTGGGAACATTAATGATTCTTCCTACACTACGTTTTTACGACGTTACTAATAGTCTCAGAAATATAGTTTAGCCGTTCCTTGAATAGTTGTAGAATTTCTATTCATTAGCTTCATAACTCGTTCATGACTTTCATTCTAAACGTTGTGAGCTCAGTGCGTATTCAATATAGACTTGGGTTTGATGCCCCCGATTCGTAGTATAGATTACTCAGTATTTCATATACAGTTGAAGTTTCAGTGTTCATAATCAGTTCAAGAATACATGTCTCATTCTAGTCCTATTATATATTCCAGTATTATGTAACTTAGTGTGATCCAGTATTCCAGTATCATGTAACTTAGTGTGATTCAGTATTTCACTATCATGTATTGCATTATGATTCTCAGTTCCTGATTTTAATTTCCTGAATGTTGAACACCTGTATTTGGGCCTGAGGCCGTAGTTTATGCTTTATGCATGTTTGGTCCTGAGGCCGTAGTTTATGCTTTATGCATGCTTGGGCATGAGGCCCTAGTGTATGCTTTATGAATTTTTGGGCTTAAGGTCATAGTTATGTTACGTATACTTGGGCCTGAGGCCGTAGCTTGTGCACATATATATAGGGCTCGAGGCCGTAGCTTATTCAGATAAATAGGTTGTTCATCATTCAGAAGAGGGAGTATTCATATCCTTACTTCCTTTGTTCAGTTCAGTTATTAGTTATGAGTTATCAGTTATCATTTCAGTTATCAATTATCAATTCTCAATTATCAGCTTAGTTTCAGTTTTAACATTTATAATTCTTTCTTTTAGTTGCTTTATATACCAGTGCAATTCAAATGTACTGACTCCCTTTTTGCCCAGGGCCTACATCTCACGATGCAGGTAATGATTTACAGGTTGATGATTCAGAGCGCTAGGATTCTCGTACCAGCTATTTGGTGATCCCGAGTTCGTTCGAGGCATTATCATTACTTTATAATCATTCAGTATTTACAGACAGTTAGTGTTTTCAGTACTTCATTAGAGGCTTCATAGACTAGAGTTATAGTTAGAAAGAGTCACATGCTTTTCATGTTAACTATGTTGGCTGCAAATATATTTCAGAATCGTAGTACTATTTCCGCACTGATTTATATCATCCAGACTTTCAGTATATCATCATGTGTTAGTTTATCTTCCGCATTTGGTATTTTTTATACCATGATGTGGCTTGTTATGTGAGACCGAGGGCCTAATTGATTATGCCATGAGATGGCTTGTTATAGCTCTTAGGTTGTAAGAGCCCCTCCAGAGTCTGAACACCCCCAGTGAGCGCGGGTACCTAATGTGAGTGATTTGATGTTGCCCGAGGGACTGTTTTTGATTTATGTTGTTGCCAAAAGCACTAATTACGAGTGATTGTGAGGTAGCCCGAGGGGCTAGTTCTGTTGATATTTTTCCCGAGGGGCTGTATACGAGTGAGTTTTTGCCCGGGCCCAACTATGTTTTCATCATTTCCACTCACTGTTTCATCTCTTATTTAAAAACTACTAAAAAGGTGTTTTAAATGGATTTTTACACATCTTCAAATGATTTCTACCAAAAACTAGATTTTTAACGAAATGGTTTGATTTATATACTATTTTGGAAACACAATGTGCTTACTGTGGTGTTGTGACGTGGATTATGTGTTTTCTTACTGCTCAATATTTACTCTTATTACTTGCTGAGTTGGTGTACTGACATTACTCCCTGCACCTTGTGTGGAGATTCAGGTATTTCTGAATTTGATAGCGGGTGTGGATTACTCAGTGGCAGGTTCATCGGAGATAGCAAGGCAGCTGCCCGGTGTTCGCAGCCCTGCTCTTCTCCCTCTTATCTTTCTTAGACTGTTTTAGTATAATTTCAGACTCTTCGTTGTATTCATACCTTAGTAGATGCTCGTGACTTGTGACACCCCGATGCTGTGTTTGTGTTATTTTCTTCCGTACTAGTTATTTAGACTTATATTATGGGATTCTATTAATTTAATAGCTTAAAAATGACTTTTATGAAATACTGGTTTGTGTTGGGATTTGTGTCGGTTGGCCTACTTTCATGATAGTCGCCATCATGACCGGTTCGATTTTAGGGTTGTGACAAATTGGTATCAGATCTTAGGTTACATAGGTCTCACGAGTCATAAGCAGGTTTAGTAGAGTCTCGCAGATCGGTATGGAGATATCTGTACTAATCTTTGAGAGGCTGCAGAACCATTAGAAAATCCCACATTCTTGAATTCTTATCGTGTTCCTCGATTCAGTTTGAAATGTAACTCTTGAATTCCTTCCACGCGTTCGTATGCACATATGAGCGCTCGGTATCAGCTGTGCATCAACGACTTGTGATTCCTTGATCGAGGGGCGAGATGTGATTTCTGTGTGTTGATGTTATGCTAGTCTGGAGGACTTGAGGTCGGGCTTTGCTTGTAGCTTGGGCACTGGGGTGTTGATTGTGTGAGCATGTGCTTCTGGATATATATGTTTGATAGTGTCCCTATTAGTGGACGTGATGATTGGATGACTATGTGATAAGTATGATGTGATTGCGAGATGTGTTCATATGATTAGAATGTGACAAGAAAAGCATGCTTGAGGATAGAAAGAACTATTTGGTGCTCGATTTGCATCTTGGTTGGATGTATAGCCCCGGGTTATGGGTATGTGAAAGATCTTTTCATGTAGTTTAGTTGGGGAGTGGAATAGATTACATGTTACAATATGAGTTCAGACTCAAGAAGATTTAGTGATTGCGTGATGTCTATGACGGTGGAAGGGTATAAAGAGATGTTAGTTTGAGGCAAAGCAGGTGGGTTATCTCTTGTGGAGTGTTCTAAAGTTTGTGTGATCCTTATGTTATTTGTTGGAAGACCTCTTTTACCAGTGAAATATATATGTTGCGATTTGAATTTGGATTGCTTAAAAGAGCAGGCTTGACTGTTATGAGGGTGAATGTGAGATTTGTGGAAGATTCGAAGTACTAGATGGCTTGCATTGCACGATCTTATGAAGGATTGACTTTGATCTCACTATGGTATTATGGCGGTACTAAAGTATAGGCATTGTGAGTTATTTTGTGTTTTGAATAATGGCTTTGAGCTAAGTGGGGGAAGTGTGCTATTGATCAGTTGATGGCACGATTATGTGTTATGTTAGTTCCAGTTTAAGGCATACTAGTGAATCATTTATGGCTTACAGAGGTTGAGATAGAGGATGATTCAAGTAAAGGAAATTTTGGATTGGGGTTGTGATATGCTTTATGGGTGTATAAAAATCATGGAATGACTTTAGTTTTTATTGGTGAAGGATGTAATATGCCTGGAGCAGGTCATTATTTGGTCGCATTAAGGTGGGGTGATTTTTCGGGTGGTTGGAGTGCTAATGGAGCATAGGTCATTCAGTCCGTTTGATTGGTCTAATTGAGGTTTTAATAGAGTGGATGAATCCCGAGAATGGTTTTGAAGGGTTCAAGATTTACATGTAGTAATTGGAGATCCTTAGGATGTATATTTGCCTAGAAATGGGGGTTCACATTGGAGGGTGCCAAGACTTGTGGCATTTCTACATCATTGTGTATTCTACATATCTATATTCGAAATGTGTTGTTAATGGCTTTAGATTTGCAGGAATTATCTTCAGGGTAAGTATTTTAAATATGGTGCATTTGGGGATATTTAAGAGAGTATTCAGCGGCTTATTAGCCTTAGACGGTGTGGTTTTATACTTGGGTCTCGTGTGGTGAGTCTGGGTTGAGGACTGTTGTATCATGGTAAGGATAAGTATCAATTGGAAGGTAAATCAAAAGAAACTTGGGATAAATAGGACAACTTGGTAGTAGGTCGGATCGGCATGGTAAGGGATATGATTAGTTCTTTGGCTGCTTATGAGGTAATGAGTTCTACATATGTCTCATGGAAATACTCTTGGGTTTTTGGTGACCTGCGTAGCTTGGATGAGCTAAAAGGATTCAGTCCTAATGGTTTGGTTTTGTGAAAATGGGATTCAAAGAGTTCTTGATGGTTTTCTACCACTATTAGAGATGTATATTTTCTACTAGCATGAGGAGCGTGTGATGTATAGTAATTTTCTTCTAGATGGGATCAATGGAATGTTCTTGGCTAGTTTAGTACATAGCTGCTTGTGGTTTGGAGTAGATTATGAAGTTCTCATTTTTATCATAGGATGTCAAAGTAGGTGCGGTATGTTGTGTAGGATTGAGATTGGCATATGTAATGTCACAGTTTAGTTCTGAAAGGAAGGTCATAAATTCTTAGGCTGCACGTGCAGTTTTAGATGATTAGCCAAATGATATTACTAATTGGTGTGGCTTGAAGAGGGCATACATTTCAAAAAGGGCAATGAGATTGAGTTAATTATACATCATTGGTATTGCGACACTCTCTTGTTTGATCGACTGTTGATATTCGAGTTTTCTTGGCGGCACAGAAAAATTTTAGGAGTATCCCTCGTGGAGTGATTGGGTACTAGAGGTGTGTTATATATTCGGATGGTGGAATTGGGATTGGATATGGTGATTCGTGTGCTATATAGATTTGGAGACTGGGAGTTCTCATAAACAGGTTATGTTGTGGTTGTGGGACACGTGTATCGGCCGTGTATGGTGACTATCGGAGGTTTGGAGACCCGAGTGGATTTGCTTAGTATGTTAGATTTTGATGTGATATTGGGTATGGACTAGTTGTCTTCGTGTCGTGTTATTCTGGACTGTAGCGCTAAAACGACGATGTTGGCTATGTCGGGGATGCCACAGATCGAGTGGCGAGGTTCAATGGATTATGTTCCCAGTAGGGTGATTTCATTCTTGAAGACCCAGCGGATGGTTGGGAAGGGTTGTTTTCTTATTTGGCCTTCGAGAGGGATTCTCCAGATGTGTTTCCTGCGGCCGGGCATGCTTCCGGACAGGGTTTTTGATTGCGATATTGATTTAGTACCGGGCACCGTATCGTATGGATCTGGCAGAGTTAGGGGAGTTGAAGGAGAATCTTCAGGAACTCCTTATTAAGGGGTTCATTGGTAGGCCAATATGGATGTGTGTCCTGCATCGAGTCGGCTTTGTTGACTCCGAGTTGTTATTGTTGAGGGATGTGTTGATTCGATTATTATTGAGCTTATTAGCATTCTTGGGTGATCTATGAGTTACCTTTTCATGTTGCGAGGCATTATGATTTGATGGATATAGGCATATATGGCGCGGTTCTCTTTCGGGTTGGTATGGGGTATTGCTCGGTGAATGGCATATCGATTGTCTCCTTTCGAGTTGGTTTGTTGTTATGTCATTTACTTCAACAAGGTTATGATGATTTTCTTTTGGTACTAGACATCAAATTGCATGTGGTTGTTGATTTTGTGAATAGTGACTTAAGGTGTTTCATGCAGACCAGTGTTTGGATAAGGTCGCGCATTGCAGCGAAGTTAGGTGGAGGTATGATCATTCGGGTTAGATTCGTATGTTATGGTACTACGTTGTGTGATGGCTTCTCAACATTGTGTGGTGGTGGTACTTGTGAGCTTGCGGTACAACTCTCTCATTTGAGTCATTTTTTCCCATCATTTGAGTTCATTTGGACTGTTGCTTATTGGTGCATGGGTCGCACGGGTTGTGGATCTATATTGTATCTATTTTTCATGTCACTAGAATAGTCGTGTTGAATAAGATGAGGTCATTGAGATTTATAATGAATACTATCGAATTCGATTTCAGCATGTTGGAAGGATAATATCGGGATTCGGCTTAGAAATTTACTATGGTCCCTGCCAAAGGAGAAGGAGCTTCATGACTGATTGATCTGAGGAATGGTTATGACCTTCTATGTGTTTCTTTCATCATAGGTAGTATATGAAAGTGTTGGAATAGGGTTTTGTTTAATAAGAGGTTTATTACCGATATTGTGTTGCTGTGAGCACCTGCTATGATTAGAAGTTATTGTTATGAGAGTTTGAGTTGTGTGGTATATCATGTGATTTCATCTTGAATTGCGGTTATGGCTTGATACAACATGATCAGACTTATTTAGTGTATAGATTAGATATTCTGATATTATAGATAAGCTCGAAAATGGAAATTTGGTTCTAAGGTTCATGGGCTTGGTTAGATTGTGAAATTTCAGTCATGTTGCATTATTAGACCTATATGTGCTAGGGTGGCATGGGATTATCCCTCGGTATATGCATGGTAGGGTTATTAAGCGATTTGTTGGTATGTGGAACAACTCTGGGCAGTAGTTTTGAGCATTTGCACTTCGCTCGCCAGGTCTCTGGCATGACTAGCCCCGTAAGATGTATTATGACTTATGTAAATCGTCGGTTTAGGTTTTCAGGTTAATCAGAATAGATATGAAAGAATGATTCTCAGCTTGAAGCTTTAAATTTAAAAGGGTTGACCCAGTCTTTGACTTTTTTTTGTATTCGATCTCGGATTTGAATTTTTTATGATTTGATTAGCTTCGTTGGGTGATTTTGGACTTAGGAGCATGTTCGGAAAGCAATTTGGAGGTTCGTGGTAGATTTAGGCTTGAATTGGCGAAATTGGAAATTTGGCATTTTCCGGCCGGTAGTGGAAATCTTGATATCGGGGTCAAAAAAGAATCCCGGAAAATTGACTAGGTCTGTTGTGTCATTTGTGTCGTGTGTGCAAAATTTCAGGTCATTCGGATGAGTTTTGATTGGTTTTGGCATCGTTTGCGGAATTCAGTAGTTTGGAAATCCTTCGGCTTGAATCCGAGGGTGATTTGATGTTTTGATGTTGTTTCGAGTGTTCCGAATGTTGGAATAAGTTTTAATGGTGATAGGTGACTTTTTGGCATGTTTGGTTGAGGTTTCGAGGGCCTCAGGATGGATTTGAATAGTTGACGGGACGTTTAGCTTTGAGTGTTGCTGCAGATTTTTATGCTTCTGTTATTTCCGCACCTGCGGATTTAGGACCGCAGGTGCGATGTCGTAGATGCGTGAGGAAGGCCGCAGATACGGTTTTGGACCAGCTGAAGCTTGATCGCATGTGCGGTGATTTTATCGCACCAGCGGGGCCGTAGGTGCGGTGATGTGATCGCAAAAGCGGTTTTCTGAGGGCACAAGTGGGAACCGCACGTGCGATGGATTTTCCGCAAATGTGGCATTGCAGAAGCGACATTTTTACCGCAGGTGCGGTACCTTTGGGCAGAAAGTATAAATTGTGGACTTCTCGAAATTTGGTTTATTTTCCACCATTTTTAGTCGGCTTTGGAGCTTTTGAGAGCGATTTTGAGGAGGAATTCAAGGGTTTATCAGTAAGGTAAGTGTCTTGAGCCCTAATACTCATATATGTGATTATTTCCTGTTGTTTAATCATGTAATTTATGAAGATTAGGGGTGAAATGAGGGGTTAGGGCTTGGGATTTTTGGAGAGCTTGATTGAGGACTTGAGGGGTCAAATGGAGTCGAATTTTGATAAGTTTGGTAGGATAATGATTCTAGTTTTGTGATTTTTATCGGATTTCAAGACATAGGCCCGGGGGGTCGGGTTTGGCCAATTACGGAAATTATGATTTAATTTGATAATTTTCACGTGGGCCTTGTTCCTTTAGAATGTATTGATGATATGATTCTGATTTTGGATAGATTCGGGAGGATTTGAGGCCGAGTCGAGCGGCAAGGGCATTGCGGTGTAGATTTTCGCTCGGTTTGAGGTAAGTAATGATTGTAAATTTTGTCCTGAGTGTACGAAACCCCAGATTTCACATTGTTTCACTACTTTGTGGTGATGCACACGCTAGATAATGAACATGGGGTCGTGCACTGATGTGGATTGTGACTTGGTCCGTCTCGTATGACTATTATGTCGCATATTTGATTGAAAACTATTTGATACTATTGTGTTTTGGAAAGCATTACTATGTTTTGGGCTTGATGCCATATTTGGTCCTCGTGTCAACTGTTTTAACCCTTAGGGGTTTTCTTTATTGAAATTCCTCACTGTTCTGATTTAATAACTATACGCAGTCATGCTATGTTTTACTAATTTCATAACTCAGTCTTATTTACCCTAATTTGATGCATAAATGATATTTCGACTAACATCCTATTTTTCTCACCTACCAATCAAAAAACCCCAAAATTCCAATTTCGCCAATTCAAGACTAAATCTACTCCGTACCACCAAAACACATTCCGATCATGCTCCTAAGTCCCAAATAACCTCGAGAAGCTATCTAAACTCTTGGAACTCACATCCGAGCCCTTTATCATATAAGTCAACATCCGGATGACTTTTCCAACTCAAGCTTACTCAAAAGAGACTAAGTATCTCAAACCTTACCAAAATCTCCCCGAACTCGAGCCAACCAACCCGATAGCATAAAATACAGTTGAACAATGCAAAAAGAAGCAAAAATAGGGGAAACTGAGCGATAATTCATGAAACGACCGGCCGGGTCGTTACATCCTCCCCCTCTTAATAAACGTTCATCCTCGAACGGCTCAAGAAACATACCTGAAGCCTCAAATAGGTAAGGATATCTGCTCTGCATCTCCCGCTCAGTCTCCCAGGTAGCCTCCTGCATGGGCCGACCTCTCCACTGCACTTTCACTGAAGCTATATCCTTTGACCTCAACTTTCAAACCTGACGCTCCAAAATAGCCGCTGGCTCCATATCATAAGTCAAACCATCATCTAACTGAACCGTGCTAAAGTCCAAAACATGAGACGGATCCCCAATATTCTTCCGAAGCATAGAATTATGAAATACCGGATGCACACTCGACAAGCTGGGTGGCAAAGCAAGCTCATAAACCACCTCTCCAATCCTCCAAAGCACCTCAAAAGGCCCAATGAACCGAGGACTCAATTTACCCTTCTTCCCAAATCTCATAACACCTTTCATGGGTGAAACCTTCAACAGAACCTTCTCGCCAACCATGTAGGACACATCCCAAACCTTCCTGTCAGCATAACTCTTTTGTCTCGACTACGCTGTACAAAGCCTCTCCAGAATCACCTTCACCTTGTCTAAAGCATCCTACACCAATTCTGTACCCAATAGCCTGGCCTCACCCGGCTCAAACCAAGTAACTAGAGATCTACACCGCCTCCCATACAAAGCCTCATATGGAGCCATCTGAATACTCGACTAGTAGCTGTTATTATAAGCAAACTCTGCGAGTGATAGAAATTGATCCCATGACTCTATAAAATCAATGACACAAGCGCGCAACATGTCCTCCAATATCTGAATAGTGCGCTCGGACTACCCGTTCGTCTAAGGGTGGAAAGTTATGCTCAACTTAACCTGAGTACCCAACTCTCGCTGCATAGACCTCCAAAACTGTGAAGTAAACAGAGTTCCCCTATCTGAAATGATGGAAACAGGGACACCATGTAAATGAACATTCTCCCGGATATAGATCTCTGCCAACCACTCTGAAGAATAGGTAGTACACACAAGAATGAAGTGCGCAGACTTGGTCAGCCGATTAAAAATCATCCAAATAGCGTCGAACTTTTTCAAAGTCCATGGAAGCCCAACTACAAAGTCTATGGTGATCCGCTCCCACTTCCACTCTGGAATATCCATCTGCTGAAGGAAGCCACCCGGTCTCTGATGCTCATATTTAATCTGCTGACAATTGAGACACCTAGCTACAAATCCCACAATGTACTTCATTCTCCTCCACCAGTAATGCTGTCTCAGATCCTGATACATCTTCGTGGCACCCGGATGAATGGAATACCGCGAGCTATAGGCCTCTTCTAGAATTAACTCCCGAAGCCATCTACATTGGGCACATATATCCGTCCCTGCATCCTCAATAACCCATCATCACCAATAGTCACATCTTTAGCATCATCGTGCTGAACTCTGTCCTTAAGGACAAGCAAATGAGGATCATCATACTGGCATTCTCTGATGCAATCATATAAGGAGGACCAAGAAATCACACTAGCCAGTACCCGACTGGGCTCCAAAATATCCAACCTCACGAACCGATTGGCCAAGGCCTAAACATCAACTGCAAGAGGTCTCTCCCCAAATGGAATATATGCCAAACTCCCCATACTCACCACCTTCCTACTCAAGGCATCGACTAGCACATTGGCCTTTCCTGGATGGTACAAGATAGTAATATCATAATCCTTTAGCAACTCCAACCATCTCTGCTTCCTCAAATTGAGATCCTTCTGCTTGAACAAGTGCTGGAGGCTACGATGATTAGTAAACACCTCACACGACACACCATACAAATAGTGCCTCCAAATCTTTAACGTGTGAACGATGGCAGCCAACTCCAAATCATGAACAGGGTAGTTCTTCTCGTGGGGCTTCAACTGACGAGAAGCATAAGCAATAACTCTACCCTCCTGTATTAATACACACCCAATACCAACTCTCGAAGAATCATAATACACGGTATATGAACCTAAAGCCGATGGCAAAACTAACACTGGAGTTGTGGTCAAGGCACTCTTGAGCTTCTGAAAGCTCTCCTCACACTCATCTGACCACCTGAATAGAGCACCCTTTTGGGTCAACTTGGTCAAGGGCGATGCGATAGATGAAAATTCCTGAACAAATCGGCGGTAATAACCCGCCAAACCAAGAAAGCTATGAATCTCTATGGCTGATGATGGTCTGGGCCAACTCTCAACCACCTCTATCTTCTTCGGATCAACCTGAATACCCTCGCTGGACACCACGTGCCCCAAGAAAGCCACTAAACTGAGCCAAAACTCACACTTCGAGAACTTTGCATAAAGCTTCTCCTCCCTCAATCTCTGCAACACAACTCTCAAATGCTTCGCGTTCTCCTCCTGACTATGCGAATACACCAAAATATCATCAATGAAAACTATGATAAATGAGTCGAGATAAGGCCGAAACACGTTGTTCATCAAATGCATGAACGTTGTTGGGGCATTGGTCAATCCAAAAGACATTACCAAGAACTCACAATGACCATATCGGGTCCTAAAAGCCATCTTAAGAATATCCAAGTCCCTGGTCTTCAACTGGTGATAACCTGAACGTAGATCAATCTTGGAGAACACTCTCGCTCTCTGATCCTGGTCAAACAAATCATCGATACGAGGAAAAATGATACTTGTTCTTGATTGTTACTTTGTTCAACTGCATGTAATCAATGCACATCCTCATCGTGCCATCCTTATTCTTCACAAATAGAACCGGCGCACCCCAAGGTGACGCACTAGGCCGAATGAACCCCTTATCAAGGAGTTTCTGAAGTTGCTCCTTCAACTCCGCTGATGCCATACGATACGGTGGAATAGAAATGGGCCAACTGCCCGGCACCAGGTCAATACCAAAATCAATATCCACGTCTGGTGGCATGGTCGGCAGGTCTATAGGAAACACATCGGGAAACTCCCTCACAACAGGAACAAAATCAATACTAGGAGTCTTTGCACCGACATCCCCCACAAAGGCTAGATATGAAAGACAACCCTCCCCAACCATACGCTGGGTCTTCAAAAATAAAATTAACCTATCGGGAACATAATCAGTCAAACCTCGCCACTCAATCCGTGGCACGCCCCGACATAGCCAATATTACTATCTTAGTTTGAGAGTCCAAAATCGCGTGACACGGAGATAACCAATCCATGCCCAATATAACATCGAAGTCTAGCATACATAATAACAAAAGATCTACTCAGGTCTCCAGACTCCCAATAGTCACCACACATGACCAGTACACACGGTCTACAACAACAGTATCACGCACCGGAGTAGATACACGAACAGATGAAATAAGAGACTCATGGGGCATATCCATATAATGAACAAAGTATGATAACACATAAGAATAAGTGGAACTAGGATCCAATAATACAGAGGCATCTCTATGATAGACTAAGACAATACCTGTGATCACAGCGTCTGAAGCAATAGCATCGGGCCTAGCTGGAAGTGCATAGAAACGGGCCTGACCACCACCTGATCGACCTCCCCCTCTAGGGCGACCCCTAGCTGGATGGGTAGGTGGTGGTAAAGTAACTGGTGCTCAGGACTATGGCTGTCTCCTCTGCTGAGATGAACCCCTAAGATGACGAGGACGCTGCCTCCACATATGACCCATTTCTCCACATCATAGAAACTCCCAGGTGCTAGAGATGGGGACTGAAGGGAACCTGTATCACCAGAATAACTAGCAGATGCACCTAGTATAGAAGAGCCCTGAATTGATGGAGCACGGGACAAACTCTGAGCTAGAAGGCCACTAAGTGATGACTGGCCCTAATGAGAATTGTGAGAACCATGACCCGATGATGCCCCACGATACCCTGGGTGAACGGACTAGGCATGCCTCCCTCTTGTCTCGCTCTTGGCGACGAATTGACTTAATCTCACGAGCGATGTCTACAACCTCCTCAAAGTAGCATTAGACACCCTCTCCCTGGTCATGAGAATACGAAGCTGATACATGAGGCCATCAACAAACCTCCTAATCCTCTCTCTTTCTGTAGGAACCAACCAAACAGCATGACGAGCTAACTCCGAGAACCTCATCTCATACTGCGTCATAGACAAATCTCCCTAACACAACCACTCGAACTACCAACGTAACTCCTCTCTACGAAATTGTGGCACATACTTCTCCAAAAAGAGAATGGAGAACTGCTGTCAGGTAAAGGGTGCTGCACCAATAGGCCCACACCTCTCATAAGCTTCCCACCAAATGAAGGCGGCTCTAGAAAACTGAAAAGAAGTGAAAGCGACCCCGCTAGTCTCCAAAATACCCGTTGTACGAAGAATCCTCTGACACTTCTTCAAGAAACCCAGGGCTTCCTCGCCCTCTACACCACTATAAGTCGGAGGCTGAAGTCTACCAAACCTCTCCAACCTGCGCTACTTGTCCTCTGGCATGGTAGGAGCTACACAGTCCTGAGCAGCTGCAACCGGCTAGGCTGGATGTGCCCCTAATGTCTAAAGTCCCTGCACGACCTGCTCAGGTGTGCGAGCGGCGGGGGTCTGAGTGCCTCCCCTAGCATGAGAAGTAGCTGCAACTGTGGTAACTGAGACCGCCTGAGCTAGGCCGGGGCATACTGATAGAATCTGAGCTAGGGGCTCCTGAAGACCCAGAATCACAATGGGCATAGCTAGTGCCAGAGCTAGTGTTGTTGGATCTTCCACAACTAGGATCTGATCCTGAACGGAGGCGGCTGGGGGATCTGTAGGTGTTGCCCTAGCTGCTGTACGGTCCACGCCCCTGCCCCTACCATGGCCTTGACCACATCCTCGACCTCTAGTGGCCACAACTAGTGGTACTGGTGGTCGTCCATCCTGATCGGTCGCTCGTGTCCTCACCATCTGTGAGAAAATAGAATAACAGAAGTTCAGTACTCAGATCAACAGATTCGCACGACAAGAATTTCAAGAATATGAAGTTTTTCCTAAAGGTTCTGCAGCCTCTCGAGGATAAATATAGATGTCTCTGTACTGATCCGCGAGACTCTACTAAACTTGCTCATGACTCGTGAGACCTATATAACCTAGGCTTTGTTACCAACTTGTCATGACCCTAAACCTAGACCCTACCGTGATGGCGCCTATCGTGAAATAAGGCCAGCTGCCACAAACTCCCAATCTAGTTAAATAGTTATAATAATTCAATTTAAGTCATTAACATGATTAAATCCCAAAAGAACAATGAAATAGTACTATTTGCGAAAAACAAACACAGCCCAACATCGGGGTGTCACCAGTCATGAGCATCTAACAGAAGTCTAAGAGTAGGAAGAGTCTACATAGCCTACTACAACATCCAGTACAAATGAAAATGAAGATAGGACAAAGAAGCAATGGGATGTGAACGTTGAGCAGCTACCTAGTGATCTCCGCACGGTTACTGGAAGCAATCAACCCTCGCTAGCAGGGTTCGAAGCTCCTAAATCTGCACATAGGGTGTAGGGAGTAATGTGAGTACGCCAACTCAGTGAGTAATAAAAATAAGTGAAGGCTGAGCGATAAGAAAGCACATAAAATCACAGCAAATGCTACAAAGAGACAGTGAAAAACCTTTGCAAAGCAACAAAATAGTGAAATCTCATGAAACACCTTAGTTCGGTATAAACTTCTTTAAAATATATTTTAACAATTAAACGAGTGAATGAAAACCAGTGAGAAAAGATAAACACATAAAAATCAGCACCTCGGGCACAATATCAACAGAATCAGCCCTTCGGGCAATAACATAGAACAATATCAGCTCCTCAGCTATACTACATATCTCACTAGGTAGCCACGCTCACTGGGGGTGTACAGACTCTGGGAGGGACCCCATACGGCTCAAGCGCAATATCAAGCCATCTCGTGGCATAATCAATAGGCTCTCGGCCTCATATCAAGCCACCTGGTGGCGTACAACTCAGACCCTCGGCCTCATAATCATGAATCAGCTCAATACTGCTACGACGCGCAACTCGATCCCATAATAACCTCATAACACAAGCCCTCGGCTTAACTCAGTCAGAAATCTCCAAAAAGCCACTTGGGCATAGTAAAATATGATGCTTAGCTCAAAATATCATTTAAGATGTCAAAACAGAGTAAACATGGCTGAGTTATAAAAATAGTAGAATATAACATGACTGAGTACAAGTATAAAGTCAAAATAGTGAGGAATAGTAGTAAAATCCCCTAAGGGTCCAAAATAGTTGGCACGAGGCCAGATATGGTATTCATCCCAAAACATGATGTTAGCAAATAGTTTTCAATCAAATACGCAGTAAAACAGTCATTCGGGGCAGACTAAATCACAATCCCTAACAGTGCACGACTCCACGCTCATCATATAACGTGTGTGTCACCTCAATATAGCACAATAATGTGAAAACTGGGGTTTCATACCCTCAGGACAACATTTACAATCATTACTCACCTCTATCCGGTCCAAACTCTAGCCCGCGATGCCCTTACCTCTCGAATCGGCCTCCAGATGCTCCAAATCTAACCAAAATTAGCACAAAACCATCAAAATATGCTAAGGGAACAAATCCCACTCGAAAGAAATCAAATTACAACACAAATCCCGAAATTGGCCAAACCCGACCCATGGGCCCACATCTTTGAATCCGATAAAAATTACATCAATAGACTCCTTATCACTCCCCGAGTACATTCATATCTAATGTACCAAAATCCAACTACAAACGACCCCTCAAATCCCAAATTCTAGGTTTCCAATTACAAGCCCTAGTTCTTCAATATTTAGGCTTAAATTCCATGATTAATTAGGTAGAAATCACATTAGGATTAAGTATTAAGTCCATAAATCTTACCTCCAAGTGTTCCTCCTTGATTCCCTCTTCAATCCCCTTCAAAAAGCTTAAAAATCGCCCAAAAATGGAGGAACTTAGACCCAAAATCGCGGAAATGGGTCTTTTAAACATTCTGTCCAGCACTTAAAATCTCTTCTTCGCGAACGCGATCAATACCTCGCGTTCGTGAAGCACAAACTCGTGTTGACCATTTTTCCCTTCATCGCGATCATGAATCACCGTACACGAATGCGAAGTCTTGGCTTCCCAACTCATCGCGAATGCGACTCCCTACCCGCGAATGCAAAGAACAAATCGACCTGGACCCAGCTGTTCACCTTTCCTCTACGCGAACGCGGCTAACCCTCGCGAATAGGATGACCACGAGCCTCAGCCCTTCATGAACGCGAAGGACAATTCCACTGCCTCACGTCCTAACCCTTCACGATCACCGGACATCCATCGCGAACGCGAAGGTCAAAAATCTGCAACACCAACAACAATTTTTCTGCAATTTCCTTCAACATGAAATGATCCGTTTAACTACTTGAAACTCACCCGAGGCCCTCGGGACCTCAACTAAACATGCCGATATATCTCATAACATCATTCAAACTTGTTCCAATCTTAGGAATGCTCAAAACAACATCCAAACACCAAATGTGCATCGGACTCAAGCCTAAGAATTACAAAACTTCCAAATTCCGCTTTTGATCAAAAAATCTATCAAACCACGTCTGAATGACCTGAAATTTTGTACATACATCTCAAATGATACAACGGACCTACTGCAACTCCCAGAATTCCATTCCGACCCCTATATCAAAATTTCATCTACCAACCAAAAAACGCCAAAATTACAATTTCGCCAATTCAAGCCTAAATCTACTCCGTACCTCCAAAGCACATTTCGATCACGCTCATAAGTCTCAAATCACCTCCCAAAGCTATCCAAACTATCGAAACTCACATTCGAGCACTTTATCACATTAGTCAACATCTGATTGACTTTTCCAACTCAAGCTTACTCAAAAGAGACTAAGTGTCTCAAAACTTACCAAAGTCTCTCCGAACTCAATCCAACCAACCCGATAGCATAAATTACAGCTGAACAAGGCAATAAGAAGCAGAAATGGGGGAAACAGAGCGGTAACTCCTGAAATGACTGACTGGGTTGTTACACTTGTTATGTGAGGCCAAGGGCCTGATTCATTATGCCACGAGATGGCTTGTTATAGCGCTTGAGTTGTAGGAGCACCTCCAGAGTCTGAACACCCCCAGTGAGTGCGGGTACCTAGTGTGAGTAATGTGATATTGCCCAAGGGGCTGTTTTTGATTTATTTTGTTGCCCGAGGGGCTGGTTCTGTTGATATTTTACCCGAGGGGCGGTTTATGATTCATTTTGCCCGATGGGCTGTATACGAGTGAGTTTTAGCCCGAGGGGCCGACTATGTTTTCATCATTTTCACTCACTGTTTCATCACTTGTTTGAAACTTGTAAAAATATGTTTTAAATGGATTTTTACACATCTTCAAATGATTTCTACCATAAACTGAATTTTTAACGAAATGGTTTGGAAACACATTGTGCTTGCTGTGGTGTTATGACTTGGATTATATGTTTTCTTACTGCTCAGTCCTTATTTACTCTTATTACTTACTGAGTTGGCTTACTCACATTACTCCATGCACCTTGTGTGCAGATTCAGGTATTTCTGAACCTTGTGGCGGGTGTGGATTACTCAGTGGCAGGTTCATCGGAGATAGCAAGGTAGTTGCCTGGCATTCGCAGCCCTGCTCTTCTCCCTCTTATCTTCCTTAGACTGTGTTTAGTATAATTTCAGACTCTTCGTTGTATTTAGACCTTAGTAGATGTTCGTGACTTGTGACACTCCCATGTCGGGCTTGTGTTATTTTCTTCCGCACTAGTTATTTAGACTTATGTTCTGAGATTCAGTTAATTTAATAGCTTAAAAATGACTTTTATGAAATACTAGCTTGAGTTGGGATTTGTGTCAGCTGGCCTATTTTTATGTTAGGCGCCATCATGATCGGGTCGGTTTTAGGGTCATGACACGAACCTTACTGTAACTTCCGCAAAATCCAATCCGACCCCGATATAAAAATTTCCATTGCCAGACAAAATTGCCGAAATTTCAACTTCCGCCAATTGATGACTAATTATACTATGGACCTCTAAGTCATATTTTGGATGTGCTCATAAGTCCAAAATTACCTAACAGAGCTAATGAGACGATAAAAATTCAAATTCGAGGTCGTTTACACATAAGTCCGCATCCGGTTAACTTTTTCAACTTAAGCTTCCAACTAAGAGACTAATTGTCTCAATTCACTCCAAAATCACTCATTCCAGACCGAAATCAACTGACCCGGTAAGTAGAAATACAGATGTAGAACTAAAAGGACGCAGAAAATGAAGGAACATGGCTATAACTCTTGAAACGACTGGCCGAGTCATTACATATATATGCCTTTTCACATTCGTTGAAACAAGCTATATATTCAGCGGTAACCTTTACAACAGCTTCTTTAAACATCTCTGCGTTACTTTTTTCTTGTTCATGAGCCTTCTAGACATGCACAGATGATGATAGCATAACCATGCACACAAGAAACACTACAACAATCTTCTTTGATGATTCCATTTTCTAGAATTTGCTTTGAACTATTTTGACGTTTCGCTTCTCGCTTTTTTCTTGATATTACTTCTTTTGATGTGCTTGTTGCTTTGTATTTCTTATTTGGGACGATTTGGTTATGCTATTTATAGGTATTTTTGGAAACTTTTTTGTTTGAGATTTGCCTCAAAAGTAGGATGATTTCCAGTTTTGTAGGATTTTTCTTGGTTGTACTTGTATTAAATTGAGGTTAATTTACTAACTGAAAATACGATGCCATGAGCCATTCTTCCACATACTTTCTCTTTGGGGAACCATCAAAACTCCATGCCGAAGTCATTTACAAATAAATCAATATTCGGTCAATCATTTCAATTCAAGTTTCCAACCTTGAGACTAAGTGTCTCAATTCATTCTGAAATCCCTCCGGACCCAAACCGACTAGCTCGGCAAGTCATCTAACAATTGTAAAGTATAAAAGGAGCAGTAAATGAGGGAACGGGGCCACAACTCTAAAAACGACTGATCTTATCATTACAAGAAGATTAAAAAGATTAATAAAATTAAGAAATTTGTTGCGACTGAGTTGAAAAAGCAAACATATTGTTAATTCATGAAAATTACGAGTACAGTGGCAAAGAAATGAATGAATGAATTAATTAGTAGAAATAATAAACCACTATTTTATTATTTTTTCCATATATATTTGCTATTTTTGCATCCTTTGATCCATCTTCAAGGCTTCAAATTCTACAATTGCTCGAATTTCTCTGAGAAAATTATACAGAATAACGTATTAGAAAATGGAAGAATAATCACCAACTATATATTTGAATTAAAGAAAAAAAATGAAGGATTGTAGAAAGGACTTTACAAGTAGTAAAAACTGGGTTTAATTAAGACGTTCGATGCGGTGAAAATAAAAAAGTGCATTTATACAATCATGCATTTATAAGGTAATTAGTTAAATTTTTATGATAAACATTAATGTGATAACATGGTAAAAATCGTTTTTAGTTTTATATATGAATAATATAAAAAATAGATTTATACAATCTAGATATTTATAAAGTAATTACTATATATAAATTTCTACGATAAATGTTAATATCTATAATAGAATAAAAATGGTAAC
Organism: Nicotiana sylvestris; assembly: GCF_000393655.2. Classification (NCBI taxonomy): domain Eukaryota; kingdom Viridiplantae; phylum Streptophyta; class Magnoliopsida; order Solanales; family Solanaceae; genus Nicotiana; species Nicotiana sylvestris. Next base: position 212,878,287 of record NC_091058.1, read on the forward strand.
TATCATGTTATAACTATTGATTTTCTATAACAGTAGCGTTAAAATTCTTTTAACGTTCAATACATATAAATTATTTAGTAAAACTCATAACCAACATGCAATTATTATATATATTACTTTTTTTTTTTTGTAGTGATCTACTTAGCACGTATTAAAGTTACATTGTTAGTGTATATACCTTTTAGCAACTTGGCATTGCAGTCACTGTCACACTTCATCTCACAATGAGTGTATCCAAGACCTTGATCAATACATGCCTTTTCACATTCGTTGAAGCAATTTGTATATTCAGCGGTAACCTTTGCAACAGATTCTTTAAATTTTTCTACGTTACTTTTTTCTTGTTCATGAGCCTTTGAAACATGCACAGATGATGATAACATAACCATGCACACAAGAAACACTGCAACAAGCTTCTTTGATGATTCCATTTTTTAGAATTTGTTTTGAATTATTTTGGCGTTTCGCTTCTCGCTTTTTTGTTGTTATTACTTTTTTTGATGTGCTTGTTGCTTTGTGTTTCTTTTTTGCGACGATTTGATTATGCTATTGATTCTTCTATTTATAGGTATATTTGGAAACCTTTTTTGTTGGAGATTTTCCTTAAAAGTTGGATGATTTCCAGTTTTTTAGGATTTTCTTGGTTGTGCTGGTGTTAAATTAAGATTAATTTACTAACTAAAATACGACGCCATGAGATCCATTCTTCCACATACTTTTCTTTGGCTGAAATCAAGAAATGAATTTTCACCTCTAAAAAAGTGATATGAGTACATAATTTTATTATTACCAACAAGTCCACTGCTCAAGTATATCACCAATGACAATGGTTTATATCAACATTTAAAAACCAGCATATGCATTCTTCATACCTTTTCTCAAGTTTTAAACTAATGCCAAGATCATTAAAATATTCATGTGGCTTTTTCTAACATGCTCATATCAAAACTTGACTCTAATGCAATCCACACTTTCACTCAATCTTTGTGCCAACTCAAAAATCAAGGTCTCTACCAATCCTTTGCAAATCATGTGCCTTCACTAACAAACCATAGAGAAACTAGTCCACACGCTCAAATATATGTTCAAGTATATTTTAAGGTGTCACAACCTAAAATCCAACTAGTTGTGATGGCACATAACCTAACCTGCTAAGTAAGACAAAATGACGATATCTAATTTCATTGAAATTAACAAAAAAATAATAAAAGAAATTATCTGAGTCATATACATTCACCAAGGACTGGTAGTACAAATCATAAGCTTCTAAGATTTTTGAATTTACAAAAGCTGATATTTAATAAAGTACATCATTTGTTAAATATACATGAACAGATCTTTCATAAGCGTAGAGCTACCATGAATAAGAGGTAGTGATAAACCGGAATGCAGGTACATAAAATAAAGTCAAATCCAGTAAAGAATGCTTACCCCAAACCAACACATGAAGAACCCCTAAAAAATTGCCCATATCCGACAATTAACATCAAACAACGTCAAAACTATGAATCGCACCTCAAATCAAACTTAATGAACTTATGACCTTTCAAATTCAACAACTCATACCGAATCATATCAAATCAATTCGGAATAACCCTTTTGTAGGCAAGTCTCAAATGATATAACGAAGCTATTACAACTCCAGGGATTGCAATCCGAGCCTGATATCCATTAAGTCAACTCCCTGTCAAACCTCCTAACCTTCCAAGCTTTCAAATTTCAAATTCTCACCAAAATGTATCAAATCAACCTACGGACCTCCAAATCCAAATCCCAACATACGCCTAAGTACAAAATAACCAATACGAAGCTACTAAAATCATCAAAACACCATTACGGAATCCTTTACACAAAAGCAAAACTCTGATCAACTCTTTTCACTTAGCTTCTAAAAAAAGAATTATTCTTCCAAATCAATCCTGAATCATCTGAAAGTGTAGCGATCTGGCCGGTCACTTTGATAGTAAAAGCCTGTCCCCCCATTTACTGCTCATTTTATGCTTAATAGTTGCTATGTGACTTGCCGGGTTGTTGGCTCGAATTCAGAATGAGGTGAGACAAAAGATTTAAGGTTGGAAGCTTAAGTTGAAAAGGTTGACTGGATGTTGACTTATGTGTAAATGACTCTGGAATGGAGTTTTGATGGTTCCTTTAGCTCCGTTGGATAATTTGGACTTAGAAGTGTGTTCGGATAGTGATTTGGAGGTCCGTAGTTGAATTAGTCTTGAAATGACAAAAGTTGGAAATTTAGAAGTTTGACTAAGAGTGGACTTTATGGTTAACGGGTTTGGATTGGGGTTCTAGGAGTTGTAGTATGTTCATGGTGTCTTTTGTGACTTATGTGAAAAGCTTGAGGTTCATCGAACGTGTTTTGATAGGTTTTGATATCGAATGTAGACGTTAGAAGTTCAAAAGTTCATTAAGCTTGAATCGATGCGTGATTCATGGTTTTAACATAGTTTGATGTGATTTAAAGGCTCGACTAACTTTTTATAGTGTTTTAAGACTTGTTGGTGTGTTTTGTTGAGGTCCGGGAGGCCTCAAGTGGATTTCGAATAGTTAACGGATAAATTTTGGACTTGGAATTTGGCTGAACTTTTCTGGTGTCTCTAATTTGGTTTCCTTATATGCAATTGTGTAGACTGGTCCGCGATCATGTAGGATTAATTTGGCAGTGGAGGACTTTGCTGTATGCATTCTCGAAAAGCAGGATGCGATCGAGCTTAGAGAAATAGTGCATCACGAACGCGTGGGCTAGGCCGCGTTTGCGAAGAGGATATGAGGTAGGAGCTGAGTCATGCGTTTGTTCTTCGCGATAACATGAAGAGGGTCGCAATCACGTAGGTCTAAGAGAGGCAGTGGTTCATGTTCGTAGGTGTTGTATCGCATTCATGTAATGTTCAATTTTATGGTCAGCGGATTTGTGCTTCACAATCGCGAGGAATTTTTCGCGATTGCGATGAAGGGTCGTCTTGGCATAACTTAAATATTTCAAAATGAGGGTTTGAGTTCATATCATAAATTTGAGTTTGGGAGCTCGATTGGAGGCGATTCGTGGAGAGATTTTTAAGAGAATGATTGGGTTAAGTGATTCTTACTTAGGTTTAGTTAAATTCAATGTTTATATCTTTGATTTCATTGTTTACTAGTGATTTGGGTTGGAAAATTGGGAAAAAATAGAGGAAAATCCCTAGGCCAAATTTTGGGAATTTGATCAAGATTTTGGTATCAGATTTGAGTAATTTTAATATGGGTGGACTCGTGGTTGAATGGTTGTTCGTATTTTGGGACTTTACTAGATTTTGAGACGTGGGCTTGGGGTTGACGTTTTCACTTTTGATTAAGAACTTAGTATTTTCTTATGGAATTGATTCTACAAGCTCCTGTTGAATGTATCGAACTGTTTGTGGATAGATTAGAGGCATTTGGAGGCCGTTTTGCAAGGAAATGGCTTGTCAATGTAGGGATTTTCATAGTTTGAGGTAAGTAACACTTCTAAATTTGGTTCTGAGGGTATGAAACCCCAAATTTTGTCTTATGTGATTGGTGTTGAGGTGACGCATGTGCTAGGTGACTGGCATGTTGGCGTGCACCGTAAGAATTGTGACTTGGTCGATTCCATGGAACTGAATAGTTTATTAATCTTGTTGTTACCCTTATTCTCACCCTGTGTTAGAGCTATTTAGTTGTAAATCATGTTATAAACCTTGCTTAGGCTATGTGTTAGTATTATTGGGACCCACATAGTTCGTGTCACATGTTGAATTATTTGCTTAATTTGTAAATTGTACTCATTCACAATTATTATTTGCATAATATGTCTCAGCCTCTATTGTCCTTATTTGATACATCATATCATCATTGTTTGGGCGAGTTATCATGACTTTGGTGAGCTTGAGAGACTGGAGAGATTATTGAATGAGTGAGGTTGTGGGTCTATTATAAGTGGTATTCATGGGATTAGGATGAACACCGCAGTAGGTTTAATTGATTCATGCCAGGATTTGGCTTATTATAGTGCTTGTGCTGGATTGGCCCCTCCGGAATCTGCACATCCATAGTGGGTGCAATGCTAGCAGTTATTTACATTTAGGATGGATTTGCCCTGGTTATTTACATTCTAAGATGGATCATCCCTGGTTTATTTGCCTTTGGGATGGATGTGCCCTAGGCTGCACCTGCCATGTTCTGTGTTGAATTTTATTGCAAAACCCGAAAGCATATCTAAATTCTTATACCTCTACTTTTAGATAATAAATTTCTAAGATATCACTATTGTATTTGTTATAAGCTTCTGGATTGTTAATACTGCATGTCGACTGTATTACTCAAACTCGTCACTACTTTCAGTCCAAAAGTTGTATTTGTTACTTATTGAGTTCATTGTACACATGCTACACCCTGCACCTCATGTGCAGATCCAAGTATTTCTGGTCATAACGGCTACTGGTTTGCAGAGTTCAGACCTTCAGGGATCATTGAGGTAGTTGCTTGGCCTCCGCAGACCTTGACTCTCCTCCATCTTTAAGCTTATTCATTCAGTTTTACTTTCTGGACAGTGTACCAGATTGTGTCATTATGTAGAACTCATGTACTAAGTGATACCCTAATTTTGGGAAGAATTTATGTATTATCATATTCCATCCTTTTAAAAGATTTTCCTTTAATTAAATTGTTTTAGTATCTTTTAAAGTTTAAAAGTGTTGGAAATGTCCGAGTAATCGGGTTGCCTAGTACAACCACACGAGATAACACCACACACGCGTGACCTAAACAACTCTAGCCACAGAACTGCCATAACCAAATCCAGTACCAGCAATTAGCCTCATATTCATTAGAACCTTGTTAAAACTTTCATAACACTAAAAATGATGCAAGAACATGGAGACCTGATAACTATTAACCCAAATAAACAAGTCACCTCTAACACTACTGGGACACAGACCTCACAAGCTAAAGCCCTATAAGCACAACACGAAGATGAGTAAATATGTAAGGAGAAACACCTAAGAGAAATTTCAACCAAGCACGATAGGCATAACTCCCTATTAGTACAATTCTACGAATCAACTCCACAATGAAGAATCAAAAACATATGAAAAAAAAGACAAGGATCTCATCCAGATATAACTTCCACCGCGATACACAGATCGATTCAAATACATCAATTCACATGAATCCACGAGGGTCTCACCCTCAACTCTGAATTACAAGGAGAATACATATCATACTAGTTGAAACCTTCCACTAATTCAATTCCCCCTACAAAATCACAACACATACTGAACTCTTACACCAGTAGAGTATCTAAATCACAGGTCGTAACCCATCACCCAGAATTCACATCAAAACTACCGACATGAGGAACAAAAATTCACTCTTAGTCTAATAACTCTCGATAATGACTAAAAACAAATGATAGACACGGGCTACCATTAGAGAATCTCCCAACAGAGGTAAACACATAAACATAGTACTAATTCAGGAAACTCACCCAAAGGTGAAGCAAAAATTAAAGGACTCACCCCAATAAGCAAAACCGAAACAAAATAAGAATGGTACTCCTCAATAACAAATCGAAACCATACCTGTACAACATCATCTGGTGCAACTGCCTCAGACCTACAATAGGAATCAAATAACGGGCTGGGCCTTACCTTCTTAGCCACCCTCTACTCGCCTGACCTATACCCCAAGCTACCGGTGCAGGGATATCAGTAGCTGGAATCAAACTCATGGCCTAAATGCCTTGTGGTGACACACCTCTCCGGAGTCTGGGACAATCTCTCACCCTATGGCCGACATCTCCATAATCGAAGCATTCTCTCTGCTGATATGGCTGTGGAAACTGTTCGGTATAAGACCCATGAGTACCTAAAACACCATGCAAATCTTGAAGTGCCAACTGAACTGGATGACCCAAAATACCTCTACCATGTCGTACCCTTCCTCCAAAGTAAAGACCAGCAGATCTCTAGAGTCTGCGAGGCCTCTTAGCCTCCCTTTCCTCTCTCTCCTAACCGACTCATATCTGAGCCCCTCAATGAACCTACAGACTCTCTCTCTAACTGTAGCGACCATAGCATGTGCATGTCTGAACAAATCACTGAATTTAATGGCATACTCTGACAGTGACATAGTTCCCTGAAACAGCTGCTCATACTTTGCATGCCATGTATCCCAAAGGGACTGAGGAACAAACTCTTTTAGGAATATCTCTAAAAACCTAGCACATGAAAGTGAAGCTGCATCGGCCGAGCTACCCAACTCATATGATCGAAATCACTAATATGCGGCTCCCTTAAGCTGGAACAAATTAGAAGCAGCCTCACTCATCTCCACAATACCCATAGTATGTAGAATGCGGTGGCATTCCTCTAGAAAACCATGTGCACCATCTATGCCAAACCACTAAAAATAGGAGGGCCATACTTCTTGAACCTTGAAAGTCTAAGTTGTTCCTTCTCAAATGTTCTGCCCTAACGACGGGCGGAACTGGAACCACAGACTATGTTGCCATGACACTTGGAACCTGACCAACATGAACTTGCTGCTCTGGAGTACGGACTGCAAGAGTCTGAGTCCCTCCCCCGGTCTGTGAAGTAGCCGGTGTAACAAAAATCAACCCTACCTGATCCAATGCACCAAAAATGCTCAGGAACAGTGCTAAAGTCTCCTAAAGTCTCGAGGTAACAGCAGGTGCCTCTGGTACCTGTCCCCCAACTGAAGCTACTAGCGGCTCCTCAACTGTTGCTCTGGTAGGTGCCCTAGCTACTGTGCGTGCTCCTTTTCTGCCTCTATCTTTTCCCCAAGCGACACTTGCTCCGGAGGCAGCATCATCAGCAACTGTAGCTCGTCTCCTCACTATCTGTGAGAGAATAAAATGACAAAGCTCAAACTACAAGATCAATAAACTCGCATGATAGGAATGAAACAAGTGAAACTGTCTTAATAGTTTCGTAGCCTCTCGAAGATAAGTACAAACATCTCCGTACTGATCCATAAGAGTCTACTAAACTCACTTATGACTCATAGCACCTATGAACCTAGAGTTGTGTTACCAGCTTGTCACGATCCAAATTTTCCTCTGTAGGATGTTATGATTACACCTACTTTTAGGGACTAGGTAAGCCCAACATTTACTGAAATAATAACCATATTTAACTAACGACTGACAAATATGAAATAGAAATCTTTATACAAATTCATAATCTCAAAACTGGTAGTACAAGTCATAAGCTCTACTAAGTTTGCTAGAAAACCTACTAATACAACTATTTTGAATTCGAGATAAAATAGTGCAAGTACAATATCAGAAGGTGACTCCAAAGCCTGCGAACACAGCAACAGGTTTACCTTGAGTCTCCACAGCAAGATCTGTACAACTAGCTAGCGATCGACTTTATCCGAACTACATGGATCTGCACGAAAATGTGCAGAAGCGTAGTATGAGAACACCAGAGCGGTACCCAATAAGTATCAAGACTAACCTTAGTGGAGTAGTGACGAGACACAGTCAAGACACCTACTGGACTAGATAATCTGGACAAGTATAGGTGTAGAACAAACATAGTACAATATCTCTAAAAAACAGTACGCATAATGGAAACAATAATACGATACTTGAAGTAAGAAATAGAAGCAACAGTTAGCAGTGGGACACCAAATAATAGTACAATAGAATAAGTTGAACACAATTTGCATCAGGTGGAAACAAATAAAGGAAGGACATGTAGCAACTAGATAGGAATAACCGCTTTCAAACCAGGTTTTATCCAATAATCTCTACGAAGTGCCAAACCTCAAAATATTCACAATTCACGTGTTTCAATTTGTGAACCCTAATCACTTAGCATCTATTGCCCTCTTTACAACTGCTAACTGTACGGATGACTCACGTGACAATAAATTAATTCTCACATAGAAGGCAAGTAGACGAGGGTATGTATGAATGATCAATAACATCATGACCCATCTTCTAAAACCGAAAGGGTTGATTATTTATGTGTATGCTTGTGCAAGAGTTCTATCACAGTTTAGACCAACGAGTAAGAGTAAAGGAAATAACAGAACATAAGAAATTATCCCCACAATATGCACAAGTTAAAACTCACAAACGTTTAGGCACGTCACTACACAAATATCAACAACAACAATGCCCATATGCCATCACAAATCATCACAATTCAATCCTCGACATAGCCCACATTGTCTTGCCACGTGCATAATAATGAAGTAAAGGCCCGCCTTGTCTCGCCACACACATATAGTAATGTTCCCACATTGTCTCACCACATGCACAAACACACAGATATAGCCCGCCTTGTCACACCATATATGCAACATCGATAGTAACAATAGCACGACAGAAACCTCATGCAAACACCCAAACAAATCCTCCCAACAATATCACGTTCCAAAAACTCAAAAACACAATAGAATAACCTTCACAACATGTGCGTATATTCCACAACACTTCTGCTAAATAGTTTCAATACCACAACTACGCATCGCCCTCGGCTCAACAAACTGAGAACAACAGCAACAATAACAACAATACACGAGAATACGATAAGTAAATCAACTCAAGGGCTTTGGAACACAAAGAAATGGTAGAATGAGATCACTAAGAATAAACACAATAGACAATACTAGTCACAATAAGAATAGGTCAACAAGGGAGAAATAATATGTAATAATGATTGCACAAAAGTACAATTCGACAACAAGGGAGATAACAAGTGTCAATAATTCCAAATAAGGATTAGGAAACTATGATAAAGGACAACTAATTTCATTTAGGGTTGAGGAATCAAAAAAGAAATACAACAATTGAAATTAAGGATAAGCAACGAAAAAGATAATCATTAACTCAACTAAGGATACACAATTATAGAAGAGATAATAATAATTTCAATTAAGAATAAACAATTAGGAAAGGATAGTATGGCAATCAAAGAGGCTACAACTTCAGTTAAGACACACAAGAGTCAAATAGGCAATAAGGGTGGAACATGAAACAAATAAATACCAATTAAGACACGTAGAGGTTAAACTAGTAAATGCGGGATTTAACATAACAAAACAACATCATATCTAATAAACATAAGACCCTAACAACCCTAAAAGGTCAACCTTCCACAAATAATCCCGACCATGCACTCACCACCTTGCGTACAAGGGCATGACATGACACAATTATCACCAAGGACTCAAATCCTACCGGGGTAGCTCCCCCACACAAACTTAGGCAAGATAATTACCTCAAAGGAGATAGACCTGTAAGGCCCCATAAATATTTCACCTAAAAACTTGGGATTTCATGGTGCTGAGGTATGGACTTTTTGGGTTGTACGGTGTGTTGGGGAGTAAAGGAAATTTTTTGGTAGAACCGGGCGATTGTGCGGTCCACTATGCAACCGCCGAATCACTATGCGGGCCGCATAGTGGTCGCAGAGTTAATCAGAGATGGGGGAGTATTTGATGGCCTTTTGCGGTCAACTATGCGACCGCATAACATGTCTATGGTGCATTGTGCGACCGCCGAACATGTATGCAGGCCGCATAATAACCGCATACCTATGTTGTTTTGCCAATTCCAGAAGTCGTTTTGCGACCCCTTTTGCCGTTTGCATAATCTATATGCGACTGCAGAACCTGTTCCGAAGCATCATTTTTGGGTTCTTATAACCTGACCCTACTTCTTTAAATACAGGCAATGTGTCATTTTTGAGCTAAAATCTGATACTTTTAGAGTGAGAGAGTGTGCCCTAGTGTGAGAGAGTGATCTTCAACAAATCATCCTTCAATTCTTACTCAAATCTTTGAAGATTAACAAGGAAAACTCACTAGGTCTTCATCCTTGAGGTAAGATACTATACCCTAACCCTTAATTTCGAGTATTTACTAATGATGGGTAATTATCAAGAAAATTCGTGGGTATTGGAGTTGTTATTTTTCTTGCATGTGTTATCAAAGGGTGTCAGAACATTATTGAGCTAACAATGGTAAAGAATGGGTTGCGGGTTGATGAAATCCTCCATAAAGGATCTTGAAATCTTAATGCGCACCTAGTGTTTGATAAAATGCTTAAATGAGCTAGAACTATGATCATCTTCCTAATTTTTTTTCAAATTGTTATATTTCCAAAATATATTGAGGTCGCTATGAATTCCGGAACATTTTAGAGTTTAAAGAAGCTCAATTGAGGTATGTATGACTAAAACCCACTCTTCTAAGAATTGAATCCCTTGGTGTTCATGCAATCGGTGTATGTCCCAAATTGATCGTTATAGAAAATTGCTATTTTGAATATGCTTGCATTGAAAAATATATGTGCAATATGTATTCCAATGCCTTTATCATGTTATCTTATCATTTGAGGATGTGTTCAAAATATGGAATATGTGCAAAGAAATGCCTAGACTTCAAGTTAAATTCGAATAATGATTGTTATGCCAAATTGTGTGAAAATTATATATGTGCCTTAGTTTCTAAATTTCTCATGTGTATAATCAAAGTCTTGAATAAAAAAGCCTTGTTGTTATTAATGAGGATAGTAATGTGGAATGAGAAAAAGAAATCAAAATATGAAATACGACCAAGTCTCAAGTATGATTTAACAATTGTGGCCACTAGTACCGATGAATTGAAAGACGTAAAAGAAATATGAAATGAGATAATTGATAGAAAATGGTAATGTCTCGGATGAGACATCCTAGCTGATCGAGCCATGATCGGACGCCATGCCGCACATATGGTGGTGATTGTGCGGGAAATGTTAATTGAAATTGTGATTGTGGTTGATGTCTCAAAAGAGAAGGCCTAGCCGATCAGGTCGTGATCGCATTTCGTGTAAGGATATGGTGGTATTGTGAATAATGGTATATTGGTACTCATGACCTCCCAACTAAAATCATGGAAATTACTTGAAATCTTATGTGATTCTAAATTTGATGTTATAGTATGGTCTAAGGTTTCTATTGATTTCATGATTATTCCCTCTTGTGCTATTGCTCATTATAATGAGATGGTGTTATACATACTAGTACTATTTGGCCGTACTAACAACCCTTTTTCAGGGTGCGTTGTATATTTAATTGATACAGGTCGTTCCACAACAGGCGACACTGATTAGTGATAGTGGTACACCCTCTTCCCAGCAGATTTGGTGAGCACCATTTCATTTCGGGGTCATGTATCTTTTGTTCCTTATGTCTTGTATTTGAGGTATAGCCGAAGCCTTATTGCCGGCACTATCATAGTACTCTTTTGTATCTAATAAAGGCTCTGTATACATAGTAGAACAACAATAAAAACTATTAAAATCTCACTAGTGGGGTCTGGGCAGGGTAGTGTGTATGCAGACCTTACTCATACCCCGAAAGAGTAGCGAGGCTATTTTCGAAAGACCCTTGGCTCAAGAAAAAAAATACAAAAGAAGACAATATTAGTATCACCACAGAAATCATAGGAAAAAAAGGAACAACATGAAATCCAGAATAAAGATGCAAAGAAAAAGCGATAGCTTATAAATAGATCCTACACTAAAAAGTGAAATAGTAAGACACATCACTGCCACTAGTGATCTAAAACAAAAACTCTACCACATTAGACTCACAAAGGTACAAAGTAAGGCAAGACTCACTACCTCCTAACCTAAAACCCTAATACTGGACCTCCACATCTTCCTATCAAGAGTCATGTCCTCGGAAATCTGAAGCCTTGTCATATCCTGCTCGATCATCTCTCCCCGATACTTCTCATATCGTCCTCTACCTCTTCTCGTGCCCTCCACAACCAGCCGCACACACCTCCTTTCGGAGCATCTGGCTTCTTCTCTAAACATTTCCGAACCATCTGAGCCTCGCTTCTCGCATCTTGTCATCAATAGGAGCCACATGCACCTTCTCCCGAATATCAAAAATCCTAATCTTATCCATCCTAGTGTGACCGCACATCCACCTCAACATCCTCATTTCTGCTACTTCATCTTTTGGATATGTGAGTTCTTAACATGCCAACACTCAGCCCCATACATCATGAAAGGTCTAACCACCGCTTTATAGAACTTACCTTTGAGTATCGGTGACACTCTCTTGTCACACAAGACTCTAGATGCTAACTTCCACTTCATCCATCCTACCCTAATACGATGTGTGACATCCTCGTCGATCTCCCCTCCCACTGGATAATCAACCCAAGATACTTGAAGAGTCCTCTACCTGGGATGACATATGATTCAAGACTCACATCCACGCCCACTTCCCCTAGCTCAACACTGAACTTACACTCCAAGTATTCCATCTTCATCTTGCTCTGTTTGAAACCCTTAGACTCAAGAGTCTATCTCCAAACTCGCATCATCTTGTTAACACCGACTTGCGACTCATCAATTAGAACTATGTCATCGGCGAATAGCATGCACCATGGAACCTCCCCTTGAATATGGTGTGTTAACGCATCCATCACCAGGGCGATTACGATCGGACTAAGCATAGAACCTTGGTGTAACCCCATTGCAACCGGAAATTGCTCAGAGTCACCTCCTATTGTCCTAAACCGAGTCTTAACCCCATCATACATTCCCTTAATCGCCATAGTGTAGGGAACCGACACACCTTTTGCCTCTAAGCTTCTCTAAAGAAATTCTCTAGGAACCTTGTCATACGCTTAACTGATTGTCGGATATAGATACTATCATCCTCACCCTTGATTCAACCACCCTCTCCCACTCTATCATGGTATGACTCAGTAATTTGATACCTCTATTATTGTTACAACTCTTGATATCACCTTTGTTCTTATACAATGGAACCACTGTACTCCACCTCCACTCATCCGACATCCTCTTCGCCTTAAAAATAACATTAAATAACCCAGTCAACCACTCCAAACCTGCTCTCCCCCACACACTTCCAAAATTCCACCGGAATCTCGTCTAGTCTGGTTACTCTGCTCCTAATCATCTTACGCATAGCTCCCACGACCTCCTCAAACTTGATACACCAGTAGTACCCAAAGTCACGGTGACTCTCGAATGCTCCAATTTTTCTTGCACAATTTCATAATCCTTTCATTCACAAGTTTATGAAAGTAAGTCTGTCATCTCCTCTTATTCTGGGCATCTTCAATCAATACTCTACCACATTTGTCCTTGATGCATCTCACTTGGTCCAAATCCTGAGCCTTTATCTCTCTCAAGCTAGCCGGAATAACTTCTTCCTACCTTTTTCCCTTAATTGTTCGTACATACGACCATAACCGGTAGTCTTAGCCTCGGTGACCGCTAGCTTAGCTTTCTTCCTTGATACCGTATACCTCTCCAAGTACGCTCGCATGTCCTCCTCACTTATGCTCCCTACTAACTTCAGGTACGCTGCCTTCTTCTCTTCCGTTTTACCTTGGACCACTTCATTCCACCACCAGTCTCCTTTGTGCCACCAGAGATACCCGTAGAGACCCCTAACACCTCTCTCACAGCCTCCTTATATAGTTTGCTATCACTGACCACATAATGCTCGCGTCCCTACTGCTACTACATGTGCCCATAGCCGACAATCGCCCTTCCAACTCTTGGGCTTTATCCTTACTTAAGGCTCCCCACCTGATTCTCGGTCTTCCTCAAGTAGATGTTTTCCTCATCTTTAACCTAATACACAAGTCCATCACCAAGAAACTATGCTGCGTCGCAAGTATCTCACCCAGAATCACCTTGTAATCCTTGCACAACCCTCTCTCACACCTCCTGAGGAGGAGATAGTCAATCTGCGTCTTCGCCACTACATTTTGAAAAGTGACCAAATTCTCCTCCCTCTTCTGAAAGCTAAAGTTCGCAATCACCAACCCAAAAGCCTTAATGAAGTCCAACAGTGACGTACCTCCTCCGTTCCTCTCCCCAAAACCAAAGCCTCCATGTACCTCACTATAACCACCAACGGTCGATCCAATATGGCCATTAAAATCCCCTCCTATGAATAGCTTCTCAGTAGGCAGAACCTGGCATACAATCTCATCTAAACCCTCCCAGAAGCGTCGTTTAATCTCCTCATCTAAGCCATCATGCGGCATATAGGCGATAATCACGTTTAGGGTGTACTCTCCACCCACCAACGTAATCATCATCAATCTATCATTCACTCATCTAATCTTAACCACGGTCTCTCTAAGTTCCCTATCCACCAAGATACCCGCTCCATTCTTACCTTTTTGGACTCCTGAGTACCAAAGCTTATACCCATCCGCGTCCTTTGTCCTCGACCATACCCATCTTGTCTCCTGGACACACGCTATATTGACCCTCCTCTTCTAGGAGATCTTTGCTAACTCTATAGACTTACCCGTCAATGTACCTATATTTCATGACCTAATTCTCAACCTATAGGCACCCTTTTCCCATTTACTTCCATTGCCTCCTACCCCACCCCCTAACCTCTAACCTACCTCCCGCCCTACCCCCCTGCTCCGTAGACATAGTGTGGATTGTATATTGGTGCAGGGAATGTCAACCAAGTATGTTGTGTTTGGATTGCTTATTCTACCTCAAACTATGAAAATGTGAGTGTTTTTAGACTTTAAAATGAAGTAACTAATAGAAATGATTTGGTGTTGTATACATGATCTCCTTATTGTCTAATTAAAGAGAATATGTATGCTCTTTATTCATGAGTGAGTTTGGGTATAACGAATCTAATAGGCTTGCTCAGCTGGGTTGACTCATTTGAGCGCCGATCGCACTCCCCAGGTTTGGGGTGTGACAAGACTGTTACACTAAAATGAACTTCTCGAGTGAAACAACCTCCGGACGGCTAAAACCTATCTAAAATAATTTTAAAACATAAATAAAACTCATAAGGAACCATTCCGGATAATAAAGCTTCAAAATTTATCAAAAACTAAGAAGTCAATCCAAAAGTGAAACTCCGGGCCCGCACCTCGGAACCCAAAAAAAATTCACAAAACCCGAACATCTATTCCGATACTAGTTCAACCATACCAAAGTTATCAAATTTTGATACCAATATGTCCTTCAAATCATCAATTTATATTTAAAAAGTTTTCTTCAAAAATTGCCATTTTTATTCAACTCAAAAACACTAATTTAATGATACAAATAAAGATCAAATCATGAAATGTAATAAATTCTTGGTGAAGAACACTTATCCCACTGATTTTGTTAAAAAACCCACAAAGAATCGCTCAATACCGAGCGCTACAAGATCAAGATATGATAAAAATGGCCAAACTGTTGATTTATATGATTCTGCCCAAAACGTCCGCATTTGCGGACAAAGAAGCGCATCTGCGCTCTCGCATTTGCTAGAAAAAGTTCGCATCTACAAACTCAACTAGCCAGGCCTGGATCTACATCTATAGAATTACATTCACACCAGCGACATCGCAGAAGCACCGAAAGGACCGTAGAAGCGGACAACTCGTAGTTGCGAATGTTGGGCTACAAAAGCGGTCATTGTACCTGCGCCAATCTCCGCAGAAGCGAGCTTCCTCTCAGGACACTATGACCGCAGAAGTGACCAGGCTCATGCAGAAGCGGTGCCGCACCTACGCTCCAAGAAGTCGCAGGAGAAAAGCACCAAAACCAGACATGATTACAAGTATGAAAATCATCTAAAACTCGTCAGAAACACACTAGGGGCCCCCGGGACACTGTCCAAGCATACCAATAAGTTCCACACCCTAATACGGACCCGCTTGAGTTCTTAAATCACGTCAAACGATGTTGGAACTACGAATCACACCATGAATTGAACTTATGAAATTTCAAATCTTCCAATTTCCAAAACCCGTGCTGAAACATACCAAAACAATCTTGAATGATGTCAAATTTTGTATGCAAGTCCCAAATGACATATCGGAGCTAGTCTAACTATCAGAATCACATTTTGATCCTGATATCACCAAAGTCAACCCTCGGTCAAATCTCTCAATCTTCCAAAATTTCAACTATCCAAATTTTGCTGAAATATTTCAAATTAACCTACTGAAGTCAAAATTCATATCTGGACGCACGCCTAAGTAAAAAATCATCATACAAAGTTGATGGAATCGTCGAAATGCCGTTTTGGATACGTCTACCTAAATTTCAAAGCTCCAATCAACTCTTACCGCTTAAGATTCTAAAATAGGAATACTTCTTCCAAATTGATCTCAAATCATTCCAAAACTGAACTCGGCCATACACGCAAGTCATAACACATGATATAAAGCTGCTCGAAACCTTAAACTGTCGAACGAGACGTTGATTCTTAAAATGACCGATCGGGTCGTTACATGTCCATGGCCCACAACCTTTCCAAAGATCCAACAATATCAATATTTTCATAACAAATAGCCAACGGCTCAGCACAATATGTATGGAATCTAAATAACAACAAAATGAACGAGAAAGTAACTCAACGAGGAACAACAACCCATTTAAAACACAACTTCAATTAAAATAGATTAATGACTTTCGATAACCTCAATCCCGATTAACTTTTTAAGGATAAACTCAATAGTGAAAGTATTTCTATAAAATGGAAAACTTCATATTCTAGTGTAAGAATAGGCTAACGATGGAAGAGATTGCACGAACTAGCACTACATCTAAATGAATGAAAATAACCCGGCAAATAAAGGATATCATGCAACAAAAATTTCAACTAAGAGTAACTCCACAATAAAAGAAATCACATAATGATAAAAGTGATAACAACTTCAAATAACCATATAAGAGCAAACTCGATAAGTAAACAATGTGACATGTAATGACAATTTCAAATAAAGCGTGTGATAGTAGACATGACAAATAAAAGATATAACATGTTCTAACAATTCCAAATAAGTACATGAAAGAAGCCTAAGAGTCTGAGCTAGTCAAGTTTCCACATATAAACCCGAGTACATACTCGTCACCTCGCGTACATGGCTTTCACATAACACAAATAAATGAAATCCTAAGGGGTAGTTCCCTCACATAAAGTTACACAAGATACTTACCTCAAAGAAGCTAAACCGATACTCTAAAATGACGTTCTCATGTGAAACAACATTCGTACGATTCAAATCTATCCAAAATAACTTAATATCATAAATGAAAATCATAGGAAACAATTACGGATAATAAATCTTCGATCTTTAATGAAAACTAAAAAGTCAATCCAAAAATTTAACCGCGTGCCCGTATCTCGAAACCAAACACAATTCAAAAATTCGGAACACCCATTCTGATACGAGTATAACCATACAAAAATTATCCAATTCCGACATAAAATCGGCCTTCAAATCCTCATTTTACATTTTTGAAATTTATACAAAAATTCTCATTTTTCCCATTCAAATCACGAATTTACTGTTAATTAAATGCGGATAAAGAACACTTACCCCAATCCGGCCGAGTCGTTACAGTTTCTAAAGCCTATTTTTAAATTTTTAAATTATATTTGCTAGATTTTGTTGGTTTGGAGAGTTTCTCAAAAGGCAAGGCCATTGTTAATTTATTGCTTTACTTCGCGGAATGAGGTAATTGTTGGATCTAACCTTTACCTGAGGGAATTAAGATTTTTGAACTATGTGTTGTGTGGTTTATGTGAGGAAATAGCGTATATGTGAGGTGACGAGTGTATATACCCATCAGGATATTTGTTTCCATTTTTCTCATTATTTTATCAATTATCTTTCTCCATGCCTTAATTATTGCATGCTCCATCTGACTTCTATTCCGTAATAGTTATTTGTCATTTGTTATTGTTATATTATATTGTTCGTGGCTTCTATGACTCCATGCTTATTTGCTACTAGCCTTTAACTGTTTTACTTGCACTCATTGATTGTCACAGGCTTTACTTGTCCTATTATTTTTGTAATATTCATTGCACTCTATGATGTAGTTTCAGTTATGTAAGTTGTTGTCATGACCCAAATCTCCCTCCATAAGATGTCGTGACGGCACTTAGTCTCTACGACTAGGTAAGCCTATCAATTACAGAATAATTAAAATAAAAGCAGAATTTAACAACTAAACTTCAACAGATAACTATAACTAAAAAATATCGATTGCCATGTACAAGTAAACCAACACTAGAGTATAAACCATATTCCCAAAACCCGGTAGTTATAAGTCACAAGCCCTAAGAAAATTTCTAACTATCGCTATACATTAGTGTTTAGGGAAAAAAGAGGGTATAGGTGGACTCCGAGATCTGCGGACACTAGCAGATATACCTTGATGTCTTCGTAGCAACAATAAGTACTAAACTAATAGAGGGGCTGGTAGGAGGTACCTGGATCCGCATACAAAACATGTGCAGAAGAGTAGCATGAGTACACCACAACGGTACCAGTAAGTGCCAAGCCTAATCTCGGTAGAGTAGTGAAGAGGTCAGGTCAGGGCCCACTAGTATATAACAAATAAGGGAGGAGATATAGAAATATAATGGAAGAGTGAGAATCTAACAATGAGTGATACATGAAGATAACAACTCAGCATGTAGGGATAAACAATAGTGGTGCTCCTGAGATACCATCTCGTAGTCCCAAAGGTAAATGCTCAATAGGGGATCTCCCGAGGTACCGCCTCGTAGTCCCAAAAGAAATATGCAGCATAGGATCTCCCGAGATACCGTCTTGTAGTCCCAAAAATAAATATGCAGCGGGGATCTCCCGAGGCACCACCTCATAGTCCCAAAAAGTAAACACTCTGAATCAGCTAAGCATGTTTTACATATTTCAGCTAAGCAGTTAGGACAAGTAGACATGTGATACTAGGCTAAACAGGATAACTACACATGCTGGTATAACTCAATTAAGATGTAACATGTTACTGCTCAGTAAAAATTAAATTTTTACAACAATTAGCCCATGTACAAACTCTTCACCTCGCATACACGGTACTCACATATTACAAAAGTATCACAACAGTACCAAATACTAAGAGGATTATTTCCCTCGCACAAGGTTATGCAAGCCACTTACATCGAACCAAACTCAATCAATCAGTAAGAATGCCTTTTCCATGACTTTCTGACTGTGAATGGCCCAAATCTTGCCAAAAGCAATTACATACCATAAATATAACTACAAGAAACTAATAAAATTCATGAAATCAAGACATTAGCAAGAAATTAGAAATTCACCCCAAAAGGTCAACTAGAGCCCACGTCTCGAAATCAGGTAATCAAATAATATGAACACCCATTCAACCAAGAGTTCACTCGTACCAAAATTACTCAAATCCTATATCACAATCTCAATCAAAACCCAAAAATTCGGTTGAAGAACTTTCCCACCTTTTTCTCAAATTTCTCAACACAAAACCTTAATTAAAAGATTAAAATAATGATAGATTATTCAGATATAACCAAAAACGAGTCAAGAATCATTACCCAATCCATGCCTCTGAAAATCCCTTAAAATCTCGCCCAAATCCGAGCTCTCTATCTCAAATTATGATAAAAATAGCAAAACCCTCGATTTGGGACGTTTATATCTTCCCAGTGAAATCCTTATTCGTGAACGTGGAAGCCTCCTCGCATTTGCGAGGCGTAAAAATTCATTCAGTCCATCTTTTGCAAATGCGATGGCCCAATCGCGAACGCGAAAGCTCACACAGTCCGTGTAACGACCCACCAGTCATTTTACTTTCTATAATCCCGTTCCCCTAAATAAGACTCCTCGTATGTGATTTTACTATTTTATGAGTTGCGGGGATGGTAAGTTTGGGATTTGGAAGGGATCGGGTTGAAATCGGAACACTTGGTTCCTTAAAGTTGGCTAAAAGGGTCAAGTTTGACTTTGGTTAACATTTTGAGTAAACAACCTTGAAATCGGGATTCAATTGCTGCAATAGATTCATATGATGATTTTGGGATTTGGTGTATGTTTGGATCGCATTTTGATTACCTAGGAGAGTTTCAGCGCCTAATAGGGAAAGTTGGCTCTTCGAAGGTTTTAAATTTATTTAAATTTAATTTGGAGTAGGTTTTGATATTATCAAGGTCAAATTGGGATTCTGAGACCCATAATAGTTCTACAAGGTGATTTAAGAGTTGCACACAAAATTTGATGTCATTCCGGGTACTCAAAGTATGATTTGGCGCATTCGAAGCGATTTGGAAACTTGATTCAATTTTATTTTAGGTGTGATTCTTGGTATTGTTGTTCTTTTATGCATTTCGATAGTTTGAGCAAGTTCGTATTATGTTTATAGACTTGTTGGTGTAGTTGGACGGGGTCACGAGGGGCTCAGGTGTGTTTCGGACCACTCGGAGCCAAGATAGAGAAACCAGATTTTCCAGTTCTGGTTTCCTTCTTTGCATTCGCGAAAGCCATCTCGCATTCATGAAAATAGATTTGGGCAGTGGGGCAATTTACCCTTCACGTACGTGAAAAGCCCTCCCGCATTCGCATAGAAGAATGACCAAGGGGATGTGATGACCCGGTATGTCATCTTATGATTTAAAACCAAGTTATGTCTTCTGGGGTCTTTAAAACCTCATTTTATCCCTCCTCCATTAGTGTGCACAGTCCGGGCGTATTTTCGGAAAGTTTTTGTGTTGAAAGCTGATAAAAATAAGGATTTTTTCTTAAAAACTTTATTTGAGTTGACTTGGGTCAACAGTTTTGGTAAACATACCCGGATTTGTGTTTTGACTGTCCTGGTGGGTCCATATCGAAATATGGGACCTGGGAGTATTCCCGAAACCAGATTCGGAGGTCCCTAGCTATAGTTATGAAATTTTGATGAAAATTGAAAGTCTAAATATTTAATAGTTTTTAAAAAATTCTTAATGTTTGATCATGCTAGTATCGGGTCCATATTATGGTTCCAGAGCCCGATAAAGGTTCAATATAATATTTATAACTTATCTATGAAATTTGGTGAAAATGGAGTTGGTTTGACGTGATTCGGACGTCCAGTTGAGAAAATAGAAATTCGAAGGTGTTCTTGAAAATGTCATTTTATTTGGTGCTAAATTCCTAATTCTAGGTGTTATTTTTGCGATTTAATCACACGGGCATGTTCGTATGATGTTTTAAGACTTGTGCATCTTTGGTTTGGAGCCCCAAGGGCTTAGGTGAGTTTTGGATGGACTACAGAGTGAATTGAAATTAGAAAATCATAGTTGGTGTGCTTCATGTCTGCAAACTTGGCATTTGTGAGGTCTGGAACGCAATGCGAGCCTCGTATTTGTGAAGAAGCATTGCATTACGAGCCGTGGGGCTGAAAGAGAACCTTCGCATTTGCAAAGCTCAGGGTTGCAATTGCGATCATCTCAGGCCGCATTTGCGAACAATAGTTCGCATTAGCGAAGGCAGCAGAGATGCGAGGAGTTCGCATTTGCGAAGCTTTTCTCTCATCTGCGGGCCTCACATTTGCGAACCCCAGCTCGCAAATGCGACATCTGTAGCTGATGAAAAGAGACTTAGACGGGATTTTTCTCCCATTCTTCAAATTTTCAAATCCTAGAACCCTAGAGGTGATTCTTCCAAGACCAAATCTTCCCCAAAACTTTGTTAAGTGATCCTAACCCACTTTCTTTCAATTTCCCATCATATTTCATGAATTTCCAACCTAAATTCTAAGATTTTCACGGTAAAATTTGGGATTTTTGGGTAGAGACTAGGGATTTAGACCTCGAATTGAGGTCGGGTTCCAAAACCAATTATATATCCAGACTCGAGAGTGAATGAGTAAATGGATTTTGGTCCAAACCTCAGGTTTGACAAAGCAGGCCTGGGGTCGATTTTTGACTTATTGGGGGAAAGTTTGGGAAATCTAAATTTATGCATTGTAGTTGATTCCTTTAGTAATAATTGACCTTATTGAGTTAATTGTGACTAGATACGAGTGCTTTGGAGGTGGATACTAGAGAAAAAGTGGTAATTGAGCATTGAGTGGCTCGTAGAGCTACGTAAGTGTCGAGGTTAACTTTGACTCGAGGGATTAGGATGGATTTATATAGTTATATAAGGGTGAATCATGATATTGATATTGATATATGGTGGGATCGGGTTGCATGCCACAACAAAGTGTTATTTATTGATATTGTTATTAATTCGGTGGAATAAGGGAGGATTATGTGTTGTCTGGTGGGATCGGGTTGCACGTCACAACAATATACATATTTCTATTACCTAAGATGCGCTGTTTTTTAGATATACTTCATTTGAACTAGTAAAGATCGGTAACTCTAGGCGACACTGGTTTATTCTCAAGGCTATAGTTCTCATTCTCTGTTGACTATTTAAATTCTATTCGGTATTTCCATTATTTCTGTCATTATTATATACTGCGTACAAGTTTTAGTGTAAGTGACCCGCCTTAGCCTTGTCACTACTTCGTCGAGGTTAGGCTCGGCACTTACCAGTACATGGGGTGGTCAGTTGTACTGATATTGCACTTTACACACTGTAAAATTTTGCAGACGGTCCTAACGACGATTATTAGCGAGCTCGAATCAGACTATTGCGGAGACTTGAGGTACGGCTTTTCAGCCCGTAGCTCCTGGAGTCCCCATCCTCTTTTCTTTTAGCTGTACAACTTTATTCAGACGGCTTTGTACTTATTTCAAACCTTTATGTCTATTACTTTAGAAGCTCGTGCGTTTGTGACACCGGGTTCAGGGAATTGTAATTGACGTTTGGCAGTTTTATCCTTTGCATTGATATTTCACTTATTCCAGTTATCTTTTGTTGTTTAATTCAATTGTTGAAAATGTATAAATTTTTCTAACATTGGCTTGCCTAGCAAGTGAAATCTTAGGCGCGATCACGGTTCCGACGGTGGGAATTCCGGATCGTGACGAGTTGGTATTAGAGAGTTGAGTTACATAGGTATCACGAGTCATGATTAAACTTATTAGAGTCTAGAGGATCGATACCGAGACGTCTGTACTTATCTTCCAAAGGCTATGGAGTTAGGAACAATTTCACTTCTATTCTTCTTTGTCATGCGGTTTTTATTCTATCATTGTTGATTGAACTCTTCTATTATGTTCTATCGATGATGGTGAGAACACGCACTGCATCTTCAACTGAGCAGTAGCAAAATCCCCCAGTGGCAGCTCCTATGAGAGGTAGAGGTCAAGGCCGAGGCCGTGCCAGAGGCCGAGGTAAGGGCAGGGCTCAGCCCAGAGCTTGAGCAGCAGCACCAGTAGCGGAGCCTCAGGTGGAATCTGATGATGAGGTTCTAGCCCACACTATTCCTGTCGGACCACCTTAGGTCGTGGAGGAGTTAATAGCTTCCCGAGTGCATCAGGATGCTTTGGTTCATCTAGTGGGCCTTATGGAGAGTGTTGCTCAGACCGGCACATTTCTTGTGGCACCAGCCGTCTCTCGGGCTGGGGGAGGAGTCCAGACTCCCGCTACTCATACATTGGAGCAGATGGCTCCCCAGTTTCCAACTCCAGCAGCTCAACTAGTTAGGGTAGTTCTGCTGGGTGATGCAGCACAGATCGGTGACAGATCAACTATGTCTTCTAAGGCTTTGTCGAGATTGGACAGGTTTACCAAGCTTTTCCCAGTTCACTATGGTGGTACATCTTCAGAGGATCCCCAAGACTATCTAGACAGTTGTCATGAGGTGTTACAGAACATGGAGATTGTGGAGATCAATGGGGTCGACTTTGCTGCATTTCATTTGTCGGGTTACGCCAAGAAATGGTGAAGGGAATATATGTTGGCCAGACAAGCTGGGTCGCCGTCTATTACTTGGGACTAGTTCTCTAAGCTATTTCTTGAGAAGTACCTTCTTATCACTTAGAGAGAGGACTACCGGAGGCAGTTCGAGCACATGCAACAAGGTTCTATGATTTTCACTCAGTATGAGACTCGATTTGTGGATCTGACCCATCATGCTATTCTTCTGTTTCCTATCGAGAGAGAGAGGGTGGGGAGGTTTATTGAGGGACTTGCTCAGCCTATCAGATTGCAAATATCTAAGAAGACTGGGAGTGAGATTTTGTTTCAGGGGGCAGCAAATGTTGTCGGGCAAGTCGAGATGGTTTTAGCTCAGGAGAGTGGTTAGGGGTCTGACAAGAGGCCACGTCACTCCGGTGGATTCGGTGGGGCCTCCTATAGAGGTTGAGGTACTTTTTGTAGAGGACATCCTCCCGGGCCATTTCATTCAACACTCCAGGCATCCTATGGTACTTCAGGTTGTTGTGGTCCTCATATACATTACTAGCATATAGTGCACCACCAGCTCCCATCAGTGCACTTTCTATTTTGAGTTATTATCATGTTCAGTTGTCCTGTTCGGGTCAGTCTTAGTTTTCGCAGCCATATTATCAGGATGGATGTTTTGAGTGTTGTTGCTATGGGCATATCAGGAGGAGTTGTCCGAGATTATTGGGTGTTCTACCACAACAGCAAAGTTCTCGTGCCATGATTCCGGCACCGGGTGCACCACCACCCACTCAGCCAGTCAGAGGTAGGGGTCAGGCAGCTACAGGTAGAGATCAGGCCTCTAGAAGTGAAGGTCAGGCCATTAGAGGTGGAGATCAGGCCGCTAGGAGTGGAGGCCATCCAGCAGAGTTATGCCGACCATAGGGTTCGTGATGTGGCATTCATGGTTGGAGAGAGAGTGTTGCTTTAGGTATCACCATAAAGGGTGCAATGAGGTTTGGAGGGAAGGAAAAGTTGATCCCTAGGTATATCGAGCCTTTTGAGATCCTTGAGCGAGTGGCAGAGGTGGCCTGTGTCACACCTCCTTTTTGCGCGGGCCGCCTCGAAGGGTTAAATGCGCGAGGGAGTTTTTTCCAATTTAAGTGACAATATTCGAAATGGGATTATTTATTTAATTCAGAGTCGCCACTTGGGAAAGGTTTGGGTTTTTGGTATCCCAAGTCACCGGTTTATCTTGAATCCCAAATCGAGGAAATTTTTGACTTTTCCAAATGAAGTCTGCGAACCAGAAATTCTAAGTAAGGAATTCTGTTGACCCGAGGGAAGGTGTTAGGCACCCTCGAATCCCGTGGTTCTAGCACGGTCGCTTAAATTGTTATAATGACTAAATATCCGATTTAAATACATGTTATGCCTTACGTGCTTTTATTAAGTTTAAACCTCTTTTATAGTTATCATTCATTTATTATTTTTTTTAGAATTGCAACGTCGTGAAAATGCATCTCGAACCACGTCACAATCAATGCACCCGTGGTCGTCGACACATTTTGACTCCATTAAGATTTGGATTCGGGTCACATCAATGTGCACCCGTGTTTAAAGAGTTTAAATTATTAAAGGTGCACCTAAAGCGGCTAGCGTATTGTTATTTTTGGAAAGCCGTAAAATTCGCTAAACGGCCTGTTCCGAATTCTAAGTATTTTAGTATATACATTTAGAGGGCCCCGCAACTTGTTCATTTTTTTTTGTCGAGGCTCGTCTCAATTTTATTTAAAGGATAAACCTATAGTGACTATATTTTCTATTACATTAGACTCTAAAGATAAAAAAAGAAAAGAAAAATGCCAAACTTACTTGTTAAGCAACTACATACTAAATCTTTACTATATTCGATGAATCCGAATTTTTGTTTGATTACCTGATTGGTTGTTTGTGAGGTGAGAATTACCTCATGCCTTGTCTTCAAAGAGTGAATAAGTTTTGTTAATTTGATAAGGAAGATTGCGAGCAAACTAATAACATATACTAAATTTACATTAAACGACCTTCAAGTTTGAATTTTAAAACTAGCTTATTTGGGCTTGATAAATAAAATCGGCTATTTATTAAGAATACTACTACTAATTGAACTCGAAAATGCCTATTAGTTTTACTCAAAAGTCATCGCATTATTTTGAAACAATGAATCTATATCGAAACCCATATCGAACCTATATAGGAACAAGTAATCTAACAAGAGGGTCGGCATACATGGTCACCCTGTTAACGTAACACCACATGAGAATTGGCTTGGGGTACATTTATCTTGAAATCAAATGGGACCAAATATAACAGATTTGACAGTTCAGAGGTCTAGACAGAATACATACAGATTCTTGCTATGATTCTATATTATAATGTCATAACTAAAACAAAACCCAATGGTTATATGCATTAAAACACGTCTGATCTAGCAAACAAATGCTATCTAATAGTTCATCTCAAAGTCAGAATGTATGTTAATTCATACAGAGCAATTGCGGTTTGAAGTTAAACAAATGCAGGCCAGTTCATCATTTAAACTACAGCTACATTTTGAACTTAAGCATCGTGAAGTAAACAACATTCGTTTCTTTATTTCTGCTTCAAGACTTCAAACTTTCAACAATACATGGTTTCAGAAGTTGTGTACCTGGAAGTGTTTACAGTTTAAAAAAGAAGGGAAGTCAGCAGAGTAACAATGGCAACAAATGCAGCAGCAGTAACAGCAGACACCAGCAGCAATCAAAGCAACACAGCAGAACAGGTTCTAGTGCAAGAAATGGAACTATAGTTGACGGGAAAAAGCCAAATGATAGTAGTACACAGTGTAGTAGAAACAGAACTCCAGACAATCCAATTCCGAGATAAACCAATGCAACAAACACTACCAGTAATCTCGATTGAAACTTAGAAGAAACAATACTACCTAAAGATTGACAACAGATGAACTTCAGACAAACAAAAACCAAGTTTCTGATTTCCTGTCTGTTTTTATTTCTTGCTCTCTTTCTATCCCTATCTATATCTCTCTGTATGTGTATTTAGAAATCCAGAAATCCCTCAATGTGTATACCTTCCTCCTTTTCTTCCTCTTCTTTTCAAAAAAATTCAGTGTCAATTTTCAGTCTCCCCCAAAAAATTCTGTCTGAGTTCCCCTTTAACTAATGGAAGTTACCCTCTTTTATAGCCTAACATCAAGCTATTCACAGCCTCTAAAACACATCAGAACCTATTCCTTTTTAGCTGTATTTCCAACTCAAGCATTTAAAATTAGGAACCCCCATCATATTCCCTGACAGTCCCCTTTTAACATTTATTAAACTAAAAGCAGGCCAGGGGCATCAAGAATATAATCTGACAGCATATGTTGTCAAACTATTTTAATCAAAAAGGGCCTTTATGCACATGTTGTGCACAAGTGCACATGCCCCCCTTCCCCAATTCAAACTGCAGTTATAGACCAGACCCTTAAGTTTTTGATTCAAATACAACAACTATAAGTAGTCATTACTCAATTCCTAATTTGATTTAAGTAGGACTTCAGCAGAAAAACCTAATCAAATTATTGTCATTCAAAGCTTTGAACTTATTGACGATGTGTGTCGACTCGACTATACTAATGGTAACAGATGCAGTCGAAGCTAATGAATCAGAAAGTATCAACAAGGATTCAAATTGTACTGACTAAGCAAAAGTTGTACTGGGGAATCAGTCAATTTCAAAGTTCAATTGACTGTACAGTTCATATACATATACACATTATCAGTGAATAAATGACAAACTCGATCAAACACATAGGTGGACAAAAACAATTTTTTTGATAAAATTTAAAAGACACAAGTTAAAAAAAAACATTTGGCCATACGAATAAACCTTTGACAACACATGTACTGAATAAAGAAAAGCAAACAAACTTACCTTAAAATCTTTGAAAGAAAAAATCAGAAAAATCAACTCGTGTTTGAACGGACCCTTCTTTAGGGTTGAACGGACTTTAATAAAAGTGTTCCCAGCTGAGAACACTTCGATTAAGGTCCATTAGACCCTAATCACTTTAGCTCTAACGGACACAGGCCAGGCTTGGGGTTTCTAGGGTTCATAGATGGTAGATTTGGGATTTGGGTTTCCATGGTTAGATTCGGACCAAACCAAACATGTTTTGGTCACGAGGGAGGTCCGGGGACTATCTGGTATGAAACTGGGGTACATTGGTGCAAGTCGAGGTTCTGCTCGAATCTTCAAATGAAGATTCTAGACGATGGGGAAAGGTTCTAGATCAGTGATTTGCAGATCTATGTTCAGGGTGTTAAGGTGGTCCTAGGGTGTTAAGGTGGGGGTCACCGGCGTCCATGCTGCCGGCTTTCATGGTGAAGGTGTACAGAGGCGGCTAGGGTTTGGGGGATTGAGGTCTGTGGAGGGGACGACTAAGGCATGGGGGTTTGGATGGAGGGGCAGGGTAATGGTTATAGGCTTATATAGTTAGTGGATAGATAGATCCTGGCCGTCGGATGAGGCGAGATGAAGGGCCAGGATCTTTCAACTGGTGGGAAACGGTGTCGTTTCGAATGCAAGGGGTTGGGTTGGTCCGGATTTGAACGGATTGGGTTCGTTCGTGGGTATGGGGAAGTGATCTTGGCCGTTGATCAATCTGAGATCAACGGCCCAGATCAAACCAGATCAATAGGGCGTCGTTTGGAAGCTCCTGAGGTCAGCTGGTCTGGACCCGGGCAAACACACGTTCTGGGCTTGATTTTGGGCCTCAGATAAAAATGGAAACAGGCCCAAATTTGATTTCAACCAAATTTTGCACTCTTTTCTTTTATCTTTTATTTTAAAACAAAACCTAATTAAACCAAATTAAAATTCATTAATTAAACACTTAATATAATTATTTACACACATATATTAAAATATTTAAAGTAGGTAAAATCAAACAAGGCAACAATCAAGACAAAGATGCATATTTATGATTTTCCATTTAATAATGGATTACGGTTTAAACTACGCATGACACACATTTTTTGTATTTTGTTTTAATAAAAATAAAAATGGGCCAAAATCATAAATAATTAACAAAGTGCCACGTAAAAATCCAGAAATTGTACAGCAAGACCAATTGCTATTATTTCGTTTCTTTTTGGAGTGATTATCGCGAAAACAAAAATCACGTGCTCACAGCTGCCCCTCTTTGTTCGAAAACACAAAGAGTTTTCGTGCAAAGATAAAGTGAGCGGATATGAGCGATTTTTGCTTATTGGACTACTCCGTGTGAAGCATGTTTTGAAAGATCTGACCGAATCTTGCTTCAGAGATTTCCTACATATCCTGGGCTAAACAGGAATCAGGTCAATGTAGTTCGGGAAGTTTTGGCAGCTGGGACTGCCATGGGATTGCAATGCTTGCTGTTACTGCTGTTGTTGTTGTCACCGTTGCTTTACTGACCGCCTTATTACAACCAAAGAAAAATTGGAACTGAACTAAATACTTATATGCATGTCAACTGCTAGTTACAAGATTCCTATCTATGATTCTTTTGCGACTTGATCTTGGGTCTTAGCTGATTTTGCTTGGAGACTTCGATTCAAATCTTGATGCTTGCGAGTTGTAGGTGCTTATTTAATCTCTGGGATACTGAGTGAGACGTGACTGGCAGAGTTCGGGACCTTAATCAAATCTTGGAGCGATCCGCCTTCCATTTTCTCAGGTATCTCGGGTCATCTTCTTTTTGTCTTTTTTCTTCTTTGATTCTGAGTTGGGACTCATCTCGTGGGTCATTTCGATCCGTGTAGCTCGAGGTTAGACCTGCGGGAAAAAACAAACGAACGAAATTTTCTGCCCCAGTTTCACTAGGAAAAATTTCGTGATTTATTTGCCAGGAAGTTCATAGAATTGATGAAGGGATTTGGAAAATTTCAGTTTCCAAAATGCCAATTTCGGGATTGGATCCACGGTACGGCCACAAGATATGAGTGCTCAGTTTAGGGTTGGAGCCCTAAGGCTGGCGGGATGGAAATAGTTCAATTTAGGGTTGGAGCCCTAATGCCGACTAGTTGGGGAGAAGTTCAGTTTAGAGTTGAAACTTTAATGCTGACCAACTGGGGAAATGTTCAGCTTAGGGTTTAAAACCCTAATGCTGACTAAATGGAAAAAGTTCAGTTTAGGGTTTAAAACCCTAATGCTGACTAAAGGAAAAAGTTCAGTTTATGGTTTTAAAACCCTAATGCTGACTGAATGGAAAAAGTTCAGTTTAGGGTTTAAAACCCTAATGCTGACTGAATGGAAAAAGTTCAGTTTAGGGTTTAAAACCCTAATGCTGACTGAAGGAAAAAGTTCAGTTTAGGGTTTAAAACCCTAATGCTGACTGAATGGAAAAAGTTCAGTTTAGGGTTTAAAACCCTAATGCTGACTGAAGGAAAAAGTTCAGTTTAAGGTTTAAAACCCTAATGCTGACTGAATGGAAAAAGTTCAGTTTAGGGTTTAAAACCTTAATGCTGACTGAAGGAAAAAGTTCAGTTTAGGGTTTAAAACCCTAATACTGACTGAATGGAAAAAGTTCAGTTTAGGGTTTAAAACCCTAATGCTGATTGAATGGAAAAAGTTCAGTTTAGGGTTTAAAACCCTAATGCTGACTGAAGGAAAAAGTTCAGTTTAGGGTTTAAAACCCTAATGCTGACTGAATGGAAAAAGTTCAGTTTAGGGTTTAAAACCCTAATGCTGACTGAAGGAAAAAGTTTAGTTTAGGGTTTAAAACCCTAATGCTGACTGAATGGAAAAAGTTCAGTTTAGGGTTTAAAACCCTAATGCTGACTGAAGGAAAAAGTTCAGTTTAGGGTTTTAAAACCCTAATGTTGACTGAGGGAGAAAGTTCAGTTTAGGGTTTAAAACCCTAATACTGACTAAATGGAAAAGTTCAGTTTAGGGTTTAAAACCCTAATGCTGACTAAAGGAAAAAGTTCAGTTTTGGGTTTAAAACCCTAATGCTGACTTAATGGAAAAAGTTCAGTTTAGGGTTTAAAACCCTAATGCTGACTGACTGGGGACAAAGTTCGAGGATACTAACTGACCTCTTTTTTTTTGAATTTTCTTGTTTTGGTAGAAGATAAAAGGGAGTCTCGTGGAAACTTACCTTTCGAGTGAATTCCTTATTGCCAACTATTTCTTGTACCCATGTACCTTCTTCTTTGGGTGACACCTGCTTCTTGCACGGTTGTCCTGGATTATACCTGTTTCACCTTTTCAGACAAAAAAACAATTGTTAGTTCGGAAATGGCGGTTGGCTCGGTGACCTTGATCGTTCCAGTTGCTTTGTTGCGTCCTTATTTCAGTTGCGAAGTTCTACCATTGATTGGATTCAAATGGTGAAACCCTTTAGACCGCTCAGGCTTATATTTCCAGATTCTGTGATGATTTGCCTCGTAAGGCTCTTTTTTTTTTAGTTTCCCGTTTTGCTTGGAGATTCTCAACGGGGATTCTATTGGAGGTATTCTGTGGGGATTTGTACAAAGGGAAGCTCTGTGGGGGAATATTTACAAAGTGGATTCTTTGTGTGGATTTTGTACAACGAGGACATGCTGGGGATTTGTTTCAAAGCGGACTTTCCAGGATTTGTTGGGGTAAGCTTACTGGGGAATTTTACAAAGGGACTCGCTGGGTATTCGCTGGGGAAAATCCCTTTTTTTTTAGTATTAACAAAGGGAAGACTTTGTGGGGATCTGTACAAGAGAGAAAATCTGTGTGGATTTCGCTGGGGCAGACTCTTTGGGGAATATTTACGCAGTGGATTCTTTGTGCGGATTTGTACAAAGGGAAGCCTTGTGGGGATTTGTACGAGGCGGACTTGCTGGGGAAATTTCTCTCTTTCCTCTTTACTTCGAACGCAGTCAAACATCATGATTCATCAGGTTTGGACAAACGTACCAATGAAACGAGGTGTTTTCCTTCATGAAACGGAATACCGTGAAACCAAACCTGCCACCTATCCTTTCCGGCATATCTGGAACTTGGGGTTAAACATGAAAGGGATTCGAAGAAAAACAAAGCAAGGAGAAAGCAAATTTCAGAAAAGGAGTGTCCCTTTCGGGACGAGAAAAACTTATCTGAGGAAGAAAATGCTGGCTTTAAATGGACATGACATGCTCTTTGGACTGGATGCCTGACCGTCAATGAACTTGCGTCTCCCTGAACCAAAACGGATCTGTGATTCCAAACCGGTGGAACTTTGCCGAGACCTCCTTGGGTGGAGTCGTTCTTTCGGCCAGCAGCGCCCTTTGCGGGTTTTGACTGGCTGACCTCTCTCATTTCTCTTCCTGTCATCGCTTGATAGCACTCTTTGCGAGTTTTTACTAAACAAGCTCTCTCATTTTTGTTTCTCTACTCCCGTCGCCTGGTGGTGCCCGAAGGTTTTCACCGACGAGACTCTCTCATTTTATCTCTCTCAATTTAGAGTGTGTCGGCCTCCATTCGTGACGCTTCTTGGCTTCCCGCTATCTTTGGTAATTGATCTGAAGGCTTGTGCTTGGTAAAGAGAGGTAGATGATACTAACTTCTAAACCGCTTGACGTGCCCCGGTTTCAATTTCAGGGTAAATGGGATTTTATTGTTGGTGTGACTGAACCTCAGGGAGAGGCTGCCTACGTATCCTTTCGGAATCAAGTCAAACGTAGTTCAGGCCTCGATCAATGTTTTGTTTTGTTTGTTTTTGTTTGTTTTTTTTCTTTTTTTTTGTAACCGGCTCAAAGGCCTGTATAGAGATTTGATAGCGGGGACAAAACCTTCAATATTTCAAATGTGTCAGGACCGCTGGGACGTCACTCAAACATAGTATCTTTTGACCGCGTCTGCATTTACTGCTGTTTCGGGAAGATTTCCTTCAATGTCACCTAGGTACAATGCTCCTCTCGGCAATATTTTCCTGATGATGTATGGGCCTTTCCAATTTGGAGCAAATTTCCCTTTTGCTTCATGGTGATGTGGCAGAATACGCCTCAGTACCAGCTGACCTACTTCGAAATTCCTGGGCCGGACTTTCTTGTTGTAAGCGCGAGCCATTCTTCGTTGGTACAACTGTCCGTGACAAACCGCGACCATTCGTTTTTCATCAATCAAAGTCAACTGCTCCAATCGAGTCTTAACCCATTCGCTGTCCTCGATTTCTGCTTCAACAATGGTTCGAAGCGAAGGGATTTCTACTTCTGCTGGTATCACAGCCTCGGTCCCATAAACCAAAAGATAAGGAGTTGCTCCTACTGACGTGCGTACCGTAGTACGATATCCCAACAATGCAAATGGTAACTGCTCATGCCACTGTCGGGAACTTTTGATCGTTTTCCTCAAAATCTTCTTGATGTTTTTGTTCGCCGCTTCTACAGCACCATTGGCCTTTGGCCGATAAGGAGTAGAATTCCTATGCGTTATTTTGAATTGCTCGCATACATCTCCCATCAAGTGACTGTTCAAGTTTGCTGCGTTATCTGTAATGATAGTCGCAGGAATACCGAAACGACAGATAAGATTTGAGTGTACAAAATCCACTACAGCTTTTTTAGTGACCGACTTGAGAGTGACAGCCTCTACCCATTTTGTGAAGTAGTCGATGGCAACCAGTATAAATCTGTGTCCATTTGAAGCCTTTGGCTCGATTGGTCCAATGACGTCCATGCCCCAGGCGACAAATGGCCAATGTGCAGACATGGGATGCAGTTCCGTGGGAGGTGCATGAATCAAATCACTGTGCACCTGACACTGATGACACTTCCGAACAAAGCTAAAACAGTCCTTTTCCATGGTTATCCAGTAATAACCCGCTCGAAGGATTTTCTTCGCTAAGACATACCCGTTCATGTGAGGTCCGCACACACCTACGTGTAGTTCGTGCATGATCTTTCTCGCCTCCTCGGCATCGACACATCTTAGTAGGTTGAGGTCCGGGGTCCTCTTGTACAACAATTCACCACTCAGAAAGAAACCACTTGCATGCCGCCTAATGGTTCTCTTTTGATCTCCAGTAGCATGCTCGGGGTATTCTTGCGTCTTCAAGAACCTCTTGATGTCATGGTACCAAGGCTGCGTATTTGATCCCGCCTCGATTATGTTGCAGTAACCGTGTCTTTCCTTGATTTGGATTTCCAAAGGATCGACGTGGGCGTTGCCCGGGTAGGGTAGCATTGAAGCCAGAGTAGCAAGTGCATCTGCCAGTTCATTGTGACACCTCGGGATATACCTGAATTCTATTGATTTAAAACACTTGCCGAGGTCTTCCACGTGCTGCCGGTAAGGGATAAGTTTGACATCCCGAGTTTCCCATTCACCTTGGGCTTGCCGGATAATCAGGTCAGAATCTCCCATAATCAGCAAGTCTTCGATATCCTGATCGATCGCCATATGCATGCCCATAATGTAGGCTTCATACTCAGCTGTATTGTTTGTGCAAAAGAAACGCAGTCTAGCTGTGGCGGGATAATGCTGACCAGAAGGCGAAATCAAAATTGCCCCGATCCCTACACCTTTGGCATTCACGGCTCCATCAAAGAACATATTCCAAACATGAGCGTCCTCCGAGACCACTTCTACGGTGTTTACTTCTTCATCTGGAAAGTAGGTACTCAATGGCTGGTATTCCTCATCGACCGGATTTTCGGCTAAGTGATCTGCTAGCGCCTGGGCTTTCATTGCCGTGCGAGTAACATAGACTATGTCGAATTCGGTAAGCAAGATTTTCCACTTAGCCAGTCTTCCAGTAGGCATTGGTTTCTGAAATATATACTTCAAAGGATCCAACCTGCTTATGAGGAAAGTAGTGTGAGCTTGAAGATAATGTCTAAGCTTTTGAGCAACCCATGTCAGAGCGCAACAGGTTCTTTCCAGTAGAGTGTACTTGGCCTCATAGCCAGTGAATTTCTTGCTCAAGTAGTAGATTGCTTGCTCCTTCTTTCCGGTTATGTCGTGTTGCCTGAGGACGCAACCGAAAGAATTCTCCAAGACTGTCAGATACAAGAACAGTGGTCTCCTGGCTCTGGCGGGACCAAAACTGGGGGATTCGAAAGATATTCTTTGACTTTATCAAAGGCTTCTTGACACTCAGCCGTCCATTTGATCGCCGCATCTTTCCTCAACAGCTTGAATATGGGCTCACACGTGTTTGTCAGCTGGGCAATAAATTGACTGATGTAGTTTAATCTGCCCAACAGACTCATCACGTCTTTCTTCGTTCTTGGGGGAGGTAGATCCCTGATAGATTTTATCTTTGTTGGATCTAATTCGATACCTCTCCTGCTCACTATAAAGCCCAAAAGCTTGCCCGATGGAACTCCGAAAGCACATTTGGCCGGGTTCAGCTTCAAGTCATACTTCCTCAGTCTCTCGAAGAACTTTCTCAAGTCTTGGATGTGATTATCCTGCGTCCTGGACTTGACTATCACGTCGTCCACGTACACCTCTATTTCTTGATGCATCATGTCATGAAAAATGGCAGTCATGGCCCTCATGTAAGTAGCCCCAGCATTCTTCAGACCAAATGGCATGACCCGATAACAGTAGGTGCCCCAAGGCGTGGTGAAGGCAGTTTTCTCGGCGTCCTCTTCATCCATCAACACCTGATGATACCCAGCGTAACAATCTACGAAAGACTGTATCTCGTGTTTGGCACAATTATCAACGAGGATGTGGATGTTGGGCAGTGGGAAATTATCTTTGGGACTTGCTCTATTCAAATCTCGGTAATCTACACATACCCGAGTTTTCCCGTCCTTTTTCCGTACCGGAACCACATTTGCCAACCATGTTGTATACTGGACTACCCGAATCACTCCCATTTTCAGTTGTTTGGTGATCTCCTCTTTAATCTTGTCACTGACCTCAGTTTTGAACTTTCGTTGCTTTTGTTGAACTGGAGGACAATCAGGATGAATTGGCAATTTATGAACCACTAGATCAACACCTAATCCCGGCATGTCATTGTATGACCAAGCAAACACGTCTTTAAATTCAAAAAGAAGTTGAATTATCCCATCTCGCATTTTCTTGTCCGTGTGAATGCTTATTTTGGTCTCCCGGATTTCTTCAGGAGTTCCTAAATTAACCGGTTCGGTGTCATTCAGATTTGGCTTAGGTTTATTCTCAAAATGTTCCAACTCTCGGTTTATTTCCCTAAAAGCTTCTTCTTCATCATATTCTGGTTCTGGGTTCATTAATTCACAGTTAAATAGCTCGTTGTGATCTGGGCGTGAAGTCCGCAAGCATGTCATATTTAAAGCCGCATTATTATAACTGAAAGGAAAGATAAAAGGAAAAATAACAAAAATCAGAACAAAGGAAAAAAATGGGAAAGCAAATGACGATTTTTTTCATTTTCTATGGGAAGTTGGAAGACAACAATGTTTACAACTTAGAAATTCAAAACAACAATTGAAAGGAAGAAAACGTTCAAGTTATGTCCTGGAGATAACTTGTGACACAGGAAAGGTGGCAGGACAGGTCTACCCGGACTTCCGTCTAGTCGGGAATGGCGTGGCCTCCCAGTTTCGATGTTTGGCATTCGGCCCCACGTACAGCATCTCAGCGGTGCTTGTGCCTTCACCTGGTTGAACCATGTGAGTCTCGTAGAGCATTTCTCTCATTGCCCCACATATCTCCTCAATTTCCTCAGCCGTAAAGACCTCATCGTCTTCTTCTTCGGTGTATCTTGGCCTGATGAAAGTTTCATATAAATCCGGCAATGGTCGAGGTAACTTCCAACCCTCATTTTTCCTTTTCTTTGCCCACTCTTCATCTCCTGGGGTGGGTTTGAAACCTTGTCCAAAAGGTTTCTTGGTGGTCGGCAAGGTGATGGGTTCTGTTATTCCATGCAGGGTTCGTCCAAGCCCTTTCCCTGGCCTAAATCCGTGCCGGATCATCTCTTTGGCCACCATAACCGAGGCGTTAGACAAGAAAGGCTGGGAGCAGGGTATTCCCTCTTCATGCTGCTCTGCTAGTACAATCTCGAAAGCTTGATAGACCGTATGTTCGCTCCCTTCTCTTGGTTCAAGATATGGGATGGATGGGTCCCGATAAATAGCATGCTCGTCTTCTCCATGGACCACGATCTCTCGGTCTTCGTACTCAAACTTCACCATCTGGTGAAGAGTGGAAGGCACAGCTCCTGCCGCATGGATCCAAGGCCTGCCGAGGAGAAAATTGTAGGATGTATCCATGTCGAGCACCTGGAAGGTTACTTCAAACTCGACTGGTCCTATGACCAACAACAGGTCTATTTCCCCCATGGTATCTCTCTTGATGCCGTCAAAAGCCCTTACGCAGACATTATTGGGTCGGACTCTTCCGGTCCCAATTTCCATTCTTTGTAGCGTGGAGAGTGGGCAAATGTCAACACCTGAGCCCCCATCCAACATTACCCGCTTGACATAGTAGTCCTCGCATTTAACTGTTAGATGCAAGGCCTTGTTGTGTGCCGCTCCTTCTAAGGGTAGATCGTTCTTGCTGAAAGAGATTTGGTTAACGGCGAAGAACCTTTCTGTCATTCGCTCCAGTTGTTCAACTGAGGTTTCAACTGGCACGTATGCTTCATTCAGGGTCTTCAGTAACATCTTTTGATGCTCGGCCGACCTCATCAACAATGATAACATGGACACTTGCTCGGGGCACTTGCGCAGTTGATCTATCACTTCGTAATCCGGCATTTTCATTTGTTGGAAGAACACTTCCGCTTCTTCAACGCTTACAGGCTTCTTTGGTGGGAAGCGCCTTTTGTGGCGTTGTTCAGCTCTTGGGTATTTGAATGTCTTCCAATGAAAGTATTTTCTGGAAGTTCTCCCATGACCTCTTTACCTTTATACATTACCAAAGTCTTTTGATAATTCCACGGCACTGTGGACGGGTTGGTCATCGGCTTTTGTGGCACGCGTCCGATAACCACTGGCTCATTCAGCCGAGGTGGTTGAATCGTCCCCCAGAGCACATAGGCCCCTTTTGGCACGTACATAGGTTTTGCCTTTTTGATCCCAAAGTTCTGCGGCTTCTCTGCTCGACCTCGTGGTATGTAAAGAACTCCATCCTTTACCGGTACCACTTCCTTCTCCACCTTTTTTTCAGGCTCGCTCTTTACATCATTGGCCTCCTCCCCCTTTTCTCGTTTCTGGTCTGTCTCAAGCCTTTTCCCCGTGTCGACAATGGCGATTATAGCCTTCAAAGCAGGGTCGAATTCTTTGTCTTCGCAAATCATTCCGATCAGCGGCCCGTTATTATGAGCAGGTAATGGATTGTTAGTCACATTTGGGACCTCCTCGCCCCTTAGCACTATTTTCCCTTGCTCTATTAAATTCTCGACCACTCTTTTCAACGACCAGCAGTCATTTGTATCGTGCCCCTCGGCCCCTGAATGATAGGCGCATCTGACTCCAGCTTTGTAAGAAGGTGACGTCGGGTCTTGCCTTGTTTGAGGGACTGGTTGCAGGAAGCCCAACTGGACTAGTTTCGGGAACAAAGTAGAGTATGGTTCACCGATGGGCGTGAAAGTCCGCCTTTTAGGTGGCTCCTGAGGGTGGGAGTTATTCTGCGGAAGTTGTGGGTTATAGTGGTTGCGATAAGGAGGCTGATTTCTGGGAGGTGGAGCTTGGCCTCGGTTGGCTTGTTGCGGTGGATGGACATAAGGCTGGGCATTCATGACCATATAGGGTTGATGAGCATATGCCAGATTTGAGTGGGGGTAGTAGTGTTGTGGGGTTCTTTCCGGAAAACGGGGTCGGGGATTACGATATTCCCTTGTTCCTGAGGCTGCCATGGCCGTTTCTTCCTTTTTCTTCCCTCTTGCCATTCCTCCGGACCCGCTTTGGACGGCTTGGGAGGTCGCCCTTATGGCTGCTTGACTCAAAATCCTACCTGTTTTCAGACCATTCTCCACCATCTCTCCAATCTTAATTGCTTCTGCAAACGGCTTTCCCATGGCTGACATCATGTTTTGGAAATAGTCAGACTCTTGAGCCTGGAGAAAGGTAGTGACCATTTCCACTTCATCCATGGGAGGCTTCACCCTCGACGCCTGCTCGCGCCACTTAATAGCATACTCTCTGAAGCTTTCTGAAGGTTTCTTTTTCAAGTTCGACAGAGAATTTCGGTCTGGTGCGATGTCGATGTTATACTGGAATTGTCTCACAAAATCTCTAGCGAGATCATCCCAGACATGCCATCGGGACATGTCCTGGTCCATGTACCATTCTGAGGCTATTCCTATCAGACTTTCCCCGAAATATGCCATTAGCAATTCCTCTTTCCACCGGCTCCCCTTAATTGGTTGCAATATTTCTTTAGGTGAGCAATGGGGTCACCGTGCCCGTCGTACTTCTCAAACTTTGGGGTCTTGAAACCCATTGGTAGGTGTTCGTGAGGGAACATGCATAGGTCGGCGTAAGAGACACTCTTCTGTCCGCTCAAACCTTGCATATTCTTCAAACTCTGTTCAAGGCTTCTCATTCTTTTGGCCATCTCATTTTGTTCTGCAATTCTGGGGTTCTGATCCTGCCCGGGTGCAAGCTCGCACTGAGGCGGTGGAGGATTAGTGCTGGTAGCAAACCTAGTTGGTTCCATTGAGAAGGAGGGTGCTTGGAATGTAAAGGAGGATGAGTCAAAGCTTGGTTTGTACGTAGCAGGCTGTGCCATAATTGGGCAGGGCAGTGCAGTAAAGATGTTCGTGCTTGCATCGGTGGCTGACATTCGGGGTGGAGGCTCAGAAGGCGATCCAGCAGAGAAGGCTGAAGTGGTTGGGTACCCGAATGGGGTAGCAGGATAATTTATGGGGACATTAGAAGTCCCGCTTGACCTGGAGAATAACTCAGGGAATCCGGGGACGACACTTGGCGGCTCTTTCCCATTATTCCAGTCGTCCAGCATTTCCAACATGCGGGGCCGTAGGATTTTATTTTCCTCCGCAGTTGCGGACTCGGGTGTGAGGAAAGTCGAGATCGAACTTTCCTCGGAAACAGGGACTATTGGCAATGGAATCTCTGAAGACATTTCTACACTTCCTTTTGACTTGTGAAGTAAGTGTGAGCACTGCCTCCTGTCTTAACAATAGGTAATAGAACACCCCCTTTCGACCTCGTGAAGTATGGGTGCGAGGCCAGACTTTCACCAACCAAACGCCTTTTCCAAAGACCTGGATGAACTCAACGACAAACGAGCGGTTAATTCGAAATAAATAACAGATAGGCAATCTCACGTTGGGCATGA
Organism: Nicotiana sylvestris; assembly: GCF_000393655.2. Taxonomy (NCBI): domain Eukaryota; kingdom Viridiplantae; phylum Streptophyta; class Magnoliopsida; order Solanales; family Solanaceae; genus Nicotiana; species Nicotiana sylvestris. Next base: position 212,918,151 of record NC_091058.1, read on the forward strand.
TGCACCTACACAGTTAAGTGGATTCCTATATGTTTGCGATGAAAGCATGTGTCCTTCCGACATTCTTTTTTAGGCTTTTTATTATTTTCCCCCTTTTTTTCAATTTTCCTCTTTGGTTAAACCGTGACCGGATCTGATGAGGATTGCCTACGTATCACGATGCCACGTGAATCAGATCATTACGTAGTTCAAGAACACAAATGAGCATAAAAGAAACACACCTTTTATTGTTGAAATGGTCTATTACAAACTACATTTGCAAAAGAAAGAGCAAACTTTGAAAATAAACCTAGGCTCAACATAGACTAAAACAAACTGATAGGAAAAAACAGGCAGAAGATGCTAAGATACAGACTCGACTTATGAGTACATTATGGTTTTGACAATTGGTGCCCGCGGGGCATCATTCGGCCTCGCCGCGGTCCTAGGTGTGAGATCCCTCTCGAGCTGCTCCAGCTCATGCATGGTCTGTTTGACATAACCCATCACTGTAGAGAGGACGGTAACACTGGTCATGTCCTCACATCGTAGGCATCGTCTAGTGATGGCATGGACAATGGCCTTGATCCTATCTCTGGTTTGCTTCTTCTCTATGAGTAGGCGTTTTATCTGATCGCTACATATCTTGAATACCTGAGAATCCTGTATATGCTGATTCTTCAGTCGCCGTACTTCTAACTTCATTTGGGCCAATGAGTCGTACTAGTATCTGCTCTCAATTCGGAAATCCTTGGCCTGATTAACCATTTTGATCTCAAGTATGGCCATCTCTCTCTTCATTTTGACAACAGTTTTCTCGTGGTCGCATTTCAATTGGTTCAAGTAGCGGCGATTCTTCTCTACTCTTGTCCTCCACTGTGCCTTGAGCTTTGCCATGACCTTTTCAGATTCTTCTAAACCATCTCGCCATTCCGTGACTTCTCTTTTTAAACCTTTAACCAACTGCTGGTCTGATCGACCTCTGGGCTGTTCATCAAGAGACAATCTCAATTTTTGGATTTGGGCCTTAAGTTCCTCATTCTCTTGGATCAATTTATTCTTTTCGCTTTGATCTGCCGCGATTTGTATGCTGTTATTGAATTTCAAACTGTCAATTTGTAGCTTCAAATCACCGATCTCTGCCCGATACCCCTTTTATTTTGCCAACCAGTTCCATTGCCCTTGGGACGATTCTATGAAATCTTTGAGATCCGATCTCTTAGCTGGTCTTTCGCAAGACAGGTCGCCTCTGAACCAAGCGTGAGACCCTGGGGCAACTTCCCCTTTTGCTATATCCATCACACAAGTGCTTGCTGTCAGATGTTGGCACTCACTCCAAATTTGGCGAACTTCTTCTTCGGGAAAACGACCGTCTAGACTGATTTCAATCACTTGGGTACTCAGATCTTCATCTTTCGGCACCACTTGATATCTCCCAAGTTGCCTCAAAACCCGATATGGTGCGTAGGGTTGGATGCTTTTAAGTCCCATCAACAGGAAATGGGGCCTGGTTGCCGACATGTATATGATTTCCTCAACAGGCGACCATCCGAGCGTCCACTGGATTTGGCTAGCAGTGAGAGTTCGGAAAAATGAGGTCTATGATGTGACGCCCTCAGGTAGATTGAAACCTTTGACTCTAGTGTAGAATTCTCCAATACAAGTCTTTTCGGGCGAACCGTAACCCAAGAGCGGGGAGCGGCGACATAAATGATCGGTCATCCATATTTGCAACAGTAGGTTACATCCTTCGAAAAAGTCGCCCCTGGCTCGACAAGCAGTGAGAGCCCGGAAAATGTCAGCCATAATCATAGGCGCTAGAGTACTTTTATCTTGGGTGAGCAAAGTACTGACGACCCCAGTTATTTTTAGATCGATGTTGCCGTCCTTCCTTGGGAACACTATAAGACCCAAGAAGGCCGTCATAAAAGCTAACAGCCTGTGTTCGTCCCACTTTTGTCGGTTGCCTTTACTACACAGTTTGAAATCCGGCTTATTGAACCCGCCCTCGTGACCGTATCTAGCATACATGAGGTGGAGACTGCAGAAACCTTTGGCAAGATCTGGATGGTGAAATGTTCGGGGTATTTTCAGAAAATCCAAAAACCGGTGTACCGTGACGGCCCTAGGTGCAATCAAGTATTTGAACCTTAACGGAGCTTCATCACCCCCAATGTATCCCGCTATTTCTTCCAATGTCGGGGTGAGTTCGAAGTCTGAGAAATGAAATACATTGTGCGCCGAATCCCAGTAAGTGACCAATGATATGATAATATCGCCTCGAGGCTGAATGTCTAGTAAATTCGGGAGATTTTTCAGATATTTCCTCACTTTGCCTTGCCCCTCCTTGCCTAAGTCGTTCCACCATAATCGCAACTCAAAAGGGATCTTGGTCATTATTGAAAATGGTTCGTTTTGTATCGTGCTCATCCTGCACATTTATTTAGGGTGATAAACTTTTATTAGACTCAAAAATTAAAATTATCTAGATTTTTTTTTAAGAGATTTTTTTTTTTTGCAAAAACGGGAGGTTGGACCCGATGAGAGTTGCCTATGTATCTCACCCCGTGCGAGAATCAAACCGGCGTAGTTCGGTCGGATCAAAATAGGGGAAACAAAAATAAAATCCTTTAAACAAATTTTTTTTTATTATATTTTTTTTTTGAAAAGAGACCAAGGAAATACTTATACATTTTAAACTTCCCTTTTTTTCATTTTTCATTTTTTTTTTGAAATTTCGGAAATCTTTTAAGAGGTACTACAAATGAAACAAAAAAAAATTGTTTTTTTTTTGATTTTTTTTATTTATATATATTTTGGTTTTATAAGTGATTAAAAGAAATAATCAAAAGGACAAGCTTTGTTTTCATTTTTTTTTTTACGTATTATGTTTTTTTTTTTAAAAAAAAAAAAAAATTCCGGCCTGTGTTCTGACATTACTCAGACATTGGTTTTTTCAAAAGAATAAGTAATTATATCCCTACCCTGCTATTTTTTTTTTTTTTTGAAAAAATGTTTGGAAACCGGTCAACATGCAGATCTGAAGCAAATAGATGCGCAAAACAAACGGGATGCAGCAGGATGGTCTTTTCATTCCAGGTTGCCTGTCCTAAACGGACCCAACCCCTGTGTTGAGTCCCCTATGTCAAATGCAACATGATGCAGATAAGCGTTCCTACTAGGGATCCGGCATGAGGTTTCGTTATACTAGGTTTATAACCTGGGTAGATGTTCTAGACTGGGTACCCGAGCGGACAACTCGAGTCGAGGAGGGGCAACTTACCGGGAACCAAAAGGCCGTCCGGCTTCGTAACTTATCCATCCTCTTTCTTATTTGAGGTATCGACACTAACAGAATAGGGAGCCTCGACCAGCGAGCTTCTCCCCGGAGGTGAAGAGAGAAGGGTTCGGCACAGTTTATATATATTTCAGATAATATCAAAGCAGTAAAAAAAACAAACATTGCAGCACATTCTGTCAAAACATGTAATAAATATCAGATAATAAAGCCAAATATAACAATTATTCTAAGCTCGAATTCTTTAACCCTGAACCGGAGGTTCTGGGTTCAAAAATCCCCAGCAGAGTCGCCAGAGCTGTCACACCTCCTTTTTGCGCGGGCCGCCCCGAAGGGTTAAATGCGCGAGGGAGTTTTTTCCAATTTAAGTGACAATATTCGAAATGGGATTATTTATTTGATTCAGAGTCGCCACTTGGGAAAGGTTTGGCTTTTGGTGTCCCAAGTCACCGGTTTATCCTGAATCCCAAATCGAGGAAATTTTCGACTTTTCCAAATGAAGTCTGCGAACCAGAAATTCTAAGTAAGGAATTCTGTTGACCCGAGGGAAGGTGTTAGGCACCCTCGAATCCCGTGGTTCTAGCACGGTCGCTTAAATTGTTATAATGGCTAAATATCCGATTTAAATACATGTTGTGACCTATGTGCTTTTATTAAGTTTTAATCGCCTTTATTATTGTCATTTATTTTACAGAATTGCAACGTCGTGAAAATGCGTCTCGAACCACGTCACAATCAATGCACCCGTGATTGTCGACACATTTGGACTTCATTGAGATTTGGATTTGGGTCACATCAATGTGCACCCGAATTTAAGAATGTGATTTAATTAAACCGCGCCAACAGAGTCTAACGCGCTATTATCTTTGTAGAAGGCCATGAAATTTATTAAATGGCCCATCCTGAATTCTAGATAATTATCAAGGTTATTTATTGAGGGCCCCGCGATTTACATCTCATTTGTTTGTCGAGGCTCGTCTCAATTTTATTTAAAGGATAAACCTATAGTGACTATATTTTCTATTACATTTGTCTCTAAAGATAAAAAAAGAAAAGAAAAATGCCAAACTTACTTGTTAAGCAACTACATACTGAATCTTTACTATATTTGATGAATCCGAATTTTTGTTTGATTACCTTATTGGTTGTTTGTGAGGTGAGAATTACCTCATGCCTTGTCTTCAAAGAGTGAATAAGTTTTGTTAATTTGATAAGGGAGATTGCGAGCAAACTAATAACATATACTAAATTTACATTAAACGACTTTCAAGTTTGAATTTTAAAACTAGCTTATTTGGGCTTGATAAATAAAATCAGCTATTTATTAAGAAAACTACTACTAATTGAACTCGAAAATGCCTACTAGTTTTCCTCAAAAGTCATCGCATTATTTCGAAACAATGAATCTATATCGAAACCCATATCGAACATATATAGGAACAAGTAATCTAACAAGAGGGTCGGCATACATGGTCACCCTGTTAACGTAACATCACATGAGAATTGGCTTGGGGTACATTTATCTTGAAATCAAATGGGACCAAATATAACAGATTTGACAGTTCAGAGGTCTAGACAGAATACATACAGATGCTTGCTATGATTCTATATTATAATGTCATAACTAAAACAAAACCCAATGGTTATATGCATTAAAACACGTCTGATCTAGCAAACAAATGCTATCTAATAGTTCATCTCAAAGTCAGAATGTATGTTAATTCATACAGAGCAATTGCGGTTTGAAGTTAAACAAATGCAGGCCAGTTCATCATTTAAACTACAGCTACATTTTGAACATAAGCATCGTGAAGTAAACAACATTCGTTTCTTTATTTCTGCTTCAAGACTTCAAACTTTCAACAATACATGGTTTCAGAAGTTGTGTACCTGGAAGTGTTTACAGTTTAAAAAAGAAGGGAAGTCAGCAGAGTAACAATGGCAACAAATGCAGCAGCAGTAACAGCAGACACCAGCAGCAATCAAAGCAACACAGCAGAACAGGTTCTAGTGCAAGAAATGGAACTATAGCTGACGGGAAAAAGCCAAATGATAGCAGCACACAGTGTAGTAGAAACAGAACTCCAGACAATCCAATTCCGAGATAAACCAATGCAATAAACACTACCAGTAATCTCGATTGAAACTTAGAAGAAACAATACTACCTAAAGATTGACAACAGATGAACTTCAGACAAACAAAAACCAAGTTTCTGATTTCCTGTCTGTTTTTATTTCTTTCTCTCTTTCTATCCCTATCTATCTCTCTCTGTATGTGTATTTAGAAATCCAGAAATCCCTCAATGTGTATACCTTCCTCCTTTTCTTCCTCTTCTTTTCAAAAAAATTCAGTGTCAATTTTCAGTCTCCCCCAAAAAATTCTGTCTGAGTTCCCCTTTAACTAATGGAAGTTCCCCTCTTTTATAGCCTAACATCAAGCTATTCACAGCCTCTAAAACACATCAGAACCTATTCCTTTTTAGCTGTATTTCCAACTCAAGCATTTAAAATTAGGAACCCCCATCATATTCCCTGACAGTCCCCTTTTAACATTTATTAAACTAAAAGCAGGCCAGGGGCAGCAAGAATATAATCTGACAGCATATGCTGTCAAACTATTTTAATCAAAAAGGGCCTTTATGCACATGTTGTGCACAAGTGCACATGCCCCCCTTCCCCAATTCAAACTGCAGTTATAGACCAGACCCTTAAGTTTTTGATTCAAATACAACAACTATAAGTAGTCATTACTCAATTCCTAATTTGATTTAAGTAGGACTTCAGCAGAAAAACCTAATCAAATTATTGTTATTCAAAGCTTTGAACTTATTGACGATGTGTGTCTACTCGACTATACAAATGGTAACATATGCAGTCGAAGCTAATGAATCAGAAAGTATCAACAAGGATTCAAATTGTACTGACTAAGCAAAAGTTGTACTGGGGAATCAGTCAATTTCAAAGTTCAATTGACTGTACAGTTCATATACATATACACATTATCAGTGAATAAAAGACAGACTCGATCAAACACATAGGTGGACAAAAACAGTTTTTTTGATAAAAATTTAAAAGACACAAGTTAAACAAAACATTTGGCCATACGAATAAACCTTTGACAACACATGTACTGAATAAAGAAAAGCAAACAAACTTACCTTAAAATCTTTGAAAGAAAAAATCAGAAAAATCAACTCGTGTTTGAACGGACCCTTCTTTAGGGTTGAACGGACTTTAATCGAAGTGTTCCCAGCTGAGAACACTTCGATTAAGGTCCATTAGACCCTAATCACTTTAGCTCTAACGGACACAGGCCAGGCTTGGGGTTTCTAGGGTTCATAGATGGTAGATTTGGGATTTAGGTTTCCATGGTTAGATCGGGCCAAACCAAACATGTTTTGGTCACGAGGGAGGTCCGGGGACTACCTGGTATGAAACTGGGATACATTGGTGCAAGTCGAGGTTCTGCTCGAATCTTCAAATGAAGATTTGAGACGATGGGGAAAGGTTCGAGATCAGTGATTTGCAGATCTATGTTCAGGGTGTCAAGGTGGTCCTAGGGTGTTAAGGTGGGGGTCACCGGCGTCCATGCCGCCGGCTTTCATGGTGAAGGTGTACATAGGCGGTTAGGGTTTGGGGGATTGAGGTCTGTGGAGAGGACGACTAAGGCATGAGGGTTTGGATAGGGGGGGGCAGCGTAATGGTTATAGGCTTATATAGTTAGTGGATAGATAGATCCTGGCCGTCGGATGAGGCGAGATGAAGGGCCAGGATCTTTCAACTGGTGGGAAACGGTGTCGTTTCGAATGCAAGGGGTTGGGTTGGTCCGGATTTGAACGGATCGGGTTCGTTCGTGGGTATGGGGAAGTGATCTTGGCCATTGATCAATCTGAGATCAACGGCCCAGATCAAACCAGATCAATACGGCATCGTTTGGAAGCTCCTGAGGTCAGCTGGTCTGGACCCGGGCAAACACACGTTCTGGGCTTGATTTTGGGCCTCAGATAAAAATGGAAACAAGCCCAAATTTGATTTCAACCCAATTTTGCACTCTTTTCTTTTATCTTTTATTTTAAAACAAAACCTAATTAAACCAAATTAAAATTCATTAATTAAACACTTAATACAATTATTTACACACATATATTAAAATATTTAAAGTAGGTAAATCAAACAAGACAACAATCAGGACAAAGATGCATATTTATGATTTTCCATTTAATAACCGGATTACGGTTTAAACTACGCATGACACACATTTTTTGTATTTTGTTTTAATAAAAATAAAAATGGGCCAAAATCATAAATAATTAACAAAGTGCCACGTAAAAATCCAGAAATTGTATAGCAAGACCAATTGCTATTATTTTCGTTTCTTTTTGGAGTGATTGTCGTGAAAACAAAAATCACGTGCTCACAGCCTGCAGACTCGCATTGCCACCTGGTTTAATAGCAGTCCATCCGGTGTTCCATGTGTCTATGCTCCGGAAGTATCATGGCAATCCATCCCATGTGTTAGATTTCAACACTGTCCAGTTGGACAAGGATTTGACCTACGAGGAGGAGTCGGTAGCTATTCTAGACTGGTAGGTTCGTTAGTTGAGGTCAAAGAGTTATTCTTTAGTTCGAGTGCAGTGGAGAGGTCAGCCTGTTGAGGCAGCTACCTGGGGAGTCTGAGTCCGATATGCGGAGCAGATATCCCCACCTTTTCACCAACTCATGTATTTTTCTATGCCCATTCGAGGACGAACGGTTATTTTAGAGGTGGAGAATGTGATGACCGGTAGGTTATCTTATGATTTAAAAACAAATTCTGTGTTCTGAGGCCTTTACAACCTCATTTTACCCCTTCTTGATTTGTGTGCGCAGCCTGGGTGTTTCCGGAAAGCTTTTGTGTTGAAAGTTGATACAAATAAGGATTTTTGTTTTAAAACTTCATTTGAGTTGATTTCGATCAACATTTTTAGTAAATGAACCCAGATTCATATTTTGACAGTCCCGGTGGGTCCGTATCAAAATATAGGACCTAGGCGTATGCCCGAAACTAGATTCAGAGGTCCTTAGCTCGAGTTGTGAATTTTTTATGAAAAGTGAAAGTTTGAAAAATTTAATGGTTTTTTCGAAATTATCAATGTTTGATCTTGGTGGTATCGGGTCCGTATTTTGGTTTCGGATCCCGGTATAGGTTCAATATAATATTTCTAACTTATCTATGAAATTTAGAGAGAAACCGAGTTGGTTTGACGTGATTCGGACGTCCGGTTTACAAAATAAAAAATTTAAGGTGTTCTTAAGAATTTCATTTGATTTGTTGCTAAACTCGTAGTTCTAGGTGTTATTTTGGTGATTTGATCGCACGACCAAGTTCTTATGATGTTTTAAGACTTGTGTGCATGGTTGGTTTGGAACCTTGAGGGCTCGGGTGAGTTTTGGATGGGCTACGAAGTGAATTGAATATTGAAAATCATAGACGGTGGGCGTCAGGTCTGCAGAATTTGCATTTGAGAGCCTCACATTTGCGAAGCTCAGGATCGCAATTGCAATCATCTCAGGCTGCATTTGCGACCAATAGTTCGGATTTGTGAGGGCAGTAGAGATGGGAGGAGTTCGCATTTGCGAAGCTTTTCTTGAATTTGCGGGCTTCGCATTTGCGAAGCCCAGGTCGCAAATGCGACATCCACAGCTAATGAAAAGAGACTTAGATGTTACTTTTCTCCCATTCTACAAATTTTCAAATCCTAGAATCCTAGAGGCAATTCTTCCAAGAGCAATTCTTCCCCAAAACTTTGGTAAGTGATCCTAACTCACTTTCTTTCAATTTACCATCACATTTCATGAATTTCCAACAAAAACTTTAAGATTTCCATGGTAGAATTTGGTGTTTTTGGGTAGAGACTAGGGATTTGGAAAATTAGGGATTTAGACTTCGAATTGAGGTCAGATTCCAAAACTAATAATATACTCGGGCTCGGGGGTGAATGGATAAATGAATCTTGGTCCGAAGCTCGGATTTTTACCAAGCAGGCCCGGGGTCGGTTTTTGACTTTTCAGGGAAAATTTAAGAATTTTAAATTTACTCATTGTAATTGATTCCTTTAGCAATAATTAATGTTATTTATTTATTTGTGACTAGATACGAGTGGTTTGGAGGTGGATACTAGAGGAAAAGCGGTAATTGAGCATTGAGTGGCCCGTTGAGCGAGGTAAGTGTCTTGTCTAACTTTGACTCGAGAGATTAGGAATCCTTGACTTATTTGATGCATGAAATCCATGTGAGGGCATATATGCTAGGTGACGAGTGCTAATACATCGCCGAATTATCTGTATTCAATGATTTACTGATTTACTTCAACTATTTCCCTCCCTGTTTTAATTGTTTAATTCTCTAAATGGTTTTCATGCTTAACTGCTACGTGTTAATCAATATCTTCTTCTATTAACCATGTTACCTCTCTTCATAGTGCCCCAATCCCCGCTATTTGCTTAATTTGACTCATTTGCACCTTCTAACTGTAAATTGTTGGTTTGGTCTCGATGTGAAGTATTATTTGTGTAGATTATATATAGAATAAGGTTTCCTCTTCTTGGTTCAGTTTGGTATTAAGTTATAGTAAAGGCCTTGTGATTTAAATTGTTGATTTGTCTGTACACATTGGGTGTTTGGTACTGATATGGTGGGATTGGGATGCATGCCGCAACAGGTGTAATAAGGGAAGATTAATATATTGTAATAAGGGTGAATATGTATATTCAATTGGATCGGGTTGCACGCCGCAACAGGAGGAATAAGGGTAGATTGATAGGGTTAAATAAGGGTGAATCATGATATTGATATTGATATATGGTGGGATCGGATTGCAAATAGTACAAATATTCTACTCAAAGGTTTGGGATTGTGCACACAACTCGCTCCCGGGAATATTCTGACAATTTCTCCACCAGTGGGTTCCTCCACAATATGGACAAGGTTCATCAAAATAAGAATAACCATCATTCGAATAATTTTCATTCCAAGATGCCATGTTAAAATAAATAAAAAATACTAACTAAACTAAAACAAACAAAAAATGAATTGATAAAAAAATAAATGTCTGATCTTGAAAAATAGCTAAGTTCTAAGTCCCCGGCAACGGTGCCAAAAACTTATAGCGGCCAAATGCACACGCAAGTATACACGATCGTCAAGTAATAAAGTGACTAAAAGTCGGATGTCGAACCCATGAGGACTTGTGATTAACTATTAAGCAAAGTAGACTATCCTAACTATCGAAACAAGAATGAAACCTAGAAATATTTGATTCTAAACTAATTAAATAAGGAAATATAAATAATGAATTTTGAACAAAAAAAGAGCATATTTTTATGATATCAATGTAATGAAAATGATCTAGGGTTATGTGATATCTAACAATCCTATTATATTTTTCAATTGAATTGGCTGACTAATTTATCCAGTTTATTGATTGACAGGGTTAATATTGATCATAAGAATCTGTCGAGTTCTTACTCGCCTATTCAAGCTAACCTAACGCCTATATGTCTATGGAGTTAGAATCAACAAGAACACATTTATAATTCCTGTAAATCAACCAAACAAGGCAATTAGGGATATGTTTATCCTAATCGCGAATCCGTCCTCCGGTGCACAGGTTCAAGAACTTGCTCTACTCAATCCTATATGTAATCTAGAATTCCCACATTCGAGGTCAATTCAAGATTCTTAGATAGTATTCAATTGGTGATCGAGCAATCAAATAATTAAGAGCAGAATTTAATAAATAAACCAATACGATAAATTAAAATAGCAATATCAATATTCGAATAACATTAGTCATGAGAGAACCACAACCCTAGAGCATGAAGTTTATCTCCACATAGACATGGTAGCCGAACAACCAACCATACAAAGAAACATAAAATTACGAAGTTTGGCGGAAGAAAGATGAAACCGGGCCTCCACGGCGGCTCCTTTCTCTCCCTAGGTTGAACTACCTTTAAAAAGTGTGTTAGATCCCATAAAAGGGGCGTTTTTGGCCTATATATTGCGTATAAAAGTCGTGGGCTAAAGTTTTCATTTCATAATCTGACTCAGCTTCAGGGATTGATGCTGGGGTGGATGTTTTGCACCCACCTCATCCTCCATTTAGTCGTCTTCGCATGCTAGGGTGGATGTTTCATCCACCCTTTGTTCCTCTATCTCTGTCGTGCCCAACTGCGGATGCTAAGGCGGATGTTATGGCCCGACTTCACTACTAAGGGTTCACCAACTAGCCTTCTTCCCAAGGTTGGATGCAACGCATCCACCCACTTGTCCTCTAGTTGGAGCATCTTTTCATCATATTTTGGCACTCCAAACATCCTAAATAATCACACATAACTTAATTAGTCATTAAACTAATAATTAACACATATTGGGCATTTCAAACACCAAATAGCACCAAAAAGCGGTTAAAACATGGGTAAAGTAGTATCAAAACATATAGAAATATGGCCAACATCAATCGGGTTGCACGCCGCAACAAATATGTGTTACTTACTGATATTGTTATTGATACGGTGGAATAAGGTAGGATTATGTGTTGTCTGGTGGGATCGGGTTGCGCACTGCAACAATAAACATATTTCTATTTCCTGAGCTGTGCTATTTTTCAGATATACTTTGTTTGAACTAGTAAAGATCGGTAACTCGGGGCGACATTGGTTTATTCTCGAGGCTGTAGTTCTCATTCTCTGTTGATTGTTTAAGTTTTGTTCGATATTTCCATTATTTCTGTCATTATTATATACTGAATACGGGTTTTAGTGTAAGTGACCCGCCTTAGTCTCGTCACTACTTTGTCGAGGTTAGCTCGGCACTTACCAGTATATGGAATTAGTTTTACTAATACTGCACTCTTCTTACTATGCAGATTTTGGAGATGGTCCCAGCAGCGGTTATTAGCGAGCTCGGATCGGACTAACGCCCACAGCTCTTGGAGTCCCCATCATCTTTTCTTTTAGTTGTACAACTTTATTCAGACAGCTTGTACTTATTTCAAACCTTTATGTGTATTACTTTAGAAGCTCGTGACGTTTGGCAGTTTTATCCTCCGCATTGATATTTCAGTTATTCCAGTTATCTTTCGTTGTTTAATTCAATTGTTAAAAATGGATAAAATTTTCTAACATTGTCTTACCTAGCAAGTGAAATAGGCGCCATCACGATCCCGATGGTGGGAATTCCGGGTCGTGACAGGGGGTGCAGAGTCCATTACTCTTCGCATTCGCGAAGAAGCCTCCCATTCGTGAAGGGTAGGCCAAGCCAGCCTCCGCATTTGTGAGACCCATGTCGCATTTGTGATGAGTCATTTCTGGGGAACTAGGCCGTTTGCCTTCACGAAAGCAAAACCTCTTCCATGTTCGCGGAGAATAGGGAAGTTGGGTAGTGTGTTTTAAAAATCAAGACTTAACCATTTATTTATTCATTAATTGCACTCTTGGGCAATTTTGGTGCTTCAAAGAGGGAGATTTCAAACTAGTTATTCAATGTAAGTAGTTTCTACCTAATGTGAGTTTAATACATATATTATGGGTAGATTTTAACCGGTAAATTTGTAAAATTTATGGGTTTAGATGAAAACCTAGGTTTTGATAAAAATGGGATTTAACCACGAAAATGATTATGGAATAGGGTAAAAATTATATATTTGAGTTCATGAGGTTATGGATAATAACTTTCTGCAAAAAATTCCAAAATCCCAGAATGTGGGATCGGAGGTGAATTTTTCAATTGTTCAATTAGGGTTGGGAAATCACTCTAATAGTTAGGATATGAACTGTTGATCATGTATCGACTATTTTATATAACATTTGACTAGTTTTGAGTCGATTGGCACGGAGTTGAGGGTTTAAACCACAATTTTGGACCGGAAAGTAATCTTTGAGATGAGGTCTGTCTCTTTTATAACCATGTAGAGGGAATTAACCTCATAGGTGAATTTATTTAATGTGTGCTTCTATTTGTGGGGACTACGTACTCACGAGGTGACGATAGTCCGTACGTAGCAACTAATTATGCTTACGGGGTAGTTTAGGACCCAAATCATGTGACACTTACAATATTTGCACCCTACTTGCTAACTTAAATGCTCAAAACACATAGACATTTGATAAAGGAATTGTAAATGATCGAATTTCATTTACTTGAGTTTTGGACGGGTTACTTGACCATTAATGAGAACTGATGTCTCCTTGAATATTAGCCTCTTAATAATCTTTGAATCAGTTGTTTATAAAGTATTTTCTCTTCCTATGGAGCGAGCCGAACGCCTCGGTAATAGAATAGATGCATCTATGGTTCATGTTGTTCGACCCTCAGTAGTGCACAATTTATATAGTTGTATGATGGATTGGGGTGTACGACCTCGGCATAATTCGTGCGTAATAAATTCCTGGAGCCCAAATATAATTGATAGTCTTTCATTGGCTTGAAAGATTAATTTGTTAAATGATGGAAATTAATTTGGTATTTACTATTAGTAAGAGAATTGTTTATTTATTTCCTGTTATTGAGTTTTCAGTTGTATTTACATAATCCATGCTTAATTATAATTTCGGTATTTTAACCCATAGTAAGTGTCGAAGTCGACCACTTGTCACTACTTTTTCGAGCTTAGACTAGATACTTACTGGGTACATATTTTTTATGTACTCACACTACACTTCTATACTAAATGTGCAGGATCTAAGGAAAGTGCATTTGGATATCACTCTGGTGCGCATCCTTGATTCCACGAGACTTTGTAGTGAGCTACCTCCCGAGCCCATTCTGCAGCAACCGAAGTCTTTCTTTAGCTTTTATTTTCTGTCTAATTCACTTGAGACAGTAGTGTGTTATTTTTCTGTATATTCTACTAGTAGCTCATACACTTGTGACACCAGGTGTTGGAAATTATGCTAGTAGACACATGATGACTTTTGGGTTATTTTACTTATCTCATTTGCTTTTAAAATTAGTTAACTCTCATCTTATTAAGATTTTTACTTTCTATTTATGCACTAATTAAAAATATGCTATTTTAAAATATTAAAATAAACAATCATGTGGTTAGTTCACTGTTGGCTTTCCTAGCGGTAGCATTGGGCGCCATTACAGCCTATAGGAGAAATCGGGTCGTGATAACATTGTATCAGAGGACTAGGTTTACGTAGGTTTCACATGTTATGAGCATACCTAATAGAGTCTTATGGATTGGTGCGTAGACATCTGTACATCTTTAAGAGGCTATTGGGTGTTAGGAAACTACTCTTTCTTCATCTCATGTTGTGCAAATAATGTTATACTAAATATCTTTCTCTTATTCTCTCATAGATGGTGAGAACGCGCATAACGGCTGTTCCAGACCTGGTAGGGGCTGCTTCCTTTGTTGCTAGAGGCCGAGGCAAAGGCCGGAGGAGGGAACTAGCCCGAGGTAGGGGAGAGGATGTCCCAGAGCTGCTCTAGCTAGGCCACCAGCGAATCTAGTAGAGGATCCTATTATTCGGGATCAGGGAGAGGTGCCTGCAGTAGAGCCAGCCCCGATAGATTTCATGTCAGCGCCGGGATTCCAGGAGGTCATGGGCCATATGCTACGGTTCATGGATATTATGACATAGGATGGTTTATTTCCAGTAGACCCGGCCACATCTCAGGTGCGAGGGGGAGCACAAACCCCTACTGCCCAGGCTCTTGGGCATGCAGGTGATGTATATCAGACCTCGAGCAAGCTACCCGTGGGCGGAGCCAAGACAATAGCAGTAGTCGTACTTGAGCCCAGACCAGCTGCGGCCAGCGAGCCCCATAAGCTATTGGATAGATGGACTAGGCTACACCCTTTTGTCTTAGGAGGTGAGCGACATGATGATCCCTAGTACTTTATTGATTGGTGCATGGACAGACTGCACAACATGAGGGTATTAGAGACCCACGGGGTGGATTTTCCTACTTTCCCATAGGAGGGTAGGGCTCATAGATGGTGGATGTCTCATCTTCTTAGCAGACCAGCAGGTTCTCCTCCATTGACTTGAGATCAGATTACACGCCTTTACTTGGATAGGTATATTCCACCTTTCCAGAAAGAAGAGTTGCAGTTTCAGTTTGAGCAACTCCAGCAGGGCTAGATGTCAGTGATCGGTTATAAGGCGAGATTCTCTAAGTTGTATCGCCATGCACTTCCTACTGATCCTGAGAGAGCACGAAGGTTCGTTATTCTAGAGGGTTTAGTGGTGCTCCATTTGGGGGGAAAAGGTTAGTTTAGGAGAGGTCAGCCTAGCAGGCCCACAAATCCAGCACCGCCGCCTCCTCGGGGGTGCTCAAGTTAGACATTATTTTAGTGCCATTCCAGAGAATTCCTATAGCCCACCAGCTATTCACGGTTCCTCTAGTGGGTATTCAGGCCATCAGGGTTAGACTTCAGGTATGCAGTCCTTCATACTGAGAGGTTGTTTCAAGTGTAGTGATTTTAGCTGCGTGCGGAGGTTCTACCCCAAGCTTCGAGGCAAGGCAGTGCAGCTGGGTTCTTAGCCTATGATTACAACACCAGTAGCCGCACTAACCGTCCAACTGCCCAAAGATGGAGGGCATGTGTGTAGGGATCGTCCTAGAGGTGGAGGCTAGCCAGGTGGTGCTCCAGCTAGATTATATGCTTTTCTGGCCTTACAAGATACAGTGACCTTAGATGTTATGATCACAGGTATTATTTCTGTCTGTGGTATGGATGCTTCGGTATTATTTGATCCAGGATCCACCTATTCATATGTGTCATCTCTGTTTGCTCATTTCCTGGACGTTCCTCGTGAGTCATTGGGTAATCTTGTTTATGTGTCCACTTCGGTGGGTGATTCTGTTGTTATAGATTGGGTATATCGATCCTGCATTGTTCATTCTGTGGTTATGAGACTAGAGCAAATCTTCTGCAATTTGAGATTATACTGGGCTTGGACTAATTATCTCCATATCACGTCATCCTTGATTGCCATGCCAATAGTGTTACCTTGGTGATGCTAGAGTTGCCTAGATTAGAGTGGAAGGGTTCTTCTTTCACTACACCTAGTTAGATCATCTCTTCTTATTAAGACTCTACACAAGGTCGAGAAGGGTTATTTGGCTTATCTAGATTATGTTCGGGACAATACTGCAGAGACTCTAGTGATTGATTCATTGCCCGTAGTCTGGGAATTCTCTAATGTGTTTCCTTCTGATCTTCCAGGCATGCCACTAAATCATGATATCGATTTCTATATTGACTTGGCTCCAGGTACCCAGCCTATATTTATCCTACCGTACTGTATGGCTCTGAAAGAGTTGATTGAGTTGAAGGAACAACTTGAGGATTTGCTAGCAAAGGGGTTCGTCTGACCGGGTGTATCACCTTGGGGTGCACCACTGTTATCTGTGAAGACGAAAGATGGGAAAAAAGCTTGTTTCGACCAAAAACACTCACGCAAGTGTACACGGTCGTCAAGTAATAAAGTAGTGAGTAGAGTACCGTTCCCACGATGACTTATGATTAACTTTTGACTGATCCAAACTCAATTAACTTATCGATTCAAGAGATTTATCACAAGATATAGAAGTGACTAATTTACTACCTAAAATTATTAAGCAATGAATTAACTAGAAATCAACCAAAACAAATAAACAATTTCAATTAATAATCAGTAGGAGAGAATATTCCAGAGTCACGGGTTAGCTAACAATCATGTTGCGTTCTTGGCTTAGAATGACTAATTGGTTTATCTGGATTATTGATTGATAGGGTTGATATTACTCATAAGAATCTGTCGAGTCCTTATTCACCTATTCAAGTTAATTTAATGCCTATATGTTTATGGAATTAAGATTTACAAGAATGCAATTACGATTCCTGTATTTCAACCAAGAAAGGCATATGTCTATCCTAATTGCGAATCTGTTCCCCAATGCTCAGGTTCAAGAACTTGCTCTATTTAATTCTATATGCAATCTAGAGTTCCCACTTTCGAGTTCAACTCTAGATTCATAGATAGTATTTTACTTTTAGCTACTCATCAAAATAATTAAAAATAGAATTAAATAAACAACCCAATATGATAAAATCAACTTCGTCAAATTAAACTTCAAACGTCAACATTCATGTTTCACCCATGACCCTAGAACAATAGGGTTCTTTGACACTCATGTTCATACAATCATCCAAAATAAGGTTTTCAAACATAAATTCAATGAGTACTAGAAAAGGGATGGAAGAATTGCTCAAATCCGTGCTCCCGAGTATTTTCCCTTTTGTTCTCATGTCAAAGTCACCTTCCCCCCTTCAAAATAGGTTTAGGTTGGCTTTTATATTAGTTGGGGGCGTCCTGGGGTTAAAATAACCGAGTCCTAGTCGAAATAGGACAACTTCATGTTTCGAACGTCCAGGGCAGCGTGGGGCGCTTGCCTTGGAGCCCAAAATATTTAAGTTTTGTAAATTGCGGGACGCTGGCTGTGGCCCTCAAAATTCACTTTTTGCTTTTTCTTCCCAATTTCGCTCTAATTCGGGCCACTTCATCCCAAATTGCATCCGAATGATTCCTACACATAGAAATACCACAAATGAGCAAAAAACATCATATTAAACATCTCAAATCATCGAAACATGAGCAGAATGTGAGGCGATATATATCAAAATATACATACTTTAAGCCGATTATCAATTACCGCCAGTTGAACAAATTCACTGATCAAGCCCAACTCTAGTCCTAAAAAAGATAAGCGGTGGCTGCGAATATAATCCGGTCTAAAAGTCTGGAGTCGAATCCCATAGAGAACTAAGGTTTCACTATAACTGTTCAATATCACTCGGAAGATAAGCTCGACAATTCCCAAATTATAATATTAAGATTTTTATGTCTAACTAATTAACTAACAAATTAAAGAAGTAAATTAAAAACTAGGGATACTAAGGGTTAGAGAAAAGATTAGGAGGTCTAGAGTTATGATTTCCCCAAATGTCGGAATCCTTCCCGCTACATCTTCTATAATTTTGCCTAAGTATTCTCTACCGATCGTGAGTACTCTGAGTGTCGTAGCCCTCTCTCGAACAACTACCACAATTTACTAGATGTATTCTCTCGAATTACACTAGCTAGCACTAATTCATCGCTCACTATGATCTCACCAAGGTTTCTTTATCTCTAATCCCGCCTTTAAACCCTCTGTATTTATCTCTCACATACGTTAGGAGTGATGTTATTTAACAACTACCTAAATATGTACTCTCTCTCTCTAGTAGTACACGCTAAATAGGCACAGTCAATTGATGGACATTCAATCAACAACAACAAACACGTAGTTGAACAAGTAGAGAAATCCAACGGCTTAATTATATAAAAATATAACAACAATTCATCCTACAAAAGGTTCTATCAACACTCTAGATAACAAATTAGCTATTCATAATAGTATGCAAAAATACAATACTAAATTTCATAACCAATAATAGAAATAGGAAGAAGGAAGTGAGAAACTTGTAGAAGAATTCTCCACCTTGCTCCTAGTGTGTTCTTGCCTCCTTAGGTTGAATCCCTAGTCTCCTTAGCCTCCTTAGGTCTAAATTATGTTAAAAGTCTGTCAAAGGTGCTCAAAATACCGTTTTCCATGTATATATACTAAATAGGGTTGGGCCCAAACAGTTACACCTTCTCATACGGTAAAAAGGACACTTTTCTAGGCCAGGACATCCACGAACATGTTTGACCGCAAATTTTACCCAGTTTCTACCTCACATCCGCGGCCAGTGTGCGGCCGCGCACTTGTCGCAAATTTTTCACCCTGTTCTATTTGGAATTTGGAAAAATAACCCTTTGAATTAGATTTCCAATCATATGTTGTGGAGCTCAAATGAAGTTCTGAGAGAAACGTTATGTGTATTTTACTAGAAAATGCGCAATATGCCTGCTCGATTCTTCGTTCGTTTTTAACTATCATCCATTGATCCCTGAAGCTTAATTCCTTGAGCTTTTACTCAAACATCGAAGCTCCAAATCACTTGAATCTATTTTATAGCATCTACATAGCTCGGAATCACTCCAACAAGGCATATGACACACAATTAATGCAAAACACTAGCGATTAATGCGCAAACTCAACTGTAGTGCAGTGAATTGGAATATAACAGTCGACTAAAATATGTAATTATAGCCTATCATCAGTCACCATTAAGAACAAGTACTCATTGCCACGTATTGATGATGTATATGACCAGTTGCAGGCTGCTAGGGTGTTCTTTAAGATCGACTTGAGATTGGGGTACCATCAGTTGAAGATTTGGGATTTGGAAGTTCCAAAGACTGCTTTCTGGACTAGATATGGCCATTATGAATTTCTATTGATGTCTTTCAATTTGACTAACGCCCTAGCGGCATTTATGGATTTGATGAACAGGGTGTTCAAGCTATTTATTGATTCATTTGCCATCGTCTTCATTGATGACATTTTAATCGTAATGACTTGACCATTCATTTTGCTTTGTAGAACCTTGTTACCCTAAATACGACTTCCCATACATGATTTTACTAATTTATGACTTGCGGGGATGGTTAATTCGGTATTTGGAAGGGTTCGGGTTGAAATCGGAACACTTGGTTCCTTAAGTTGGAGCTAAGTTTAAGTTCGGTTAATATTTTGATTAAACGACCTCGGAATCATGATTTAACGGTTCTAATATGTTCGTATGATGATTTCGGACTTGGGCGTATGTTCGGATCGGATTTTGGATGACCCGGGAGCATTTTGGCGCTTAATAGTAAAAGTTAGTTCTTTTAAGATTTTAGAAGTTCTTTAAATTTTATTTGGAACATGTTATGGTGATATCGAGGTCCAAACAGGACTCAGAGGCCTGGAATAATTCTGTAATATCATTTAAGACTTGCACGTAAAATTTGGTGTCATAGTATAAGTACGTTTTGGTGCATGGGAAGTAAATTGAAGATTTGAAGTTCATAAATTTGATTCAATTTGTTTTGAGGTGTGATTCTTAGTTTTAATGTTGTCTCGGGCATTTCGAGAGTCCGAGCGAGTCTGTTGTATGATTCCAAACTTGTTGGTAGTGTCAATCGGATGAGGCTCAAACCAAGTTATGAATTTGGAGCAAAAGCTGAAGCATCAGGTGTCTGTCATAATCGCACATGCGCTTGGCCAGCCGCAGGTGCGGGCTCACATGTGCAAGCCAAGAGTTGCAGAAGTGAATAAGTGAGGGCAGCCCAGGCACCGCAAGTGCAGGAGTTTTGACACACCTGCACAATAGCAGGTGCGAGATCAGTGGTCGCAAGTTTGGTCTTCTGCGTAGAAACGGTCCCTTGCGTCCGCTGATGCAGATCTTGGCCAGTAGGGGATAATGTGCACCTGCAATGATTTTTCCATAGGTTCTGGATCGGAGATGCATCCAAGGCACTGCAGGTGCGAAATAGCTGGTTGCAGTAAGGTTCATTTAATACGAAACTTGAGCATATTTATTGCATTCTTCACACACTTGGGCGATTTTAGATCTTCAAAAAGGGAGATTTTAACCTTGTTATTGGGGGTAAGTAATTCCTACCTAATGTGAGATTAATACATATATTATGGGTAGATTTTAACATGTAATTTGTGGAATTCATAGGTTAGATGGAAAACCTAGGTTTTTGATAAAAATGAGATTTAACTACGAAATGTGTTATGGAATTTGATAAAAACCATATTATTGAGTTCATGAGGTTATGATAACAACTTTCTTCAAAAATTTCTGAAAGCCAGGCACGTGGGCCTCGAGGTGAATTTTAGGAACTTTACATTTAGGGTTGGATAATCACTTAAATAGTTAGAATATGAACTTTTGAGCATATATTTGTTAGTTTAAACACTATTTGAATAGTTTGGATTGTTCAACACCAATTTGAGGGTTTGAGCATAATCTTGGACTGGAAAGTAGGCCTTGAGACGAGGTAAGTCTCTTTTTTAACCTTGTAAGAGGGAATTTATCCCAGAGGTAAATTAAATAAATATGTGTATCTATTTTGGGGGGCTACGGACGTACGAGGTGACGAGAGTTCATACGTAGCTACTAATCATTCTATTGTCTAGGTAGTCTACGACCTGTATCATGCTATACTTGAAATATTTGTGCCCTTACTTGTTAATTCAATTGCTTAAATCATGTTGGAATTTGATAAAGGAATAGTAAAAGGTTAAATTCACTTACTTGAAGTTGTGAAGACAATACCTGGCTGTAAATAAGAAATTTATGTTTTCTTTAAAAAAGTATTTGCTAATGTGGAGTGGGTCGAACGCCTCGGTAGCAGATAGTTGCATCTATGGTTCATGCCATTTGACCCTCGGTAGTGCACAATTTAAGTACTATGTTGGATTGGGTCGTACGACCTCGGCATAACTTGCACATGAGAATTCTTTGGAACTATTCATAATTGATATTGCTTAAATGTCTTGAAATGCAAGCTATTAAATAATAAAATTGATCTCGGGATTTAAAATTTGTGAAAGAAGAATTCCTTACTTCCTGTTATTGAGCTTTCAGTATTATTCATGAAATCCATGCTTAGTATAAAAATTTAATGTATTATTTTTAGCCTATAGTAAGTGTCAAAGTTGACCCCTCGTCACTACTTTTTCGAGGTTAGACGGGATACTTACTGCGTACATGTTGTTTATGTACTCATAATACACTTTTGTACTTAATTGTACAGGATCTGAGGCAGGTACATCCAGTTACCAGTCCGATGCGCATATTTGATCCCCGCTACGAGACTACACGGTGAGCTGCCCTTTTGAGCCATACTGCAGCAGCCAAAGTCTTCCTTTGTTATATTTATCTGTCTATTTGATTTTAGATGGTAAACTAGTAATCTTTTGTATATACTGCTAGAATTGCCCATAAACTTGTGACTCCGAGTCTTGGCACACACTAGTAGACTTGTGACTTTTGGGTTATATTTCTATGATCATGAATGCATTTATCTACGTTCGTTTTGATTATTTAAATCCTTTATTTATCAAATCTTTTTGAATTAAGGAAAATTACTTACTTGAAAAGCTAATAAGGAAAATCACTAGATTATTCACTGTTGGCTTGCCTAACAACGGTGTTGGGTGTCATCACGGCCTAATTAGAATTGGGTCGTGACATTGATCTACTCCCGCAACATGGAGGAGCACGAGCAACATTTGATAATGGTGTTTCAGACCTTGCGGGAACATAAGCTATATGCTAAGTTCCCTAAGTGTGAGTTTTGGCTAGATTCTGTATCACTTGTGGGGCATGTTATATCAGGCGGGGGTATTAATGTGGATCCCAAGAAGATTGAGGCATTTCAGAGTTGGCCTCATCCTACTGCAGCAACTGAGGTCAGTAGCTTCTTCGGGTAAGTGGGTTAGTATCGCTGGTTTGTGGAGGGCCTCTCACCTATTGCAACACCTTTGACTAGGTTGACCCAGAATGGTGCTCCATTCCATTGGTCCAATGATTGTGAGGCGAGCTTTTAAAAGCTCAAGACAGCTTTGACTACGGCACCCTTTCAGGTGTTGCCTTCCTGTTTAGGGATATATATTGTGTATTGTGATGCTTCACGCATTAGTTTAGGTTATGTATTGATATAGGAGGGGTGAGTTATTGCATATGTTTCATGTCAGCTAAAGCACCATGAGAAGAATTATCTTGTTCACGATTTGGAGTTGGCCGGTATTGTTCATACTCTTAAGAGCTGGATGCATTATCTTTATGGGGTGTCTTGTGAAGTTTACGCTGATCATCAAAGCTTGTAGCACTTGTTCAAGAAAAGGGATCTCAATTTGAGGCAGCACAGGTGGCTTGAGTTACTAAAGGACTATAATATTACCATTTTTTACCATTTGGGCAAGGTTGTGGATGCCTTGAGCAAGAAGGTAGAGAGTATGGGTAGCTTGGCATTAATTTCAGCAGAGGAAAAGCCATTAGCTTTGGACAGTCATTCCTTGGCTAACAGACTTGTGATGTTTGATATTTCAGAGCACAGTCGAGTTCTTGCATGCATCGTTGCCCAGTATTTGATATTGGAGCAGATCAAGGGTCATTAGTTTGATGATCTGCACTAGTTAGTTCTTAGAGATACAGTACTGCAGGGTTGTGCCAAGGATGTTACTATTAGTGAGGATGGTGTTCTGGGACTCCAGCATCATCTATGTGTTCTTAATGTTTATGTATTAAGGGAAAGGATTCTAGAGGTGGCACATAGTTCTTGATATTCTATTCATCCAGGTGCTACAAAGATGTATCGCGATCTGAGGCAGCAATGTTGGTGCGACGGATGAAGAAGGACATAGTTAAGTATATTGCGAGGTGTCTAAATTGCCAGCAGGTTAAGTATTAGCATCAGAGATGACTATATTTGAGTGGGAATGGCAGCACATTACTATGGACTTCGTAGTTGGGTTGTCGCGGACCTTGCATAAGTTTGATGCGGTTTGGGTCATAGTCAACAGGCTGACCAAGTCGGCACACTTCATTCCAGTTGTGACTACGTATACTTCAGAGAGGTTGGCCCATATTTATATTTTCAGGAGATAGTTCAGTTGCATGGTGTGCCTGTTTCCAGCATATCAGATAGAGGCCCTTAGTTTACATCATATTTCTGGAGAGCAGTATAGAGTTGGGGACCCGGGTAGAGCTCAGCATAACCTTTCATCCACATATCGACGTCAGTTAGAGCGGACAGTTCATATCTTGGAGGACATGCTCATAGCATGTGTGATTGACTTTGGAGGGCAGTGGGATCGATTCTTGCCTTTGGCCAAGTTTGCTTACAACAACAGTTATTAGTCCAACATCAAGATGGCTCTATTTGAGTATATATATGTTCGTCGATGTGGTTCTCCCATTGGTTGGTTTGAGCCCGGTAAGGCTAAGTTATATGGTACTAATTTGGTGAAATATGCCTTGGAAAAAGTAAAGTTGATTCAGGAGCAACTTCGCACAGCACAATCTTTACAGAAGAGTTATTGTCACGGCCCGGATTTCCCACCATCGGGTGTCGTGATGGTGCCTACTATCGGAGCTAGGCAAGCCAAATATTTAAAACACCTTTCCTCCTTTCATTCAAACAATAAAATGAACGAGACAAAATTTAAGCGGAAGACTTTAAATCTAAAGCAACTGAAAACAAAAAGTGCGGAAGTTTAATACACATCACTACCCAAGGTCTGGTGTCACTAGCTCACAGACTACTACAGAATATTACAAACAATGTCTGAAAGGGAATACATCATGTTAGTCTGATACAAGATGAACAAACGAAAACATAGAAAGGGGCTTCGGCCTGCGAACGCCAGCCAGGCTACCTCGAGAGTCCCTGGACTGAAGATAGCTCCCAGAAGTCCTACTGCTGTGGTCCGTAAGCTGTTCCCTGATCTGTGCACAAAAATGCACATAGTGTAGCATCAGCACAACCGACCCCATGTGCTGGTAAGTGTCTGGCCTAACCCCGGCGAAGTAGTGATGAAGCTAGACAGGACCTACCACAATTAACCTGTACAGATATATATACAAGTGCAAGAAGACAATAACAAGATAATACAAAGTAAAGCTAGGAGGGGACATGCCATTGGGGAGTAACAGATAAAAATGAAATATCAGAAATAAACAGAAGAAACTCCGGTTCCCATGATATATATATATATATATATATATATATATATATATATATATAGTGGACGGTGTGCCACACGATCCCATAATATCATTTGTAAGTGGACAGCGTGCCACACGATCCCAATTTTCATATATAAGTGGACGGCATGCCACACGATCCCACAATATCATTTATAAGTGGACTGCGTGCCACACGATCCCAATGTTCATATATAAGTGGACGGCGTGCCACACGATCCCATAATATCATATATAAGTGGACGGCATGCCACACGATCCCATACTATCATATATAAGTGGACGGCGTGCCACACGATCCCATAATATAACTCGAACCATCTGATTTTGTAAGGAGAGTCCCATTAGGGGAAATCAACAACATATCACTCTAACCCGGCAAGGGTACAACTAACAGCCCAAAATATCTCGGCAAGGGAGAGTATATATATCGATATACACATCCCGGTAAGGGAGTAATCACAACACATTCTCTTTTTAAATCCCTTCTTCCTCAACTAACACCATTCATGTTCGAGCTAACGCTCCAAAAGTACACCAATTACAATTTTACTCAACCGTTCACATTATACGAAACTCATCGAATAAACAAAGAGATTGTGTCATGTCATTCGAATTAAAAGCAATTAAGACTCACGGTCATACTAGACTCCGGTGCATAGATAAACGTCACCATGCCTATACACCGTACTCCACATTAGCAAGTAGCAAATAACATCCTAATCTTGTTCCCTCAAGCCAAAGTTAGAACAAACACTTACCTCGAATGCTTCAAACTCAACTCACGCTTCTAGTATAGCTTTACCTCTTGATTCCACCACCAATCCGCTAGAATCTAGTCATAAGTTACTTAATCACATTAATAATTACTAAATGAATCACTCCCCATGCATGAAAAATAAATTTTACAAGGTTTTTCCCAAAATGGTCAAAAACACCCCCGGACCCACGTGGTCGAAACTCGAGGTTCGGACCAAAACTCGGTTACCCATTCTCCCACGAATCCAAATATATGATTTTTTTTTGAAATTGGACCTCAAATTGAGGTCCAACTTCTCAATTTGTAGAAAACCTAGGTTCTACCCAAAACACCCAATTTCCCCCCACGAAAATCTTTGTTTTGAAGTTGAAATCATGTTAAAAGATGTTAAGAAGTGAAGAAAATGAGTTAGAAACCACTTACCAATCGTTTTGAAGAAGAAAAGTTATTTGGAAAATCACCTATTAGGTTTTAGATTTTTGAAAAGTGAAAAAAATGACTGAAAATCCCGAATTTATACATTTTGCTGGGGGCTGGCGCAGACAGCACAGAAATGCACCGCGGCCGCGCTGGTCGACCCTCTGAACCCCACCATGCGGACCGCACAGAAAAGCACCGCGACCGCATGGCTGCCAGCGCGGACCGCGCGGAAATGGCCGCGCTGGGCCTGCAACATCTGAACCTGTATATTTTTCTAAGTCTAAGACCTCCCGGGCCCTACTCAAAACTCACTCGAGCCCTCGGGGCTCCAAACCAAACATTCATATGATCTCGAAAACACCTTACGGACTTACTCATGCGATCGAATCGCCAAAATAACATCATATACATAGGATCAAGCCTCAAAATACATGATTTTCTTTCAACTTTCATAAAAACTCAAATTCCCCCTTTTAATTCCGAAACACGTCATGTGACATCCGTTTTTAGCCAAACTTTATAGATAGTGCTTAAAACATATTTAAGACTCGTACCGGGCGTCGGAACCAAAATACGAGCCCGATACCACAGTTTTCTGATCAATTTTATTCTTCATTTTCCTTAGTTAATTTCAAAAAACAATTTCACACAAAAATTCATTTCTCGGGCTTGGGACCTCGGAATTCAATTCCGAGTACACGCCCAAGTCCCATATTTTTGTACGGACCCTCTGGGACCATCGAATCACAGGTCCGGGTCCGTTTACCCAAAATGTTGACCGAAGTCAATATTATGCATATTAATATCAAAATTAATCAAATTTTTCACAAAATTCGCATATTCTAACGTAAAAACTTTCCGACTACGGGCCCGAACTGTGCACACAAATCGAGGCAACTAAAAGCGAGGTTTTCAAGGCCTCGGAAGCACGGAACTAGGAAGAATTACGATGATGACCCTTTGGGTCGTCACATTCTCCACCTCTAAAACAACCGTTTGTCCTTGAATGGATAAAAGAAAGAAGTACCTGAGTAGGGAAATAAATAAGGATAACGGCTCCGCATATCTGCCTCGGACTCCCAAGTCGATGCCTCAGGAGGCTGACCTCTCCATTGAACACGCACCGAAGGAATACTCTTCGACCTCAACTGTCGAACCTGCCGGTCTAGAATAGCCACCGGCTCCTCCTCATATGAC
Source organism: Nicotiana sylvestris (assembly GCF_000393655.2). NCBI lineage: Eukaryota > Viridiplantae > Streptophyta > Magnoliopsida > Solanales > Solanaceae > Nicotiana > Nicotiana sylvestris. The sequence continues at coordinate 212,945,476 of NC_091058.1, forward strand.
AGATCCTTGTCCAATTGGACAGTGCTAACATCTAACACGTGCGACGGATCTCCGCGATACTTCCGGAGCATAGATACATGAAACACGGGATGCACAGCTGACAAGCTAGGTGGCAAGGCAAGTCTATAAGCCACCTCTCCCACACGATCAAGAATCTCAAATGGACCGATGAACCTAGGGCTGAGCTTGCCCTTCTTCCCAAATCTCATCAAGCCCTTCATAGGCGATACACGGAGCAATACCCGCTCCCCAACTATGAAAGCAACATCTCTGCCCTTACGGTCTGCATAACTCTTTTGTCTAGACTGAGCTGTACGAAGTCTATCCTGAATAATCCAGACCTTGTCCAAGGACTCCTGAACCAAATCAGTACCCCATAATCGAGCCTCTCCCGGCTCAAACCATCTAACTGGAGACCGACATCGCCTACCATACAAAGCCTTATACGGAGCCATCTGGATGCTGGACTGGTAGTTGTTGTTGTAGGCGAACTCTGCTAAAGTCAAAAACTGGTCCTACGAGCCTCCAAAATCAATAACACAGGCTCGGAGCATATCTTCAAAAATCTGAATAGTCCTCTCAGACTGACCGTCCATCTGGGATGAAATGCTGTACTCAACTCAACCTGGGTGCCCAACTCTCGCTGAACCGCTCTCCAGAAATGCGAGGTAAACTGCGTACCCCGATCCGAAATGATAGATAGTGGCACCCCATGAAGGCGAACAATCTCCCTGATATAAATCTCGGCTAACCTTTCGGACGAATAGGTGGCTGCAACAGGAACAAAATGCGCTGACTTGGTCAGCCTATCAACAATGACCCAAACTGCATCAAACTTCTTCCGAGTCATCGGAAGTCCAGTAACGAAATCCATCGTAATCCTCTCCCACTTCCACTCGGGAAGTGCAATCCTCTGAAATAGACCACCAAGTCTTTGATGCTCGCATTTAACCTACTGATAATTCAAACACTGAGAAACATGCGCAATGATGTCTTTCTTCATCTTACGCCACTAATAGTCCTGCCTCAGATCCTGATACATCATCGCAGTCCCACGGTAGTCCCAGCTACCAAAAACTTCCCGAACTACATTGACCTGATTCCTGTTTAGCCCAGGATATGTAGGAAACCTTTGAAGCAAAGGTTCGGTCAAATCTTTTTCAAAAAATGCTTCACACGGAGTACTCGGATGGGCAAAAATCGCTCGCTTTATCTTTGCACGAAAACCCTTCGTGTCTTCGGGCAAAGAGGGGCAGCTGTAAGCACGTGATTTTTGCCCTATATGAGAATTACTCCCAAAAAATTCAAAAATAAAATGATTTTTCTTTGGTGTGCAATTTTGTGATATTTTGTGATATTTTGAATAATTATTTGTATTTGTCTGTGCGTGTTTATTTGCTAAATTAATAAAAAATACAAAAATATGTCGCATTTTGCATGTAGGATTTAATTCTACAATTGTTAGTAATTAAATTTGTTTTACAAAAATTAAAAATTACAAAAATAGGCATCGTTTGCATTTTTAGCATTTAATGTCCAAATATACAATTTTATGCTTAATTATTACTTAATTGTGCGTTAATTGTTATTGGGAGTTAATTTGCGTTTTTATAACTTAATTTAATTCTTAATAATGGTTTAAGTATTTTTATAATTTAGTTTTAGAGAAATAAAAGAAGAAAGAGAGCGAAAATACAAAAAAAATCGGAATTGGGCCTCTTCTTCGATTTCAAGCCACAGCCCAAAAAATGGCCCAATCTTCCCTAAGACCCAGTCCATTTCGAACTGGGTCGACCCAGTCCATAACCCAAAAGACCCAAACCCCCTTTGTCTTTCATTTTTTACAAAAACAAAAAAAAACAAAAAAAAAATAAAAGAAGAAAACCCTAGACTAAGAGATCCCCCCCCCTCTTTCTTTCTTCTTCTTCCTCAAAGCTTCAAGCAAGCAACCATGGCAGCTACCCTTTCCCCCTCTGCCTCACCTTCGCACACACGCACAACCCCTCGTCAGACCACCCAAATCGACCCCCGTCCGCCATTAAAACCAAACGACCACTTTCAAACTTCGACATCCATGGTTGTCCCCCCCCCCTTGTTTCTTCGTTGTCTTTTTCACCACGTCCAGTCATGGACGACTTCAAACAGCCCCAAGCAACCATGAACGAGCAGCCATGACGAGCAGCAATGACTCCCAGCAGCTACACCATCTTCGTCGCGTCCAAACAACCATCGTCGCAGTTGTTTCTGCGTCATCCATGTCGCTGCTGCTGCGTCCTTTTCTCTTCGCCATTGCTGATGTTTTTTGTCCTCCATTGCTGCTGCTTTTTGTCCTCCATTGTTTCTGCGTTTCCACTGCTCCATCGACGACGAACAGCTCGTCGACCTTCACCAAACATGCTTGCCGCTGCTGCTGTTTTTTGCCTTCATCTTCTCCATCGAAAATCTCCATCTGCTTCCTCATCATCCAAACACGCCACTGCTGCTACTGTTTCTTCTTCTCCGAGCTGTTGTTCCTCCGCCATGGTTGTCGCTGCTACTGTTTCAACTTTCTTCTGCTGATGCTCGCGTTTCATGGCCAGCTACGGGCTGCTTCATCTTCTCTTCGTCTTCGTCGTCATTTGTTCGAGCTTTGGTCGAGGCTCAGACAGATTTGTTTACAATCAAAGTTCTTCGTTGATTCATCTCCGGTTAGTTGTTTTTGAGTTTTATTTTGTCCATATTTCGTTTTTATATTTCTCGAAGTTAAAATCGTTAAATATTTGATTCTTGTTTTGTTCGTTGTTCATCGTTGAGATAATTTTTTTGTTCATGTTCATGTGCTTTGTTAAATTAATTTTCAGATTTCAAAATAGAAGTTTAATTAGTTGTTTTCATATTCATTTCATGTTTGTATTATTGTTTAAGTGAATATTTGTTAGTTTGATGTTTGTTAGATTCAAATTGAAATTTAATTAACTATTTCTTCAATTTGTTTCATGTGTTTATGTATTGTTAGAAATTGTTAATATTGTTAAGTTCAAGCTTAAGTTCATAATTGTTTATTCGTCGATCTTGTTATTTGTCTAAAAAGAATTTAGTTGTGTTAAAGGAAATATATTGATTTAATCGTTTTAATCCGTCATGTTTGTTGTGTTAAAATAGATTCATTCATGTTCATACTTTGTTTGGATGATCTTGAATCCGAATTTTGTATAGTTTGATTTCTTGTTTATCATTTATGATTATTTCTTGAATTGGTCTCATAATCTTGTTTAAAGTTTAATATAAGAATTGTTTGTTGTAATGTTGTTAGAGTAGTTGATTTTAAGTTCAATATTATTGAATTTAGAAATCTAAATATACTTGTTTGTTGTTGTTGTTGAATCCGAAAATAGGATTGTTTGTTGCTAAAATATTGTTCAATCAAATTTTAGTTGTTCTTTGTTGTTCAATTTGTGTTCATGTGATTTGTTGTTGAAATGTTGAAGAAATCATGTTCATGTGATTTGTTGTTGAAATGTTGAAGAAATCATGTTCATGAAATTTGTTGTTTGAACATTGTTAGAAATTAATCATATTGCATATATTTTGGTTAAGTTTGATTAATTGATGTGTTATAGCTGATGGGTAGTTTGGTAATTTATAGTACTTTCGGGGGTAAAATAGTAATTTGCAATAGGGTCGGAGGGGTAGTTTAGGAATTGTACATTTTGTAATTGTTTATATGAAGCATGGGGGACAAAATGAAATGGGGTGGGTTGTGATATAGTTATTTAATATAAAGGGGGGACAAGACAAATTTTAGTGTGGGGGAATCTTGTATTTGTTTATGTTAGGCATGGGGGACAAAATATAATGGGGTGGTGTGATATGTTTATTTAATGTAATGGGGATGAGTGGGAAGATAATGGGTTTGGTAGAGAAAATGGGTTGATTTTAATTGATTAAAAGATTTATGGGATGGATTAAATATAGGAAGTCTTGAACACAAGACAAGGACACAGACAGATAAGAGAGGACAGATAAAGAAAAATACACACACAGATAGAGAGAAAAAACGGACAGAGAATAGAAGAGAGAAAAAAGGGCTGAACATTTAAGAGAAAGAAAAATTCCGAAAAATATTTAAGCTTTCAAAATAAAAATAAAAACTAAAAAATCTTCTGCTTTCTTTCTTTGTTTGAAATTAGTATTAATGGTTGTTGTTTCATTCAAAGCTTAAAGCTTTTGTTTTTGGGATTACTACTCCACCGGTCTGTTACTGGGTTGTTACTGTTGCTGGGCAGTTGTTGCTGTTGTACTGTTATTACTGCTGCTGATTCTCATCTTCATTTTCTTTTGCTTCCAATATCAGGTATATATTTTAGACTCATGTTGTGGAAAGCTTCAACATTGCCAAATAAATGAAGTTCGGAATTATAATTATGTCTTTTACTCGTTTAAATCTATTAGTTTAAATTTCAGTTTTGTTTCAGCTGGTTAATATAGTAGCTTACATTTGATGTGAGAACTGTTAGTTAATCATCCTTTGAAATTCGCATAAGCTTTGTAATAATGTTATTTATTTCAGAATTTCATTAAGTATAGCTATATTCAAATTATAAGATAGGGAACATGGCAGAAAGCTAGCCATTAATTAAATCTTATGATATTGTTGGCTAAATATGGAATAGTATGGAAGTATCAAGAAACTACATTACTAGCATATTTTGTCACAAAAGTCCGATTTTATTTAAAGCTAGATTGATGAAATTTGTATGTTGTTCGTACATGGCGTGATAACAGTTACATGTATAACCATAAGTGAAAGGTGAGTTGATATAATTCGTTACGAGTTTAGAATATTAGGAATGGTTCAAACGTACAACTATATTGCATGTGATGCAATTTTATTGAATCAATTTGTATAATAGTTCTCTTTCTTATCAACTTGATTCTTATCTACCATTGTAAACAAATTAACCAAACAATTATAACTTTGGACTAAAAACAAGTATATGAGAAGGATATGGGATTTATAAGCACGAATTGCAACATTTTATGTCAAGGATATGTAGAAATAGAGTTCGCATTAAATATAACAATGAAAATTCTTCAGAAACTATTAATTTGTCTATCAAATTAATTCTTTTTCCAGTTTTATATGCGATTCGATTTTTGGATATATTAATGTTGTATCCACGATAAAAATGGTAGTATTTTTAGTTACATGTTGTTTGTTTCTTTTTCATATCATTAATTCTTTAAAATTTGAATAGTTTTGAGGTATATAATTCATACGCGTAAAATAAGACTTGTAGCAACGCCTAATAAATTTTGAATTCTTTGTCAAGAAATTTGGTGGCATCCCAATCGGTGATTCTCCATGACTCTTACATTTAAAAATAGATGGATGCAATAAACATTTGTAGAGAATTTATATTACTGTCAAGAATATTTGCATAATTAAGGATGCGTTCGCGTGACTTGATTATACTTCTAAGGCAATTCGGATTAAACGTTCGCGCAACTTCGAGCAAATTTTTATTAAAAAGAGATTCGTCGGAGGATCTTAAATTAATTTCATAAAACCCGAGATGTGCGGTTCACTACTTAATCATACAAAAAGTGCGAATGTTCTTGATTTTATTTAAAACACAATTTCGAAAAAATAATTATTTTATAATAAATATATTATCAATATCATTGTGTACACGTACGCGTGACATGATTTTTCACGTTAAAAAATATATAATATATAAAACGAATACACGTATGCGTGATTCGATTCGAAGAAGGGTCTTTAATTGTAAACAATCTAAACAGAAGCGATAACAAAATCATGCAATAAAAAATGTAAAATCGAGATAATTAAGCCAAGAATAAAAACAGTTAAGCGACCGTGCTAGAACCACGGAATTCGGAAATGCCTAACACCTTCTTCCGGATTAACAGAATTCCTTACTCAGGATTTCTGGTTCGCAGAATAATAAACAGAGTCATATTCTCCTCGATTCAGGGATTATAATTGGTGACTTGGGACGCCTTAAAATTCCCAGGTGGCGACTCTAAAACAAATAAACAAATCCCGTTTCGACTGTCCTTCAATTGGAGAAAACTCCCCACGCGCCCTGCGGGCGCGGCGAAAAGGAGGTGCAACAATAACCGACTAGGCTCAGAAATGTCCAACCTCACAAACTGATTGGCCAAAGCCTGAACGTCCAAAGCAAGCGGTCTCTCACCGACCGGAATATAAGCCAGACTGCCCATACTGGTTGACTTCCTACTCAATGCATCGGCCACCACATTGGCCTTTCCCGGGTGATATAAGATAGTGATGTCATAATCTTTCAACAATTCCGACCACCTCCTCTGCCTCAAATTCAACTCCTTTTGCTTGAACAAATACTGAAGACTCTTATGATCCGTGAACACCTCACACGCCACACCATACAGATAGTGCCTCCAAATCTTCAATGCGTGAACAATGGCTGCCAACTCCAAATCATGTACTGGATAGTTCTTCTCATGAACCTTCAACTGTCTCGAGGCATAGGCAATGACCTTGCCATCCTGCATCAACACTGCACCAAGTCCAATACGAGATGCATCACAATAGACTGTCTAGGGCCCTGAACCTGTGGGCAAAACCAACACCGGTGTCGTGGTCAGAGCTGCCTTGAGCATCACAATAGACTGTCTAGACTCGCCTCACACTCATCTGACCATCTGAACTGGGCACCTTTCTGGGTCAATCTGGTCATAGGGGCTGCAATGGATGAAAACCCCTCCACGAACCGACGGTAGTAACCTGCTAACACCAGGAAACTCCGAATCTCCGTAGCTGAAGCTGGTCGAGGCCAGTCCTTGACTGCCTCTATCTTCTTCGGGTCTACCTGAATACCTGCTGCTGATACGACATGACCCAGGAATGCGACCGAACTCAACCAAAACTTGCACTTTGAGAACTTAGCATACAACTGACTATCCTTCAGGGTCTAAAGAACCGCTCTGAGGTGCTGCTCATGCTCCTCCTAACTGCGGGAGTATATAAGAATATCGTCAATGAAGACTATCACGAACAAGTCCAAATAAGGTCTGAACACTCGGTTCATCAACTCCATGAACGTTGTTGGGGCATTAGTCAATCGAAATGACATGACCAAAAACTCATAGTGCTCATACCGAGTGCGAAATGCTGTCTTAGGGACATCAGACGCCCTAATCCTCAGCTGGTGATAACCAGATCTCAAATCTATCTTCGAGAACACCCTCGCACCCTGAAGCTGGTCGAATAAATCATCAATCCTCAGCAGTGGATACTTATTCTTAATTGTAACCTTGTTCAATTGTTGGTAATCGATGCACATTCTCATCGAACCATCCTTTTTCTTAACAAACAACATCGGCGCACCCCAAGGCGACACACTGGGTCTAATGAAACCTTTCTCAAGCAAATCCTGCAATTGTTCCTTTAACTCTTTCAACTCCGGTGGGGCCATACGTTATGGCGGGATAGAAATGGGCTGAGTGCCCGGGGCCAAATCAATACAAAAGTCGATATCCCTGTCGGGCGGCATACCCGGCAGGTTTGAAGGGAAAACCTCAGGAAACTCCCGAAAAACGGGCACAGAATCAATAGAAGGGACCTCCGCGCTAGAATCGCGAACATACGCCAAGTAGGCCAAACATCCCTTCTCGACCATACGCCGAGCCTTCATATACGAGATAACACTGCGGGTACAATGACCAGAAGTCCCTTTCCACTCTAAACGGAGTAAATCCGGTAAGGCTAAGGTCACGGTCTTGGCATGACAATCCAAGATAGCATGGTACGGGAATAACCAATCCATCCCCAATATAACATCGAAGCCGACCATGTCCAAAAGCAACAAATCAACACGGGTCTCAAGACCCCCAAACACTACGATACAAAAACGATGAACTTGGTCGACCACAATAGAATCACCCACCGGTGTTGACACATAAACAAGAATACTCAACGAGTCACTAGGCATAACCAAATAGGGTGCAAAATAGGACGACACATATGAATACGTAGATCCGGGATCAAATAGCACAGAAGCATCCCTATCACAGACCAGAATAATACCTGTAATCACAGCATTTGATGACTCAGCCTCTGGCCTGGCTGGCAAAGCATAACAACGGGGCTGGGCCCCACCTCCCTGAATCATATCCCTAGGACGATCTGCTGCTGGTTGACCCCTACCTCTAGCGGTCTGAGCTCCACCTCTAAGACCTCTACCTCCACCTCTATACCCTCTACCCCCGCCTCTAGCTGGCTGGCCAGGCTATGGGGTAACTGGTGCCTGGATCATCGGGCAAGGACCCTGTTGTTGCGAGCTGCTGGAAGCTGGAGGGCAATATCTGGCAATGTGACTCACATCGCCGCAAGTATAACAAGCCCTCGGCTGCTGAGAATAACGAAGTGGTGGTGCACTGATAGGTGCTGATGGTGAACTGAAGAGCTGCTGGTCAGAATACTGCGGCTGAGAACCACGACCACCTGGTGTACCATGAGAAGCCTGGAGAGCTGACTGAAAGGGCCTCGAAAGATGGCCTCTACCATAAGAATCCCTACCTCCGGATGAGGTACCACTGAATCTACCAAAATGACGGGGCCTCTTATCAGGCCCATGACCACCTCCCTGAGCAAGTGCCATCTCTATTCGGCAGGCACCATCTGCCGCCTCCTGAAATGAAATCTCACTACCGGCACTCATGGCCATCTGAACACGGATCGGCTAGGCCAACCCATCAATAAACCTCTGCACCCTCTCTCTATCGGTGGGGAGTATCACAATGGCATGATGAGCAAGATTAATGAACCGGGTCTCATACTGGGTGACCGTCATAGGACCCTGCTGGAGATGCTCAAACTGCCTGCGAAGAGCATCTCGCTGAGTAACTGGAAGAAACTTCCCCAGAAATAACTCTGAAAACTGATCCCAGGTCAATGATGGCGACCCTGCTGGCCTGGCTACATAGAATTCCCTCCACCAAGTCTTGGCGGATCCTGCCAGGCGAAAAGTGGTGAAGTTGACCCCATTGGTCTCTATAATGCCCATAGTCCGTAGAACCTCATGACAGTTGAAGATAAAATCTTGAACATCCTCTGAGGGAGTGCCACTATATGTAGTAGTGAAGAGCTTGGTGAAACGATCAACCCTCCACAAAGCATTCGCAGACATAGCCGCACCATCACTGGACTAAGCCGCAATACCTGGCTGGGCTGGCTGAACTGCCACGGCTGGCTGAACTGCTGGAACCTGAGCCTGAGGAGCTACCGGCTCTAGAGTACGAGTATCGGGAGTCTGAACTCCTCCCCCAGCCTGAGATGTGGCTGGAGCTATGGGAAGCAAACCCGCTCTAGAAATGCCCTCCATAAAGCCTACCAGTCGGACCAAAGCGTCCTGAAGCACTAAAGTGGCTATGAAACCCTCTGGGACCTGAGCTGGGCCCACTGGAACAGCTGGGGCCGGAACCTCCTCCTCAAAATCGACCTGAGGCTCCGTCGTTGGGACTGCTGCTCGGGGTTGAGCTCTGCCTCGGCCTCGCCCTCTGCCCCTAATAGGAGCTGTTGCTGGGGGCTCAGGCTGCTGCGTGGTAGAAGATGAAGCACGTGTTCTTGCCATATGCGAAAGAACAGAGTGGAAAGACAATCAGTACTTGAGAAACAGAATCGCACGATAAGAATGAACAAAGTGAAGTTTTCCTAACTCTGTTGTCTCTGCGGGATAAATACAGACGACTTTGTACTGATCCCTCAGACTTTACCGAGCTGTCCGTGGGTTGTGAGACCTAAGTAACCTAGTGTTCTGATACCAACTTGTCACGACCCGGATTTCCCACCATCGGGTGTCGTGATGGCGCCTACTATCGGAGCTAGGCAAGCCAAATATTTAAAACACCTTTCCTGCTTTCTTTCAAACAATATAATAAACGAGACAAAATTTAAGCGGAAGACTTTAAATCTAAAGCAACTGAAAACCAAAAGTGCGGAAGTTTAATACACATCACTACCCAAGGTCTGGTGTCACTAGCTCACGGACTACTACAGAATACTACAAACAATGTCTGAAAGGAAATACATCATGTTTGTCTGATACAAGATGAACAAACGAAAAACATGGAAAGGGACTTCGGCCTGCGAACGCCAGCTAGGCTACCTCGAGAGTCCCTGGACTGAAGATAGCTTCCAGAAGTCCTACTGCTGTGGTCCGTAAGCTGTTCCCTGATCTGTGCACAAAAATGCATAGAATGTAGCATCAGCACAACTGACCCCATGTGCTGGTAAGTGCCTAGCCTAACCCCGGCGAAGTAGTGACGAGGCTAGACAGGACCTACCACAATTAACCTGTACAGATATATATACAAGTGCAAGAAGACAATAACAAGATAATACAAAGTAAAGCTAGGAGGGGACATGCCATCGGGGAGTAACAGATAAAAATGAAATATCGGAAATAAACAGAAGAAACTCCGGTTCCCATGATATATATATATATACAGTGGACGGCATGCCATACGATATATATATATATATATATATATATATATATAGTGGACGGCGTGCCACATGATCCCATAATATCATTTGTAAGTGGACAGCGTGCCACACGATCCCAATTTTCATATATAAGTGGACGGCGTGCCATACGATCCCATAATATCATTTATAAGTGGACAGCGTGCCACGCGATCCCAATGTTCATATATAAGTGGACGGCGTGCCACACGATCCCATAATATAACTCGAACCATCTGATTTTGTAAGGAGAGTCCCATTAGGGGAAATCAACAACATATCACTCTATCCCGGCAAGGTTACAACTAACAGCCCAAAATATCTCGGCAAGGGGGAGTATATATATTGGTATACACATCCCGGCAAGGGAGTAATCACAACACATTCTCTTTTTAAATCCCTTCTTCCTCAACTAACACCATTCATGTTCGAGCTAACGCTCCAAAAGTACACCAATCAAAATTTTACCTCAATCGTTCACATTATACGAAACTCATCGAACAAACAAGGAGATTGTGTCATGTTATTCGAATTAAAAGCAATTAAGACTAACGATCATGCTAGACTCCGGTGCATAGATAACCGTTACTATGCCTATACACCGTACTCCACATTAGCAAGTAGCAAATAACATCCTAATCCTATTCCCTCAAGCCAAAGTTATAACAAACACTTACCTCGAATGCTCCAAACTCAATTCACGCTTCTAGTATATCTTTACCTCTTGATTTCACCACCAATCCGCCCGAATCTAGTCATAAGTTACTTAATCACATTAATAATTACTAAATGAATCACTCCTCATGCATGAAAAATAAATTTTACAAGGTTTTCCCCAAAATGGTCAAAAACACCCCCGGACCCACGTGGTCGAAACTCGAGGTTCGGACCAAAATCCGATTACCCATTCTCCCATGAATCCAAATATATGATTTGTTTTGAAATCGGACCTCAAATTAAGGTCTAACTTCTCAATTTGTAGAAAACCTAGGTTCTACCCAAAACACTCAATTTCCCCCCATGAAAATCTTTATTTTGAAGTTGAAATCATGTTAAAAGATGTTAAGAAGTGAAGAAAATGAGTTAGAAATCACTTACCAATATTTTTGAAGAAGAAAAGTTGTTTGGAAAATCGCCTCTTAGGTTTTGGGTTTTTGAAAAGTGAAAAAAAAATGACTGAAAATCCTGAATTTATACATTTTGCTGGGGGCTGGCGCGGACCGCACAGAAATGCACCGCGGCCGCACCGAGGGAGGGGAGAAGTGGGCTCTCTCTGAACCCACCCAGCGCGGACCGCACTGATTTGGTGCGCGGCTGCGCTGGTCGACCCTCTGAACCCCACCGCGCGGACCACACAGAAAAGCACCGCGGTCGCGTGGCTGCCAGCGCAGACCGCACGGAAATGGCCGCGCTGGGCCTGCAACATCTAAACCTGTATATTTTTCTAAGTTTAAGACCTCCCGGGTCCTACTCAAAACTCACCCGAGCCCTCGGGGCTCCAAACCAAACATTCATATGATCTCGAAAATACCTTACGGACTTACTCGTGCGATCAAATCGCCAAAATAACATCATATACATAGGATCAAGCCTCAAAATACATGATTTTCTTTCAACTTTCATAAAAACTCAAATTCCCCCTTTTAAGTCCGAAACACGTCATATGACATCCGTTTTTAGCCAAACTTTACAGATAGTGCTTAAAACATATTTAAGACTCGTACCGGGCATCGGAACTAAAATACGAGCCCGATACCACAGTTTTCTGATCAATTTTCTTCTTCATTTTCCTTAGTTAATTTCAAAAAACAATTTCACACAAAAATTCATTTCTCGGGCTTGGGACCTCGGAATTTGATTCCGCGTACACGCCCAAGTCCCATATTTTTCTACGGACCCTTCGGGACCGTCGATTCACAAGTTCGGGTCCGTTTACCCAAAATATTGACCGAAGTCAATATTATGCATATTAATATCAAAATTCATCAAATTTTCACAAAATTCGCATATTCTAACATAAAAACTTTCCGGCTATGCTCCCAAACTGCGCACGTAAATCGAGGCAACTAAAAGCGAGGTTTTCAGGGCCTCGGAAGCACGGAACTAGGAAGAATTACGGTGATGACCCTTTGGGTCGTCACAGTTATGCAGATCAAAAAGCGTGTGATTTATCATTTATGGTGGGTGAGAAGGTTTTTTGAAAGTCTCGTCGATGAAGGGGATCATGAGGTTTGAGAATAAGGGAAAGTGAGCCCAAGGCTCATAGGCCTATTTGAGGTGTTGAGGCGAGTTGGGGAGGATGCTTATGAGCTTTCTTTGCCTCCCAGTCTATCGGAAGTTCATCCGATTTTCCATGTGTCTATGCTCCGAAGGTGTCATGCCGACTTGTTACTTGTGTTGGACTTCAGCACGATTTAGCTATGTGGGAGCTTGGGTTATGAGGAGCAGCCAGTTGTCATTGTTGATAGGCAGGTTTGCCAATTGAGGTCCAAAATAATTTCTGTGGTAAAGGTTCAGTGGAGGGTCCAACTAGTCGAGAAGCTGAATTGGGAGGCCAAGGATGGTACCGGAGCAGATATCAACACTTATTCAACACTCTAGGTATGATTCTAGACCCGTTCGAGAACAAACAATTGTTTAAGAGGTGGAGAATGTAACGACCCAATCAGTCATTTTGCTTTCTAGAACTCTGTTCCCAAAAATAAGACTCCCTATACATGTTTTTACTATTTTATGCGGGGATGGTTAGTTTGGGATTTGGAAGGGTTCGGGTTGAAATCGAAACACTTGGTTCTTTAAGGTTAGGTAAAAGGGCCAAGTTTGACTCTGGTCAACGTTTTGAATAAATAACATCGAAATTGGGATTTTATGGTTCCAATAGGTTTATATGATGGTTTCGGACTTGGGCGTATGTTTGGATCGGATTTTTGATGACTCAAAAGTGTTTTGGCACCTAATAGCGAAAGTTGGCTCTTTGAAGGTTTTAAAGTTCTTTAAATTTTAGTTTGGAGTATGTGTTGGTGTTATCAAGGTCCAATTGGGATTCCGAGACCGAGAATAGTTTCATATGGTAATTTAAGACTTGCACACAAAATTTGGTGTCGTTTCGAGTAGTGTAAGTATGATTTAGCGCTTTCGGAGCGATTTGGAAACTTGAAGTTCATAACTTGATTAAATTTGGTTTTGGGGTGTAATTCTTGTTATTGTTGTTGTTTTTTGTGTTTTGATAGTTTGAGCAGGTCAGTATTATGTTTATAGAATTGTTAGTGTAGTTGGAACAAGGTCTCGAATGGCTCAGGTGTGTTTCGGACCACCCGGAGCCAAGTTGAAGAAACTAGATTTTCTAGTTCTGGTTTCCTTCTTCGCATTCACAAAAGCCATCTCGCATTCTCAAAGACAGATTTTTGGCAGTGGGGAAATTTTCCCTTCGCGTTAATGAAAGCCCTCCCGTGTTCGTGTAGAACAAAGGGCCTGAGGGTAGGGGTGGGCAGAGTATTACTCTTCGTGTTTGCGAAGAAGCCCTCGCATTCGCGAAGGGAAGGCCAAGCCAGCCTCAGTGTTGAGAGGCCCATGTCGCATTCGCAATAAGTCATTTTTTGGGGACTGAGCCATTTGCCTTCGCGAACGCGAGACCTATTCCATTTTCGCGAAGAAGAGGGCAGTTGGGCAGTGTGTTTTATAAATCGGGACTTAGCCATTTTTGGGTTCATTTATTGCACTATTGGGCAATTTTGGTGCATCCAAGAGGGAGATTTCAACCTAGCTATTGAAGTTAAGTAATTTGTACCTAGTGTAAGTTTAATACATATATTATGGGTTGATTTTAACATGTAAATTTGTGAAATTTATGGTTTTAGATGAAAAATCTAGGTTTTGATAAAAATGGGATTTAACCACGAAAATTATTATGGAATGGGGTAAAAATTATATATTTAAGTTCATGAGGTTATGGGTAATAACTTTCTGCAAAAGAAATTCCGGAATCCAGGAACATGGGATCGGAGGTGAATTTTCGAACTCTTCAATTAGGGTTGGAAAATCACTTTAATAGTTAGAATATGAACTGTTGATCGTGTATTGATTATTTTATATAACATTTGACTAGTTTCGAGTCGTTTGACACCGAGTTGAAGGTTTAAACCACAATTTTGGACCAGAAAGTATGCTTTGAGATGAGGTAAATCTCTTTTATTACCTTGTAAAAGGGAATTAACCCCATAGGTGAATTGATTTGACATGTGCTTCTATTTGTGGGATCTACGTACGCACGAGGTGACGAGAGTTCGTACGTAGCTACTAATTATGCTTATGCCCGAGTAGCTTAGGACCCAAATTATGTGATACTTGAGATATTTGCACCCTACTTGCTAATTTAAATTCTTAAATGATATTGGAAATTGATAAAGGAATTGTAAAAGGTCGAATTTCGTTTACTTGAGTTCTTGACAGACTACTTGACCGTTAATGAGAATTGATGTTTCAATGAATATTAGCCTCTTAATAAACTTTGAATCGATTGTTTATAACGTATTTTTCTCTTCTTGTGGAGCGGGCTGAATGCCTCAGTAATAGAATAGATTCATCTATGGTTCGTGTCGTTCGACCCTCGGCATGATATATTTGTATGTTGTATCGGGCCGTACGACCTCGGCATAATTCGTGCGTAATAAATATTTGGAGCCCAATTATAATTGATATTGTTTCATTGTCTTGAGATATTAATTTCTTAAATGATGTACATTAATTTGGCATTTACTATTTGTGAAAGAATTGTTTATTTATTTCCTGTTATTGAGTTTTCAGCTGTATTTCTATAATCCATGCTTAATTATAATTTCAGTACTTCATTGTTACCCCATAGTAAGTGTCAAAGTCGACCCCTCCTCACTATTTCTTCGAGTTTAGACTAGATACTTACCGGGTACATGTTATTTATTTACTCACGTTATACTTTTGCACTAAATATGCAGGATCTGAGGCAGGTGCATCTGGATATCAGTCAGGCGTGCATCTTTGATTCCACGAGACTTTGCAGTGAGCTTCCTCCCGAGCCCGTTCTGTAGCAGCCGAAATCTTTCTTTTGCTTTTATCTTCTTTCTATTTTACTTCATGCAGTAGTGTGGTATTTTTTTTATATATTCTACTAGTAACTCATACACTTATGACACCAGGTCTTGGAAATTATGCTAGTAGACACATGATGACTTTTGGATTATTTTACTTATCTCATTTTTTCTTAAAATTAGTTATCTCTCATCTTATTAAGTTTTTTCCCTCCTATTTATGCACTAATTAAAAAGTAGTTGTTTTAAAAATAGTAAAATAAACAATCATGTGGTTAGTTAACTGTTGGCTTGCCTAGCGGTAGCGTTGGGCGTCATCACGACCTATAGGATAAATTGGGTCATGACAGTCTGACCCTTTGCGAATGCAGGACCCTCATCACGAACGCGTAGGCTAAATGCCTGGGACCCCCTTATCCCGTTCCTCTACGCGAACACGAGGTCCCTTCGTGAACACACAATGCTCCAAAGCTTCGCGACCATGGGAACCAAATCGTAAACGTGAAGAACAAAACTCAGCTAGCCTCTCAGATACCTTACGTGAACGCAAGACCTCTCTGGCGAACGCGATGAAGGAAACTATCAACCGATGCACCAGATTTTATGCAATTCCAACTAGTCCAAATCTATTCTGTTAACCACCCGGAATCTACCCGAGGCCCCCGATACCTCAACCAAACATACCAAAGAGTCCAAAAATATTATATGAACTTAGTCGAACCTTCAAATTACATAAAAAATGTTAAAAATACGAATCGCACCCTAATTCAAGCTTAATGAACTTTGAAACTTCAAACTTCTAAAATTGATGTCGAAACCTACCAAAACATGTCCAATTGATCTAAAATTTTGCGCACATGTCATCATTGACTTTATGGACCTACTAAATTTTCAGAATATGAATCCGGCCCCAATATCAAAAAGCCCATTCACAGTCAAACTTCCCAAAAATTGAACTTTTGCCATTTCAACCCTAATTTGGCTACGGACCTACAAATCACAATTCGGACACGCTCCTAAGTCCAAAATCACCCAACGGAACTGACAAAACTCAATTTTGGAGTCTTCTTCACACAGTTCCAACTACAGTCAATTTCCTATAACTTAATTTTCCATCTTTCTTTTGTATTTCATGTTGTTCGTAATTTTCCTATGATTTCTATGGTGATACTGATATTGTCTCCTTTTGTCTTTTTGTCTTCTTGAGCTGAGGGACTTTCAAAAACAACCTCTCTACTTATTCAGGGTAAGGGTAAGGTCTACGTACACACTACCTTCCCCAGACCCCACTAGTGGGATTTCACCTGGTCGTTGTTTGTTGTTGTTAAGCTTCCATTATAGGGACTAAGTATCCCATTTCACTCCAAAACCAAAAACAAAACCTCCCGATAAGTCACATAAGCATAAAATGGTACGGGGAAACCAATTAATAGGGGATCAGGGCTATTACTCTCAAAACGACCAGCCGGATCATTACAGTTGTTGAGTTTGTTAGATATTGATAAACTAGTATAGTTGAAAATTTGAATTGTTAGAGATTCTTTGATTGTTATGTAGTCCTTTATTGCCTTGTATTTCTACTCTCTTAATGAAAAAATTATTGTAAATTGAGTTATTGGATTGTTTATATTAAATTGAAATTCTTTGGAGATCGGTTTGCGCGTCGCAATGGGAATTGAAAGATAATGAATTGAAATGATGGAATAAGGACGGATCATAATATTGATATTTTATAATATGGTGGGATCGGGTTGCGCGCCGCAACGGATTGTATATGTGGTACTTGATATTGATAATTGATGATATGGTGGGATCAGGTTATGTACCATATCGGATTGTATATGGGGTACTTGGCATTGACAATGATGATATGGTGAGATCAGGTTGCGTCCCGCAACAGATAGTATATATAGTACTTGTTGTTATTGTTGAGTTGGTCTCAGCATTTGTATATGAGATTATGAGAGTTGTTATACTAGGCTCTCTGATACTGAGATTTGAGTTTATTTTCACGAGTTAACTGCTTTACTTTCATTTTCTGTTTTCTTTTTTTTCTACTATTATTATTATTTTTTATTTTTTATTTTTACTGCTTGTAAGTAGTCCGCTTTAGTATCGTCACTACTTCATTAAGGTTAGACTCGGCACCTACAGAGTACATCAGATCGGTTATATTCATACTACACTCTGCATTTTTTGTGTAGATACTAGAGTTAGTCACGTAGTGTTCAGTGAGGTTGCCCGGATCTAGCTATTAGTGGACTTGAGGTATAGCTTTGCGATGTTCACAAACCTTGAAGTCCACTTCTCCATAACTATTATGATTTATTTTGACTCAAACAGTTGTATTTTATTTAGACTATTATCTGTAGTATTCTAGACACTCATGTATTCGTGACTCCAATTTCTGAGTTGTATTTTGATTACGTTGTTTAGTATAATATTATATTATTTCAGACTATTTAGTTGTTATTGTTATTATTTAATCGGAATTGTTAAAAAATAGATAATAAATATAACTGATAATAGGTTATATTTATGTAGTTTAACGACCATTTATGCCCCAACTTAGCTATACTTTATTGCTATATGAAGGTTAAATGACAACAAATAGCTCTAATTATGAATTTTTTGCTTTGCAGGAGCACGTCCTAACTATGTGGACATAAAAGAGTGTTTGGAGTTAATTTGGAGCAAGGAAGGCCAATCGGAGGTAAGTGCGTGCGAAAGAAGAAGAAAAAATTGAAGACAACTGAGCTCCAAGAACACGGCCCAACCGCGGCCGCGCACGAGAGGCAGAAAAGAATTCATTATGCACGGTCCAACCGCGGTTCGACCACGACCGTGCTCGTAACTCCGAGGAACTTTATTTCAGGGGTAAATTTATAAGTTTGGGGGCAACTCTCCTGAACCTATAAGAAGCCTAGCTCGCCCAAAAAGAAGGTATCAAGGTTTTTGAAGGATTGTTGAAGGCAAGAACATGCAAGAGGCAAGGTGGAAGATTTGGCATAGAGTTTTACCTTTTTTCCTCTTATTTTTATCACTGATGATGAATTCTACTGTTATGATTGTGAAAACAATTATGCGTAGCTAAACTCTTAATCTAGGGTTTTGATGGAACCTCTTGGAGGATGAATTTCTTGATATGTTAAAATAGATTTGCCATAGTATTTTCTCTATTTGTTCAACTATATTGTGATTACTGTTGATTGAAGGGCCCTCAATCGGTTGTTCCTATTTAGTATGCATTACTCGAGAGAGAGTGTATATTTAGGTAGTTGTCAAACAACACCACTCCAAACGTATATGAGGGATAAATACGAAGGGTTTAAAGGTGGGTTAGTGATAACGAAACCTTGGGTGCGATCTAAGTGAGTTGTAACTAAGGCCAACTAGCGTAATTGGGGAGAATATATCCAGTATATTGTTGTAATTACTCGGGAGAGTGTTATGACATCCATAGTGCTCATGATCTATAGAGAAGACTTAGGCAAATTTATAGCAAACACATCAGAAAGGATTCCGACAAGAGAGGAAATCAACACCTTAGACCATTCTCATTCTTGCTTACAACTAGTTTATAGCTAGTTCTTAATTACTGCATCTTGATTACATAATATTTAGTTAATAGAAAACTAATTTGTTACTCAAATATCTCTGAAGATTTAATACGTGAATTTCTGTGAGTCCAATAGTTGTGATCGATAGGTTAATTCCATGTGGGATTCGACTCCAGACTTGTTAATCGAAATATATTTACAGTGACCGCTTTGTCCTTTTTGTAAGGTGTAGTCGGGCGTGATCAAATTTTGGCATCGTTGCCGGGGAATTAACGGTTTTATTGATTGGAGTAAAAAAGAAGTGCAAAAAATTCTTAGTGTAGCCAATTTTCTTCAATTTAAACTGACCAGTGAAATTCTAACATTTGTAGTCGTGGTTGTTATAGGTGCATGCCTAGAAACCCCTCAAGAACTGGTGAATTTCTCGAAGCATTATCAGATCTTGAGAAAGTTTTCAAGGCATTGAATCGTGCAAACAAGAAAGACAAACAACAACAGAACTCAACCGAAAACATTGAACCTGACATGGAAGACGATAATTCAAACAATAGAGACAACGTGGATGACCCAAACGATTAGGGTGTGGCACGTCTTGTGGCAGAAGCAGCACTATATGACTGGGCATAGCCCACCGCTGACAAATTAGCAACTTCTATTGTAGTCCCTAAGATACAAGTAGATTTATTCCAGATCACAAATAACATGCTACATCTGTTACAGAACAAGGGACTATTCTCTAGGTCATAAGTCGAAGATCCTCAGCAGCATCTAAAGAATTTCCCTCCAATTTGTGCCATGCAGAGGCAACACAACGTGACACCGGAAGCAATATGTTTGTTGTTGTTTCCATTCTCAGTGATAGGAGCAGCTCAAACTTGGCTTAATTCACTCCCCATCAACTCCATCACTATTGGGGAGGAATTAGTCAAGCAATATTTGAGCAAATTTCATCCACCCAATAAGACTACTCAGCAAATTGATGAGATATTAAGCTTCAGCGGGTGGAGCATTTTTGAGCAAAACAGTCAGAGAGAGCAAGATCCTACTTGACAAGATTGCACAAAACTCAAGATGGACAACAAGGAACACTCCAATCACTCTTGCGGTTCACTCAGCGGCTCTAGACCCGGCTAACTCCACAACTGAAAATATGGCCACTCTAATGACACAAATGAGCATCCTCACCAAAAAGGTTGAAGAATCAGGCCAGAAGTAGTAGGTATACATAGTTGAAGCAACCATAGGGGGTCTATGTACATCATGCATTAATCAACCATATGTTTGCTCATGGAGTGTTGAAGGTGATAATCAGCAATATCATGAGAACATGAACTAACCAACTATGGGGGACTGAGACCAGGTGGTCAGAATTGGGCTCAGCAGAATCAACAATACAAACTAGCTCATTAGCAGTACAATAACAACAATAATTATGGGGCTATGCGATCATAGGGGCAAATGGTGCCTTACCAAAGGCAACAAGGATATAACTAGTAAAATCAGTAGTAGGATTATCAACAACCTCCACAACAACAGATTGTGAGACAAGAATATGGGTTTGATAAACTCGAGGGAATGATGCAACAAGTGATTGGGTCCACTGGAAAACTAGTTGACATTGTAGAGTCACATGAGTTAGTAATTAAGAATATTGTGATTCAGTTAGGACAGATTTCCATGGCCCTAAATAATCGTCCTCATGGGACGTTACCTGCAGACACCTAAATCGATCTAAAAGAGCAGGGCTCGAAGTAGCTGATGGCAGTGAGTCTCCAAAATTGTAGAGACTTAGATCTAGAGCAAGAAATTACTCGCGAAAGCAGACCGACTAAGACACTGGTGCCAGTACCCATTGAGATAGATGATTCAGCAGGTTTAACTAAGGTGACGGTTCAGAATGCGCAAGAGAACACCAACAAAGAAGAAGAGGTTATGAATGAGACTGAGGCTGCACCGGAACTGACAGTAGAAGTAGTGCTTGAACAAGAGAAAAACCAAATCATAGGGAAGAAGCGACCTCTAGCACCATTCCCGCAGATTGGCCAAGTATCAGAAAGATGAGTAGTACAAGAAATTTTTAGATATGTTGAAGCAAATTCAGGTAAACATTCCATTGATTGATGCCCTAAAGGAGATTCCTGGTTATGCAAAGATGATGAAGGCTTGATGTCCCGCAAGTTCGACTTTCAAGACTTGGCCACGGTTACACTGACTTAAACCTGCAGTGTTGTTGTGAGGAGATCCATAGCCGAGAAGCTGTCTGACCTAGGGAGTTTCACAATCCCTTGCATAATAGGCAACTTTGCTTTTGCTAAGGCACTATGTGATTTGAGAGCAAGCATAAACCTTATTCCCCTAACTATCTACAAAAGGCTAGGCATTGGAAGAGCTAGACCCACGTCTATGCTACTACAACTGGCTGACCAAACAGTGGGATTCTAGATGATGTATTGGTGCAGGTTGGGAAGTTTGTGTTCCCAGCAAATTTTGTCATCCTTGACTTTCGGGTTGACGAGAAAATTCCCACAATTTTGGGAAGACCATTCTTGACCATTGGGAGAGCTTTAATTGATTGTGAAACTGGAGAGCACAAGATGAGATTAAACAATGAAGAGATAATATTCAACGTGCAGAAATCTATGCGCAGATCCAGTAAATTTGCTAATTTCTCTCTAATAGATGTGGTAGGTATAGTGTTGGAGGGGGACGATGAAGAATTGAACATTAAAGACCCTCTAGCAGCTTGTCTCATGAACTTAGACGAAGCTAATGGTGAAGACTTGGCAGAGTGGGTACTGGATCTTGAAGCCAAGGTTTTTGGAAAAGGGAGCTTGAATTTGAGCCTTTGCACTAAAGGAAATAAAAACTCCTCCAGCTAAGCCGTCAATAGAAGAGCCACTAAAGTTAGAACTGAAGCCACTGTCATCCCATCTCAAGTATCCATTCTTAGGACCAGACTCAGCTTTACATGTTATTATCTTAGCTAGTTTGTTAGATGTGTAGGCATAACAACTTTTGCAGGTACTAACAGAGTGCAAGACTGCAATTGGCTGGACCATTGCAGACATTAAGGGGATCATCCCGGCCTTCTGTATGCATAAGATTCTACTGGAAGATGGGCACAAACCTTCCAGAGAACATCAAAGAAGGCTGATCCCCAACATCAAAGAAGTGGTGAAAAAGGAAGTGATTAAATTGTTAGATACGGGAATCATATTCCCCATCTCGAATAGCAATTGGGTTAGCCCAGCGCAATGTGTACCGAAAAAGGGAGGCATGATGGTAGTGAAAAATGAGAAGAACGAGTTGATCTCTACAAGAACAGTCACAGGTTGGCGAATCTGTATGGATTACAGGAAGATGAACTTGGCTACCAGGAAGGACCATTTCCCACTGCCATTCATCGATCAGATGCTAGATAGATTGGTAGGGAGGTCTCACTTTTGCTTCCTAGATGGGTACGTGGGTATAATCATATTTTTTTTATTGCCCCAGAGGATAGAGAGAAAATGTCGTTCACTTGCCCTTATGGAATCTATGCTTTTCGGCGAATGCCATTTGGCCTATGCAATGCACCCGCCACATTCCAAAGGTGCAAGGTGGCCATCTTCACAGATATGGTAGAGGAGATAATGGAGGTTTTCATGGATGAATTCTCAGTGGAGGGGAATTCATTCGATGATTGCTTTGTGAACTTGAGGCGAGTTTTGAAAAGGTGTATCGAGACTAATCTGGTACTCAACTGGGAAAAGTGTCATTTCATGGTACACGAAGGTATAGTGTTGGGGCACATAGTGTCAAGTAAAGGTATTGAGGTGGATCATGAAAGGTTGATGTGATAGAAAAGTTTCCACTACCCACCTCC
Organism: Nicotiana sylvestris; assembly: GCF_000393655.2. Lineage (NCBI taxonomy): Eukaryota > Viridiplantae > Streptophyta > Magnoliopsida > Solanales > Solanaceae > Nicotiana > Nicotiana sylvestris. Next base: position 212,968,474 of record NC_091058.1, read on the forward strand.
GTCAAATTAATCAGAAGTTTTCTTGGGCACGTTGTTCTTTTAGGAGATTTATAAAAGATTTTTCAAAATTGCTAACCCCTTGTGTAAATTGCTTGAAAAAGATCACCCTTTTGTGTTTTTTGATGACTGTAGGGTAGCTTTTGAGGAATTAAAGAAGAGACTCGTAACAGCACCTATCATAGTTGCCCCCAACTGGGAGCAACCATTTGAGCTCATGTGTGATGCTAGTGACTATGTTATGGGAACAATTGTTGGGCAGCAAAAAGATAAAATCATGCATTCAATGGACTATGCAAGTAGAACATTGTGCTGAGCCCAGCTAAATTACACTGTGACCGAGAAGGAGATGCTGGTAATGGTGTTAGCATTTGACAAGTTCAGGTCGTACCTGATAGGCTCAAAGGTAATTGTTTATACTAACCAAGCTGCTCTCATGTACTTAATTGAAAAGAAAAAGTCAAAACCGCGCCTGATTCGATGGGTGCTACTGCTGCAAGAATTTGATTTGGAGATCCGTGACCGAAAGGGAACAGAGAACCAAGTAGCTGACCATTTATCCCGGCTGGAAGGAGCTGAAAAGAAGGTTGAGTTAGAAGAGATTCTAGAAACTTTTCCAGATGAACAACTTCTAGCCACGAGTCTCGAGGAAGTGCCATGGTATGCAGATATTGCAAACTACCTGGCGAGCGGTATTGTTCCTTATGACCTTTCCTCTATTCAAAAGAAAAAGTTCTTTCGTGAGTGTCGCATGTATTATTGGGATGAGCCTTATCTGTTCAGGATTTGTGTTAATAACATGATCCGGAGATGTATCCCCAAGATAGACCAGTTTTCTATTTTGCATGCATGTCACGCATCACCATATGGTGGGCACTTCAAGGGAGTAAGGACAGCTGCAAAAGTCTTGGAGTCAGGGTTCTACTGGCCAACACTGTTCAAATATGCACATCTATGGATAAAGAGTTGTGATGAATGCCAATGACCGGGAACATTTCCCGCAGACATGAGATGCCCATGAACCCAATTCAGGAGGTAGAAGTGTTTGATATAGGGGGATCGACTTCATGGGGTCGTTCGTCAGCTCATATGGCAACAAGTACATACTCGCTGCTGTGGACTACATGTCCAAATGGGTGGAAGCTACAACACTCCCTACTAATAATGCAAAGGGGGTAATTGGTTTTTTGAGAAAGAATATTTTCACCCAATTGGCACCCCCAAGGGCAATAATCAGTAACAGAGACACTCGCTTTTGCTATCGAACCTTTACAAAGTTGTTGGAGAAGTATGATGTATGCCACAATGTGGCCACCCCATATCATCCACAAACAAGCGGGCAAGTGGAAGTCTCGAATAGAGAAATAAAGAGTATGCTGACTAAAACTGTGAATGCAACTAGAACAGATTGGGCAAGGAAGTTATACGATGTACTTTGGGCATATCGAACCTCTTTCAAAACTCTAATTGGCATGTTGCCATACAAGTTGGTGTTTGGGAAGTTGTGTCATTTACCCGTAGAGTTGGAGCATAGAGCTTGGAAGGCATTGAGGCAGTTGAATCTTGATAGTGAAGCGGCAGGAACAAGTAGAGTAACGGAATTGCATGAGCTGGTGAGTTTAGATATCACGCTTTTAAGAGCACAAGATTATACAAGGAGAGAATGAAGATGATACATGATGGGAATATTATTAAGCAGGATTTTAAACCTGGAGATACGGTATTGCTATACAACTCCTGCCTGAGGTTGTTTCCGGGCAAATTGAAATCACGATGGTCAGGGCCTTTTCGTGTGGTTGAAATTCACCCCACAGGTGTTGTAGAGATTTGATGACCCTAAAGGTCATCTCTTGTTTTAGAAGTCAAATCTGCGTCACGAGGCCTTGAAAACCTCTTTTTGTCTCACCTCGATTTATGTGCGCAATCCTAGCGCATTTCAAAAAGCTTTTATGTAAACTTTAAGGAAAATAATGAATTTGGCCTTTAAAATTAATTAAAGTTGACTTTTGTCAACATGCTTGGTAAACAGACCGGGACCCGTGATCTGATGATCCCGTAGGGTCCGTAGTAAAATATGGAATTTGGGTGTATGCCCGGAATCGAATTCCGAGGTCTCTAGCCCGAGAAAAGAATTTTTAAAGAAAATTGTTTGTTGGAATATATAAAGTATTTAGAAGTGAAATGTTGCGTGTTCTTGATGGTATCGGGCCCTTATCTTGGTTCCGAAGCCAAGTATAGGTTTAAAATAATAATTAAGTTGAATCTGTGAAATTTAGTAAGAATCCGAGTTGATTAGGTATAAATCGGACCTTTGGTTGAGAAAATGGAAATTTTAATATTTTTAAAGAATTTCATGAACTTGAGGTTAAATTCGTAGTTGTTGATGTTATTTTGGTGATTTGATCACACAAGCAAGTCTGTATGATATTTTTAGACTTGCGTGCATGTTTGGTTTAGATCCCCGAAAGATCGGGTGAGTTTTGGATAGGCCACGAGGTGATTTAGACTTAGTAAAATGCAGTTGTGCAGCTGGTGTTTTGCATAAGCCTCTGATCTCGCAATTGCGAGATCAGGCTTCGCAATTTGCGAAGTGGTCAGGCTTGGGAAATGTGACCAAAGTGTCGCAATTGCGAACGAAACCTGGGCAGGCCCTCATCGCAATTGCGAACACTGGGCTAGGAATTGCGAAGGCCCTTCATCGCAAATGTGATATTTCCTTCGCAAATGCAAAGATAGCAGGATTTCAAAGGGTTTGCAATTGCGAACCCCTGATTGCAATTGCGATATCTGCACCTGTTAAGTGGGATTTTTCATCATTTTACAACTTTCTCAAACCCTAAACATCCTTAGACGATTTTTCAAAGGCTCAAACTTCTCCAATCATAAGTAAGTGATTTCTAACTCATCTTCTTCAATCTAATCCATCTTTTTACATAATTTCACTTCAAAATCAAGGGGTTTTCATGGGAAATTGGGTGTTTTTTGGTAGAAATTAGGATTTTCAAATTTTGGGGATTTGGACCTCAATTTGAGGTCTGATTTCAAAACTAATTGCATATATGAGTTTGTGAGTGAATGGGTAATCGGGTTTTGGTTTGAAGTTTGGGTTTTGACCCAGCTGGCCTGAGGTCGATTTTTAACTTTTTGGGGGAAAAAATGGAAAATCTATTTTCATACATTAGAATTGGTTTATTTAACATTTATTAATGTTATTAAGTAAATTATGACTAGATACAAGCGAATTGGAAGTGGAACCGAGAGGTAAAGAGGTAATTGAGGCTTAATATGGTCCGTGGAAATTGAGGTAAGTGTTTGGCCTAACCTTAGCTTGAGGGAATAGGAGTTGTGGTCTTATTTTCTATGTGTTAGTTTGAGTATGACGTATATGTTTGGTGACGAGTATCTATGTGTTGGTGTCAATCATGACCGTGAGTCTTATATCATGATTGTTGTGACTCTATTATGTATCGTTCATGCTCAAATTGATGATTATCAATGTTGAATAAAGGTTATGAAAGTTTCTTGGTAATTGACTATTGTTGAGTATTGGCTCAAGTTGAGTTTCATTTTGTAAAGTAATTGTTGAAAACGAGAATGGTTATAGTTGAATCCCTTGACGGGATATTATTGTTGATATTGTTGATTCCCTTGCCGGGACGTATTGTTTCTATTTTTTGGGTAAGAAAGAGTGTAAAGCACGAAGGGTGATGTCGTGCATGATCTTGTGAGTGGGTGTTAATGCACGAAGAGTGATGTCGTGCCCTATGAGTGTTAATACACGAAGGGTGATGTCATGCCATGATTTAAGAGTTAATGCACGAAGGGTGATGCCGTGCCAATATTTTGAGAGTTAATGCACAAAGGGTGATGTTGTGCCATGATTATAATAGGTAATGCACGAAGGGTGATGTCGTGCCGTTTCTGTTGTTTCATATGGTGAGAACGAGAGTAAAAGCACTAAGGGTGATGTCGTGCACGTGTTACTGTTTTCTTTATTCCTGTTGATTTAACTATGGTGCTCTTTATGCTTCTCTATTAGTTTATTGTTAGAACTTGTTATCCCCCGCAGCATGTCCCCTTCCCACCTAAGTCTGTTGATTCCTGTTATTATGATTCTGTTTGTATATGATTTAACTGCACATGTTTATATGATTGTCGTTTACTAGCCTCGTCACTACTTCGCCGAGATTAGGCTCGACACTTACTCAATACATGGAGTCGGTTGTACTGATACTACACGCTGCACTCTTTTGTGCAGATTTAGGTACCTGACCTGGTGAGTAGCTAAGGTAGCTGCCTTCAGTCCAGGGAGACCAAGGTAGATCTGCTCGCGTCCGCAGAGCCTGAAGTCCCCCTTCCTTGTTTTAGCTTTTGGCTGTCTCTTTTTATTTTGAGAACAGTTGTACTTCCTTCAGACTTGTGTTTGTAGTAAAAATCTTAATTGTTCGTGAAATTGTGATGCCAGATCTATGGGTAGACATGTATTGGATTATTTTGATTTATTATAACTCTTCCGCACTTTCATTTCTTTAGCTTTAGTTACTGTTTAGATATGTTTGGGTTGGTTACTAATGTGTTAAAAATAAAATAGTTGGCTTGCCTAGCTTTCACTAGTAGGCGCCATCATGACTCCCGAGGGTGGGAAATCCGGATCGTGATAAGAGATTGCTGCGAGTAATGACTCTCGCACATTTAAAGTCAATGGGCATAAGTTGAAACATTATGTGGGCATGGAGGAAGCAAAGGAAGTTTTAGTGACCCATTTTATCGGTCCTCCAAAATTGAGTGTACTTTAAATGCGCTTATCTGCATCGTGTCGTGATGTTAAATCAGGCACTTCATGGGAGGAAACCCTTTGATTTGTTGTATTTGCCGTGCCACGACATTAACTAAGGCACTTGTTGTGAGGCAACCCAATGCGTAGTGATTTTTAGTGTAGTTAGAATTTGTTATTTTATTTTTATAAGTACTAACAAGTGCTGGTGAGCTTGGGCGAGTGATAAGTCCAACAGGCGCTGAAGGGATCGATAAAAAATTGAGAATTTACGAAGCCCAGGTGCACGGCCGCGCTTGGACCGCGGTTGGACTGCGCAAATTGCCAAACATTCTGCCTCAGGACTGATGTATTGTGCGCGGCCGCAGTCGGACCGCGGTCAGACCGTGCAAGACAACAAACATTTTTCCTCACGTGCGTGGCCGTGCTCGGACCATGGTCAGACCGCGCACATAGCTCCGCCTGCCACCTTAGTTAAAGTTTTTTTTTAATTTTATTTATTTTGTTCTTTTAGTTCTAATGATCTAACTCTTATCTCTCTTAACTCTTATTCACGCCTAACACCCTAAACCCTCCCTTACAAATTAAAACACACAAACGTTCTCCTTCTTCTCAAAGAACCCCAACCCTCATACTTCCACATTACCGATCAAATCACACCCGCTCCACCCTCTTCTCACTTCTAATAGTTTCTCCTCACATAGCCTAACTACAACTCTACTAGGTAAGGTCACTTATTTCAATTATTGTTGGGATATTTAAAGTTCTTGGTTATGTAGTAGTTTTCTTTTTCTTTAGTAGTTTTCTTTCTTATTGTGTTCTTGTATGCTAGTGGGTTTGTTTAGGTTGTCGTAGATGTGTCTCTTGACATGTGTGGTTGACATTGGGGCAATTGTGGTTGAGTTTGGCCTATCACTTTGTTAATTGGGGACTCCGGTGAATGGTGCATATAAAGTGTTTGTTAAAATGCTACAGTGAATTGTTAACGTAAATTGTGACCAATTGTGCGGATGAAGTCTGAGTAATCACCTTTAGTTCACATCTCTTATATTTCGTTGCTGATGTTCTTTATTTCAGGTAGTATGGAGCCCTCTAAGAAATGCCAGACCACCGGTTCTTCCTCCAGCGGTCAAGCTGGATCCTCCAAAGCACGCGCTTCAATTCCTGCTCATCCATATTATAGTTACAGGTTCGTCTCCAGCACAGCTCAGGACCATTTTGGTGTCAAGGCATCCAAGTATCCCATACTAGAGAGGGGTATCGATATAGGGTCTCTCCAATATGACTGTCCCAACATGTACAATGAGTTGGTCCGGCGCGGGCTAGATATTTTCTTTGAAGAACCAGATAAAGCTAATTTGATGGTTGTGCAGGAATTTTACGCGAACATTAAAAAACATGTGAACGGTGTGTTCATAGTACGCAAGAAGAATGTGAACGCCTATGTTGAGGCCATTTAGAGAGCATACCGGCTGCCTGCACCTGGGGCGGAGGACTACTATGAAGCTCATGGTAGACGATTCACCACGTGGGATTTGTTCTTTGAAATAATATGTGTGCCTGGAAAGGAAGTTGTGTGGATTATACATGGGCATAAGTTTCATTCGGCGACACTAACCTTTGAAGGGAAGTGTTTGCTGTATGTCATCAATAGTCGTCTACTCCCGTACTCCAACACCACTAAAGTGACTGGTCCTCGAGCTACATTGATTTGACGTTTCATGAATGGCCACGATTTTGGCGTGGCCAAAATTATTCACGAGGAGATGTTCACGTGTTGTCCGGTGAAGCGATATGGTTTCTTCTTCCCTTCCTTAGTCACTAGGCTATGTCGGCCAGCACGGGTGCCGGAGAACTTGAGCGTGGATTGAAAAGTGCAGAAAGAGGCAAAGTTTCGAGCGGATAAGGTGACTATTGGGAAGGACCCTGTGGCACCTGGAGGTGCTAATAGTGATGACTCTGATACATCTGAGGAGGGAGATGATAAGGAGGAGGAAGTGGGAGCTGAGTCGCCCACCCATGAGCATGTTGCACACTGGAGTTAGTCCTGCAGCGTTCAGTGATGTTGCCCGGGTCTAGCTATTGGCAGAGACTTGAGGTATAGCTCTGCGACTTTCGCAAACCCTGAAGTCCCCTTCTCTATAACTATTACTGTTTATATTGATTCAAACAGTGGTATTTTATTTAAACTATTATCTGTAGTATTCTAGATGCTCATGTATTCGTGACTCCAATTTTTGAGCTGTATATTGATTACGTCGTTCAGTAGCATATTATATTATTTCAGACTATTTAGTTGATATTGTTATTATTTAATCTAAATTTTAAAAAAATAGATAATAAATATAACTAACATTGACTTGCCTAACAAGTGAAATATTAGGCGTAATCACGACCCCAAAAAAGAAAATAATTAGCCACTAACGCTACCATATATTATAATAAAATAGTAAAAAAAAAAAGTTGCGAGTTTATTTTCCAAGGAGGTTGATTTTTTCGTATTCTATTTTTATTCTGGAATAGAAAAATTATAAAATCTCACCATTTGATAAATGGAGCTTCTTATTTCTTTCGGAAAAGGCCTAAAAATGTCACTCAACTTTCAGAAATGGTCTATCCATGTCATCCGTTAAAAAAATGCTCATTTCATGTCACTGCCGTTACATATTTGGCTCATCCATGCCATTATTGACTAACGACAGTGGCATGGATGGGCGAAATAAAAATTGAGCCATCTATATATATCTATATAAAGTTGGGCATGAAAAAAGTGATGTGGTACTCTCTAAAGCCAAGGATTATATTTATCTTTATTGTCCTTTTTTTGCTTTTCCTCTCATTTTTCTCAATTATCTTATTACTTAATCAATTTCAACTCCATAAATCACACAACTTGATCTCCATAACTTCTACTATTAATTAATATCACAACCTCTTCATCTTCGTAACTCCTAATTTGGAGATACAATTTCACGGTCGGCTGAATTTTTTTTATTGAATCTGTCTCTTACTTGTAAATTATGCGCTTTTTTTTTGTATAAAGATGTTTGTTGATAAATACATTTTGCAGGGCCAATTTTGTTGTTCATTGAATTTGACTCTATTACTTGAAAATTATGCGCTTTTTCTTGTATAAAGATGTTTGTTGATTAATTTCATGTCTCATATTTTCTTTAAAAAGGAAATTCTCTATAACATCAAATAATATTTTGAAATTTTTATCATGTGCAGATATTTATCTTTACGCCTGGACAACGACTGTGCAACAGTGTGTTAGTTATCCTCTTCGGTAGGCTTTTGTAATGAAATAGCCAGTTAGCCACCGAGAAAGGACAGTTCATTTGGTCATTTGGTCTTCTTCCTTTCGCTTTTGAATTTTAAAGAATTAGACAATATAGTTCGTTTTTTTCTTCTTCAATTCATAATTATAGCATTCGCCCTGCAAATTTTTCATTTGCTTAGTTCACTTTTTCTTCTAATTCCTTTTCTTTGTTGGTGGAGTTGACGTCTTCTATCTTCAGGCCAGAGTATTTCCAGAAGTGTAAAAAGGGAACCGAAGCCAAAGTATACTTGCGTGCCTTAAGGAAATATGTATGTATGTACGTACAATTTTAAGCATATGATGGATCACTTCGATGTAAAATTAGTTTGAAGTCCTCAAGTTTTTCGGGAAAAAAAAATGGAATAAAAGTCCTCAAGTTTTTTTCTTATTAATCGATCTGTTTCCCCTAGCTCACTGTGAATTCTTTTTCCAGTAATAACTAAAGTGTGGTGTTTGTTTAGAAGCAAGTTATGTAGGTGTTAGGGATATAAGGATTAGTAATTCAAAAAGAATATAAATAAAGAGATTAGTAATACAAAACTATAATAATATATGAATTGTAATGTAAAGATGATTTGTTATTGAATATTCTGTTTGTTGTATTAAAAAATTATACGATGTATTTTTAATATATAATATTATTGCTTTAACCAAAAAAAAATTATAACTGCAAGGATGGGTTATTTTTGTCATTTAGTTATTTTAATTCTCGTATTAGTACTACTTATTTTTAAAAAAAAATATCCATACAAAATAATAGTACATAAATTTCTGCATAACTAATGCGCATATTAATTACACAAAACAGAAAATTTGAAACTAAAATAAATTACGTTAAGGTTTATGCGGAAAAGAAAATTAACCAAATATTGCAGTATGTTGAGGCAGCACTTTTATACCATGTTATATTTTCTTATGTTTGCCCTATCCTCTGCACTCTTAATAGCCTGTTTGGCCCATCTTCTATAATCAACTTATTTGGAGAAGTATTTTTGAGAACAGTTTATATTTGACTAATTAAATTAAAAAAAAAAATACTTCGAAGCAGTAATTAGTGTTTGACCAAGCTTTTAAAAAGTGTTTGTTAGTGTATTTTTTTTAAAAGTGCATTTCAAAAAAGTACATTTGAGGAGAAACTATTTTTTTTTGCTTTTCCAAAACCCTTCTACTTCTATTCAAAAGCATTTTTCTTTTCTTCTAAAAGTTTTGCCAAACACTTCAACTTTGAAAAAAAAATGTTTTTAACCTTCAAAGCTTCGCCAAACAGACTATAAGTAAGTTAATCAATATACAGAGATGCATGCTTACAACATTTTTTTTTTGTATGCATATTCATCAAATTTATTCTCATCTAAACTAATTTAGGAAAAAATAAGTTTCATAAACTCAATTTTTTCACGATCGTGCAAAGCGCAAGCAAGTTTACTAGTTAGTCAACAATGGCATGGATGAACCAAATGTGTAATGGCAGTGATATAAAATGAGCATTTTTTAACGGATGACATGGATAGACCATTTCTAAAAGTTGAGTGGCATTTTAGGCCTTTTCCGTATTTCTTTTAATTTATGTAGAGCTTTGATTAAATAATGTGCAACCAAACGTGTTTGCAGAAGAATTTGACTTTTCACACTAAAAAATGATTGATATTCTTTTAATACTTTTACAACATTGGGTCATTGGCTCAATCCCTAGATAATATTGAATTATAAAATGTTTTTTTTTAGAAGGATAGTTGCAATTGTGGGAATGTGTACTTAGAACGTCAATTTTTAATTAAGAAGCCTCAGGAGGACTTGATCCAAATAACTATTTTGTACCTCATAAACTAAATATAATGTAATATAAAATAATATTAACTAACATTTGTTAAATAATTGACAGGGAATGTCGTGCAAGACACGTTTATAGAGACTAGTAACAAGAATATTGCCAAAAATATCAAGAAGATGGAAAATAAAATTAAATTAAGAAATTTGTTGCGACTAACTCGAGAGAAACATGAATAATTAGAAAAACAAACGAGTTTATCAAATCATGAAAATTGCTCGTACAATGGCAAAAAAAAAATGAATTAACTAATTAGTAGAAATGAAAACCCATTGCTTTAATGTTCAAAAAAAAATATATTTGCTATTTTTGCATCCTTTGGTCCATCTTCAAGGCTTCAAATTCATCAATCTCTCGAGTTTTTCTGAGAAAACAAAAGAGAATAACGTATTAGAAAATCGAAAAATAATCAACAACTATATATCAGAATTTTAATTTTTTTTTTAAGAAAGCATTGTGCGAGCAATGAAAATTAGGTCTAATTAGACGTTTAATGTGGTGAAAGTAAAAAAAATTATACAATCATGCACTTATAAGGGAATTAGTTAAATTTATATGATAAAAATTAATTTGATAACATGTTAAAATTCTATTTTAGTTTTAAGTACGAGTAATGTAAAAGGTATTTATGCTATCGAGATATCTTTAGAGTAATTACACATACCTCTATGATAAATTAATTGGTTCTAATTAAAATTATAAATAACATGTTATAATACCTGATTTATTTTATTGATAGCATAAAAATCTTTTCAATTTTCATTACATATAACTTATACGATAAAAATCATAACCATGCTACTATATATATATATATATATATATATATATATATATATATATATATATATATATATATATAAGTGTAGAAAACTTGAATTGACGAATACATAACTTTAATAAAAAAAAATCACAATACCACTACCAAAGAAAATACGAATTTCTAACAGACATTTCCTCAGAAATTGATTTGTCAGGAAGGAATTTCCATCGACTAGGTTTTACTAACGAGGCAATTTTGACGAAAATAATTTAAAAATAAAATGAAGATGTATTTAAATTATTTTTCGAATAGTCCAACAATATATTTAGCCTTTTTCGACCATTTATGTAGTGATTTACTTAGCACGTATTAAAATTACATTGTTAGTGTATATACCTTTTAGCAACTTGGCATTGCAGTCGCTGTCACACTTCATCTCACAATGAGTGTATCCAAAACCTTGATCAATACATGTCTTTTCACATTCATTGAAGCAAGCTGTATATTCAGCGGTAACCCCTGTAACAGATTCTTTAAACATTTCTGCGTTACTTTTTTCTTGCTCATGAGCCTTTGAAACATGCACAAATGATGATAACATAACCATGCACACAAGAAACACTGCAACAAGCTTCTTTGATGAATCCATATTTTAATTTCTTTTGAATTTTCTCACTTTTCGCTTGTTATTTTTATTTTTTAATTTTTTTTTGTTCTTGTTGCTTTGTGTTTCTTTTTTCGGACGATTTGGTTATGCTATTGATTCTGCTATTTATAGGTGTTTTTGAAACTTTTCTATTGGGGATTTGCCTTAAAAGTTGTTGATTTTGTATTTCGGACGATTTTGTAGAATTTTTCTTGGCTATGCTTGTGTTATATTAAGTTTAATTTACCAACTGAAAATATGAAGCCAAGAGATCCGTTCTTCCACATACTTTGTCTTCGGTTGAAATCAAGAAATAATTTTTCACCTCCAAAAAAAGTAATGGAAGTACATATTTTTATCATTACCAACAAGTTATATAAATTAGTTACACACGCTGGCGAAGCCAGAAATATTTTCAAGGGTGTTCAAATTTGAAAGAACTAAAAAAGAATTCCCGACAAAGGGTGTTCAATATATATTTTATACATCTAAAATCAGTATTTTGCTTATATATACAGTGCAATTTTTTGTAATATTTTAATGAAGGGTGGTTAGTTGACCACCCTTTGTAAAAGGTGGCTTTGCCCTGGTTACACATATACATTATTTATTAGGAGTAGTAGCTTTTATTATTCAGTATTTAATAAATTTATAATTGGACATAGAACATGTTAATAGTCGATATTTTAATGGTGACATTCCAGAAAAGTATAGGAAAAATAACACAGTATAACCGGAAAAAAATATCTGGCAATGTTTTTTTCTTTCTCCTTTCTCTGCTTCTTCAGCTACTTCACTTCTAAGGTAAACACATTTCTTCAAGTATATTAATAGTGTAATAATATACTTGTAAGAATCTAATTCTCTATGTTTTGAATGTATAGATGAATTTGCATTATCTTAACTAATTTGGCATCTGGGTATTTTTATTTTTAATTATTATTTTTTGTATATTTTGGAGTTACTTTAGTTCATTGTAAATACCCTGTTCAATCGTTGCCGAGGAAGTAAAATTGGTGTTTTGATTATACGGGTTTTAGTTTATCACATTTCTTGCTGATTTATATTTATTGATCCAATCAATTGTGTTTGCCTTGAAACCTGTGAATTCAATTAACGTAAAGTCTATTTTGAAAGTCTTATTGTTTGCTGAAGCTTCAGTCTTCTTCAACGGTATTGTTAGTCTCTTCCCCCACCGGTTATTTATCCCCATATCTCCTTTCTCGTTTCTCTTCGTTAGTCCCTCATTTTCTCGTCCCTTTCTCTATTTTTTTCCCTCGAGGCTACACCGGTGGTAGCGGTGACAACCCTTTTTTGATTTTTGACTCGTGGTATTTTCTATGTTTTTTAGGAAAATTTTTGGAGTTGTTGGAGACAAGTTGGGCGCACGAGCACTAACAAAGGAGAGCAGACTGGGTGAGTGTCAGCAAAGGGCGGTAGGAACCTGCGCGGGAGCGTACAACAACATCAAGTACAACAAATCAATCACAGGTTTTATTCTCGGGAGTTGGTACCTCGCGTTTTACTGTTTCCCATTTGGTGTTACCTAAATTGATCTAACTTTAGTTCGCAATAGTTCAATCATTCAACAAGTGCGCTAGTAGTCACTTGTTTTCTTCTAGTTTGTTTCGTTGACCGTTGTGCACTAGCGAGTCTCCTTTAGCTTGTTGTAGGTGTAGTGGCTGTAGTCTGGGATGATAGAGTAAGAACATGTCCTCGGGTGGGGTAGAGTGTAGGGCGGGGGCCAGGGGTGGGACGGGAAGCAGGGGAGGTAGAGGGGGCAAGGGAGCCTATAGGTTGAGAATCAGGTCATGGAACATAGGTTCACTAACGAGTAAGTCTATAGAGTTGGCGAAGATCCTTAGAAGAGGAAGATTAATATAGCATGTGTCCAAGAGACTAGGTGGGTCGGATCGAGGCGAAAGACCCGGATGGGTATAAGTTGTGGTACTCTAGAGTCTTGAGGGGTAAGAATGGAGTGGGTATCCTGGTAGATAATCATCTTAGAGGGGCAGTGGTAGAGGTTAGGCGGGTGAATGATACATTAATAACTATTAAGTTGGTAGTGGGTAAGTATATTTTAAATGTCGTTAGCACATACGCGCCCGACATAGTCACATGCTCACAATCACAATCCGCCTGACATAGGCACAGGCTTACAACCACAATCCACCCAACATGATCACAGGTGCACAATCTTAATCCGCCAAATATGGTCACATGCTCACTACACAATCCGCTCGTCATAATCACATGCTCACTATGACAATCCGTCCGACATGATCACATGCTCACAATCATAATCCGCATGACATGATCACATACTCATTATCACAATCAGCCCAGTATGTTCATAAGCTCACTATCCCAATCAGCCCAATATGGTCACGGGCTCACAATTACAACATTAAAATAAATAATACAAGAACACATGGGCATGATTGATAAATGTCAAGTTTCGTACTTATGAGCTAGTATAAGTGGCGTGCTGCAGTGTATACTTGTGCGAGTATACTACCACAGCCCAAGTCAAGAGGTAATATCAAGGACATCGAATAGCTCATCGAAACAACAAAACAAGTCATGCAAGGTGTATGACAAACAGAAGGAAAATCACCAACACAATATTTCCAAACCATTACACATCATCCCTGACACTACCACCCTTATATCTCCAATAGCCACCCCTATCACTCTGCCCTGACAATATCATTAGCCACCATTATCTCTCCTATTGTCACCCTTATTACTCCGTATAATAGCCACCCATATCAATCTGTTTAATAGTTACCCTTATCATTCCGCCTGGACAATAATACAATAGCCATCCGTATCACTCCCTACAATCAATAACAGTGAAATGCCACCCTTATGCCCTGTATAACATCAACGGTGAAATGCAACCCTTATACTCCGCATAACAACAACGGTGAAATGCCACCCTTATACTCCGCACAACAACAACCAAACCACATAATAATTCATACATGATATAATCACAACAACCCAACATATCACTTGTATCCCAAATGCCCGTAGGACACAACCTTTCCAAGAATTCAACGATATTAATATTTTCACAACAAATAGCCCTCGACTCAACAAATCGTATATAGAATCTCAATAACAACAAAATGGATAGAAAAGTAACTCAACAAGGAACAATACCTCCTTTAAATGAGACTTTAAATGAAATAGATTAATGACTCTCGATAACTACAATCCCAGTTAGTTGTTTAAGGATAAACTCAATAGTGAAAGTATCTCCATGAAATGGCAAACTATAGATTCTAGTGTATGAATTAAGCTAGCAATGAAACAGATGAAACAAGCTAGTACTACATCTAAAGGAATGAGAATAAAACGGCAACAAGGGATATCATGTAATAATAATCTCAACGAAGAGCAACTCAACAATCAGAGAAATCACGTAATAGTGAAAGTGGTAACAACTCCAAATAAAACATGAAAAAGCAAACTCGACAAGAATAGAATGTGCCATGTAACGGCAACTTCAAATAAAGCATGTGATAGTAGACATGACAAATAAAAGATATAGCATGCTCACAGTTCCAAATAAGTACATAAAATATGCCTAAGAGTCTAGACCGGTTAATTTCTACATATAATCCTGAGTACATACTCAACACCTCCCATACAAGAATTTCACATGAAACAAATAGTACATACGACTCGAATCCTAAGGGGTAATTCCTCCACATAAAGTTAAGCAAGATACTTACCTCAAAGAAGCTAGACCGATACTCAAAAATGACCTTCTCGAGTGAAATAACCTCTGGATGGCTCAATCTTGGCAAAATAACTTCATATCATAAATAAAACTCATAGAAAATAATTTTGGATAATAAAGCTTCTATTTTTAATTAAAACTAAAAAGACAACCCAAAAAGTCAATCCAGCAACTATACCTTGGAAACTGACAAAATTCACAAAATTCAAACACCCACTCTGGTATAAGTTCAACCGTACCAAAATTCTCAAATTTCGATATCAAATCGCCCTTTAATTCCTCATTTTATATTTTTGAAAGATTTTACAAAAATTCATATTTTATCTCGTTCAATTCACAAGTATAATGTTTAAAACAAAGATGGAATCACAAAACAAAATCAAATTCAGGTAAAGAACGCTTACCCCAAGCGAACACATTAAGAACCCCGCCAAAATCTCCCAAATCCGAATTATACAACTCAAGATATGATAAAAATGGCCTAACCCTTGAATAAATGCTTCCGCCAGAAAATCCCATTTTTTGCGGTCAGCAGGTTCCTTCTGTGGCTAATAATTTGCTCCTGCGGAAGTTCCTTATTTGATCCAATGTCGCTTCTGCAACCAAAAATGCACTTTTGTGCTTACCTTTATGTGCTCCATTTTGTGCGGGTGTGATTCCACTTCTGCGGCAACACGCCCGCATTTGCGATCCCCGTTCTTCCAACAAAACTCTGCACCTGCGCTTGCCTGGCTGCTTCTGTGACGTCGCATTTGCGTCTCTTCACTACAGGTGTGATGGCATCAGTAACCAGCTTCTTCAGCAATACAACAAGGTTCCAAAATGATCCGCAACATATTTTGTCGTGCCCTATTTTCTCGAAAAGCGGGCTTTGACGTTATGACAACTCTTTTAGATGGGAGATAGAGTGTCAAAAGAATAAGAGTCGTCACCTAACGGTTTTAAGGTGCGTTAAGCCACCAAAGATCGGGTAAGGCCTCAAATTACCTTAAAGAGAAGGTATTAGTCACTCTTCGAGGTCCACAATTGTGGGTCCCTAACACGACCCTAAACCCAGACCCAGAGGTGATGGCGCCTCTCGTGAAGACAAGGCCAGCCAACACACTCCCAATTAATTTTAAGTAATTAAAATAATATAAATTAAGTCTGTAACATAATAATAATCCCAAAATAAGGTGAAACAGTACAATTACAGAATAGACATAGCCCGACATCGGGGTGTCACTAGTCATGAGCATCTACTAACCGATTTAAAATAGGAAGAGTCTACATAGTCTATTACAGAACTCAAACAAGAGAAAATAAGATAGGGGGAGAAGCACTGGGCTGCGAACGCCGAGTAGCTACCTAGTGAATCTTCGAATACGCCTGAGCTGGAAGAATCAACACTCGCTAGTGGGACCTGAAGCGCCTGTATCTGCACACAGGGTGCAGAGAGTAAAGTGAGTACTCTAACTCAGTAATTAATAACAATAAATGAAGGCTGAGCGATAAGAAATCACGTAAACGCACATCAACATGCTATAAAGAAGCAGTATAAACCTAGTAAAAGCAATGAAACAGTGAAAACATATAAAGACACCTTAGTTCAGAATATGCTTCTTTAAAACATCTTATTAACAGTTAAACAATTAAATGAAAAGCAGCTAGAACAGATAAACACATAAAAATTCGCCCCTCGGGCACCATGTCAATAGAATCCGCCCCTCGGGCAATATCATGGAACAACACCAGCCCCTCGGGTTATATCTCATATCACAATGGGTACCCACGCTCACTGGGGGTATGCAGACTCTGGGAGGGTCCCCTTACGGCCCAAGCGCAATATCAAGCCATAATCAATAGGCTTTCAATAGGCCCAAGTGCAGACTCTGGCATAATCAATAGGCTTTCAGCCTCATATCAAGCCACCTCGTGGCATAATCAATAGGTTGTTAGCCTCATATCAAGCCACCTCGTGGCATACAACTCAAGCCCTCGGCCTCATAATCATAAATCAGTGTATCCTCACAATACAGGCCCTCGGCCTTACTCAGTCAGAATCTCATAAGCCACTCGGGCAACAGTAAAACATGATGCTCAACCCAAATTATCATTTAAAATATCATTTAATGTATTAAAAAATAGTAAACATGGCTAAGTTATGAAACAGTATATATAATATAGCATGACTAAGTACAAGTATAAAATCAAAATAGTGAGAAAATATCAGTAAAAATCCCCTAAAGGTCCAAATAGTTGGCATGAGGCCCAAATATGGCATTCCGCCAAAAACATGATGATAGCAAATAGTTTTCAATCAAATATGCGGTAAAACAGTCACTCGGGACGGACTAAGTCACAATCCCCAATGGTGCACGACCCTACGCTCATCATCAAGCATGTGAGTCACCTCAATATAGCACAACGATGTGAAATCTGGGGTTTCATACCCTCAGGACAACATTTAAAATCATTACTCACCTCAATCCGGTCCAAACTCTAGCCCGCGACGCCTTTGCCCCTCGAATCGGCCTCAACTCGCGTCGAATCTATCGAAAATCAGAATCATGACGTCAAAATATGCTAAGGGAATGAAGCCCATGCGAAAATAATCAATTTACAACATAAATCCTGAAATTAACAAAAACCTGACCCCCGGGCCCACGTCCGGAATTCAATAAAATTTACATCAATATATTCCTTATCTCCCCACGAGTTCATTCATATCAAAAGTCCAAAAATCCGACCACAAATGGCCCCTTAAATCCTCAAGTCAGGTCTCCAATATCAAGCCCTAGTTTCCCAATTTTTAACCCTTAATTTCCATTAATCTTAGGCCAAATCAGTGAAATAATGCCATAGGATCGATTATTAGACTCAAAAATCTTACCTCCAGAAGATATCCCTTGATTCCCTCTTCAAAATCTCCTAAAAATCTCCAAAACCGACTTGAAATGGTGAAGAACAACTCAAAAATCGTGAAGGGATGCTTTTATACCTTCTGGCCCAGGCTTTTTGCACCTGCGGTCCGCTTCTGCGGTCTAAGACGTTGCATCTGCGGTCCTCACTTAAATGACCATTTTCGCATCTGTGGTGCACAATCCGCACCTACGCCATCGCATGTGCGGTTCCTCAACCGCTTCTGCGGTTCCTGCCTTCCTAGGCTCTTTTCACTTCTGCAACTGGTCTTCCGCATCTGCGGGGTCGCACCTGCGGCCTCCCAACCGCAAATGCGGTTATGACAGCAGTCCTAAAACATCAACTGCCATTTCTAAATTCCTATCTTTCCGTCAACCTCCCGAAATCACCCCGAGGCACCCGGGACTTCAACCAAAAGCACAAACAAGTCACATACTACCATACAAACTTATAACAATCTTCAAAACACCTCAAACAACATCGAATCAACCAAAACACATCGGATTCAAGCCTAAGTTTCCAAAATCTTTTGAATTACGCTTTTGATCAAAAAGTCTACCAAACCATGTCCGAATGACCTGAAGTTTTTCACGCATATCCCAAATGACACAACGGTGCTACTATAACTCCCAGAATTCCATTTTGACCCGTATATCAAAATCTCACCTACCAACTGAAAAACGCCAAAATTCCAATTTCGCCAATTCAAGCCTACATCTACTCTAGACTTCCAAAACATATTTTGATCACACTCCTAAGTCTCAAATCACCTCCTGAAGCTATCGGAACCATCGTTATTTACATCCAACCCCTTTAACACATAAGTCAACATTCGGTTGACTTTTCCAACTTAAGCTTCCTCCAAAGAGACTAAGTGTCTCAAACCTTACCAAAACTTTTCCGAACCCAAGCCAACCAACCCGGTCACACATAGAACCTATAAACAAAGCAATAAGAAGCAGAAATGGGGGAAATGGAGCGGTAACTCATGATACGACTAGCCAGGTCGTCACATTCTCCCCTTCTTAAATAAACGTTCTTCCTCAAATGGGTCAAGAAACAACCTGAAGCCTCAAACAGGTGAGGATATCTGCTCTGCATCTCCCTCTCGATCTCCCAGGTAGCCTCCTCTATGGGCCGACCTCTCCACTGCACTTTCACTAAAGCTATATCCTTTGACCTCATCTTTCGAACCTGAAGCTCCAAAATAGCTACTGGCTCCACATCATAAGTCAAATCATCATCTAACTGAACTGTGTTGAAATACAGAACATGAGAGGGATCACCAATATACTTCTGAAGCATAGAAACATGAAATACTGGATGCACACTCGACAAGCTGGGTGGCAACGCAAGCTCATAAGCCACCTCCCCAATCCTCCGAAGTACCTCAAAAGGCCCAAGGAACCGAGGACTCAATTTACCCTTATTCCCAAATCTCATAACACCCTTCATGGGCGAAACCTTCAATAGAACCTTCTCACCAACCATGTAGGACACATCCCGAACCTTCCTATCAGCATAACTCTTTTGTCTCGACTATGCTGTACGAAGCCTCTCCTGAATTACCTCCACCTTTTTTAAAGCATCCTGCACCAAGTCTATCCCCAATAGCCTAGCCTCACCCGGCTCAAACTAACCAACTGGAGATCTACACCGTCTTCCATACAAAGCCTCATATGGATCCATCTGAATACTCGACTGGTAGCTATTATTATAAGCAAACTCTGCAAGCGGTAGAAACTGATCCCATGACCCTCCGAAATCATTAACACAAGCACACAACATGTCCTCCAATATCTGAATAGTGTTCTCGGACTGCCCATCCTTCTGAGGGTGAAAAGCTATGCTCAACTAAACCTGAGTACCAAACTCTCCCTGCACAGACCTCCAAATCTACGAAGTAAATTGAGTGCCCCTATCTGAAATGATGGAAACTGGGACACCATGCAAATGAACAATCTCCCGTATATAGATCTCTGCCATCCACTCTGAAGAATAGATAGTACACATAGGAATGAAGTGTGCGGACTTGGTCAGCCGATCCATAATCACCCAAATAGCATCGAACTTCTTGAAAGTCTATGGGAGCCCAACTACAAAGTCCATGGTGATCCGCTCCCACTTCCACTCTGGAATATCCATCTGCTGAAGCAAGCCACCTGGTCTCTGATGCTCATATTTCACCTGCTGACAATTGAGACACCAAGCTACAAATCTCACAATGTCTTTCTTCATTCTCTTTCACCAATAATGTTGTCTCAGATCCCGATACATCTTCGCGGCACCCAAATGAATGGAATACCACGAGCTATAGGCCTCCTCCAAAATCAACTCCAGAAGCCCATCTACATTGGGCACACATATCCGGCCCTGCATCCTCAATACCCCATCATCACCAATAGTCACATCTCTAGCATCATCGTGCTGAACGTTGTCCTTAAGGACAAGAAAATGCGGATTATCATACTAGCGTCTTTGATGCGATCATATAAGGAAGACAGAGAAATCACACAAGCCAATACCCGACTAGGCTCCGAAATATCCAACCTCACAAACCGATTGGCCAAGGCCTGGACATCAACTGCAAGAGGTCTCTCCCCAATTGGAATATATGCCAAACTCCCCATACTCACCACCTTTGAGCTCAAAGCATCGGCCACCACATTGGCCTTCCTCGGATGGTACAATATAGTAATATCATAATCCTTTAGCAACTCCAACCATCTCCGCTACCTCAAATTGAGATCCTTCTACTTGAACAAGTGTTGGAGGCTACGATGATCAGTAAACACCTCACAAGACACACCATACAAATAATGCCTCCAAATCTTCAATGTGTGAACAATGGCAGCCAACTCCAAATCATGAACAGGGTAGTTCTTCTCATGGGGCTTCAACTGACAAGAAGCATAAGCAATAACTCTACCCTCCTGCATCAACACACACCCAATACCAACTCTCAAAGCATCACAATACACGGTATATGAACCTGAAGCCGATGGAAAAACTAACACTGGAGCTGTGGTCAAGGCTATCTTGAGCTTCTAAAAGCTCTCCTCACACTCATCCGACCATACATATGAAGTACCCTTCTGAGTCAACTTGGTTAAGGGTGATGCGATAGATGAAAATTCCTAAACAAACCGGCGATAATAACCTGCTAAATCACGAAAGCTGCGAATCTCTATGGCTGAGGATGGTCTGGGCCAACTCTAAAATGCCTCTATCTTCTTCGGATCAACCTGAATACCCTCACTGGACACCACGTACCCCAAGAAAGCAACTAAACTGAGCCAAAACTCACACTTGGAGAACTTCGCTTAAAGCTTCTCCTCCTTTAATCTCTACAACACGACTCTCAAATGCTCCGCGTGCTCCACCTGACTATGCGAGTATACCAGAATATCATCAATGAAGACTATGACAAACGAGTTGAGATAAGGCCGGAACACGGTGTTCATCAAATGCATGAACACTGCTGGAGCATTGGTCAGCCCAAAAGACATCAACAAGAACTCATAATGACCATATCGGGTCCTGAAAGCCGTCTTAAGAATATCTGAGTCCCTGATCTTCAACTGGTGATAACCTGAACGGAGATCAATCTTGGAGAACACTCTCACTCCCTGAAGCTGGTCGAATAAATCATCAATGCGAAGCAAAGGATACTTGTTCTTAACTATTACATTGTTTCACTGCCTATAATCAATGCACATCCTTATTGTGTCATCCTTCTTCTTCACAAATAGAACCGGCGCACCCCAAGGTGACACACTAAGCCGAATAAACCCCTTATCAAGGATTTCCTGAAGCTGCTCCTTTAACTCCTTCAACTCCGCTGGTGCCATACGATACGTTAAAATAGAAATGGGCTGAGTGCCTGGCACCATGTCAATACCAAAATCAATATCCCTGTCTAGCAGCATGCCTGACAGGTCTGCAGGAAATATATCGGGAAAATCCCTCACAACTGGAACCGAATCAATACTAGGAGTCTCTGTACCGACATCCCTCACAAAGGCTAAATACGAAAGACAACCCTTCCCAACCATATGCTAGGCCTTCAAGAATGAAATTACCCTACTGGGAACATAATTAGTCGAACCTCGCCACTCAATCCATGGCACACCCGGTATAGCCAATGTCACTATCTTAGCATGACAGTCCAGAATAGCACGACATGGAGATAGCCAATCCATGCCCAAAATAACATCCAAGTCTACTATACATAATCACAACAGATCCACTCGGGTCTCCAAACCCCCAATAGTCACCACACACAACCGTTAGATACGGTCTGCCACAACAATATCGCCTACCGGAGTAGATACATGAACAGGTGAAACAAGAGACTCACGGGGCGTATCCAAATAATAAGTAAAGTATGATGACACATAATAAAAGGTGGAACCAGTATCAAATAATACAGAAGCATCTTTATGGCAGGCTGAGACAATACTTGTAATAATAGCATCAGAAGCAATATCATTGGGTCTAGCTGGAAGTGCATAGAAATGGGCCTAACCGCTACCTGATTGACCTCCCCCTCTAGGACGACCTCTAGCTGACAGACCTCCACCCCTAGCTAGCTGGGTAGGTGGTGGTGAAGTTACTGGCGCTAAAGCCGATGGCTGTCTCCTTTGCTAAGATGAATCCGTAAGATGACGAGGACACTGCCTCAACATATGACCCATCTCTCCACACTCATAGCAACTCTTGGATGCTGGAGACGGGGACTGAAGGGAATCCCTAGCACTGGAATGACTAGCAGATGCACCTGGCATATAAGAGCCCTGAACTGATGGAGCACGGGATGAACTCTAAGCTGGAAGGGCACTAAGTGATGACTGACCCTAATGAGGACCGTGAGAACCATGACCCGATTATGCCCCACAATAACCTGGGTGAGCTGGCTGAGCATGCCTGAATTGACGGCCTCTACCGTGCTGAAACTGACCTCTCAAAGGAGCACCACCATAACTACCAGATCCTCGAGGCCTCTTGGCCTCCCTCTCATCTCGCTCCTACGACGAACTAACTCAATCTCACGAGCAATATCTACAACCTCCTCAAAAGTAGCACCAATCACCCTCTCTGTGGTCATGAGAATACGAAGCTGATAAGTGAGGCCATCAACAAACCTCATAATCCTCTCTCTATCTGTCGGAACCAACCAAATCGTATGACGAGCTAACTCAGAGAACCTTATCTCATACTGCATCACAGTCATCTCTCCCTGATGCAACCACTCAAACTACCTGCGCAGCTCCTCTCTGCAAGACTGCAACATATACTTCTCCTTAAAGAGAACGGAGAACTGCTGTCAGGTAAGGGGTGCTACACCAACAGGCCTACGCCTCTCAAAAGCCTCCCACCAAGTGAAGGCAGCTCCAAAAAACTGAAAATTAGTGAAAGCAACCTCGTTGGTCTCCAAAATACCCACTGTACAAAGCATCCTTTGGCACTTATCCAAGAAACCCTGGGCATCCTCGCCCTCTGCACCACTAAAAGTCGGAGGCTGAAGTCTACCAAACCTCTCCAACCTGCACTGCTCGTCCTCTGGCATGGCAGGAGCTACATAGTCCTAAGCCGCTGCAACCGGCTGGGCTGGATGTGCCCCTGGTGTCTGAAGTCCCTACACGACCTGCTCAGGTATGCAAGTGGCGGGAGTCTGATTGCCTCCCCCAACCTGAGAAGTAGCTGCGGTTGCAGTAACTGAGACCGCCTGAGCTAGGCCAGTGCATACTGATAGAATCTGAGCCAAGGCCTCCTGAAGACCCGGAATCACAATGGGCATAGTTGGTGCCTGAGCTGGTGTTGCTGGAGTGTCCACAACTAGGATCTGATCCTGAACTGGGGTAGCTGGTGGATCTGCAGGTGCTGCTCTAGCTGTTGTGCGGGCCACACCCCTACCTTTACCGTGACCACAACCACATTATCGGCCTCTAGTGGCCACAACTGGTGGTACTGGTGGTCGTCCATCCTGACCGGTAGCGCGTATCCTCACCATCTATAAGAGAATAGAATAATAGAAGTTTAGTACTCGGATCAACATATTCGTATGATAAAAATTTCAAGAATATAAAGATTTTCCTAAAGGTTCTACAGCCTCTCGAGTATAAATATAGACGTCTCCATACCGATCCGCGAGACTCTACTAAACCTGCTCATAACTCGTGAGACCTATGTAACCTAGGCTCTGATACCAACTTGTCACGACCCTAAACCAAGACCCGATCGTGATGGCGCCTCTCGTGAAGACAAGGCCAGCCGACACACTCCCATTTCATTTTAAGTAATTAAAATAATACAAATTAAGTCTTTAACATAATAATAATAGGTGAAATAGTGCAATTGCAAAATAGACATAGCCCGACATCAGGGTGTTACCAGTCATGAGCATCTACTAACCGATTTAAAATAGGAAGAGTCTTCATAGTCTATTACAGAACTCAAACAAGAGAAAATAAGATAGGGGGAGAAGTACTGGGCTACGAACGCCGAGCAGCTACCTAGTGAATCTCTGAATCCACCTGAGCTGGAAGAATCAACACTCACTAGCGGGACCTGAAGTGCTTGTATCTTCACACAGGGTGCAGGGAGTAAAGTGAGTACTCCAAGTCAGTGAGTAATAACAATAAATGAAGGCTGAGCGATAAGAAATCACGTAAACGCACATCAACATGCTATAAAGAAGCAGTATAAAACTAGTAAAAGCAATGAAACAATGAAAACATATAAAAACACCTTAGTTAAGAATAAGCTTCTTTAAAACACCTTATTAACAGTTAAACAATTAAATGAAAAGCAGCTAGATCAGATAAATACATAAAAATCCACCCCTCGGGCACCATGTCAACAGAACCCGCCCCTCGAGCAATATCATGGAACAACATCAGCCCCTCGGGCTATATCTCATATCACAATGAGTACCCGCACTCACTGGGGGTGTGCAAACTCCGGGAGGGGCCCCATACGGCTCAAGCGCAATATGAATCCATCTCATGGAATAATCAATAGGCTCTTGGCCTCATATCAAGCCACCTTGGGCGTACAACTCAGGCCCTCAACCTCATAATCATAAATCAATGTATCCTCACAACACAGGCCCTCGTCCTTACTCAGTCAGAATCTCATAAGCCATTGGGACAACAGTAAAACATGATGCTCAGCCCAAATTATCATTTAAAATATCATTTAATGTGTTGAAACAGAGTAAACATGACTGAGTTATAAAAATAGCAGAATATAGCATGACTGAGTACAAGTATAAAATCAAAACAGTGAGAAACTATCAGTAAAAATCCCCTAAGGGTCTAAATAGTTGGCACGAGACCCAAATATGGCATTCCTTCCAAAACATGATGATATCAAACAGTTTTCAATCAAATATATAGTAAAATAGTAATTCGGGATGGACTAAGTCACAATCCCCAATGGTGCACGACCCCACGTTCGTCATCTAGCGTGTGTGTTACCTCAATATAGAATAATAAAGTGAAATTTGTGGTTTCATACCCTCAGGACAACATTTCAAATCATTACTCACTTCAATCTGGACCAAATTCTAGCCCACGACGCCTTTGCCCCTCGAATCGGTTTCAACTCGCGTCGAAGGGAATAATCAATTTACAACATAAATCCCAAAATTAACCAAACCCCGACCCCCGGGCCCATGTCTCAGAATTCGATAAAATTTACATCAATAGATTCCTTATCTCCCCACGAGTTCATTCATATCAAAAGTCCCAAAATCCGACCACAAATGGCCCCTTAAATCCTCAAGTCAAGGTCTTCAATACCAAGCCCTAGATTCCCAATTTTAACCCTTAATTTCCATTAATCTTAGGCCAAATCAGTGAAATAATGCCAAATGAATGATTATTAGACTCAAAAAATCTTACCTCGAGATGATATCCCTTGATTCCCTCTTTAGAATCTCTCAAAAAGATCCAAAACCCACTTGAAATGGTGAAGAACAACTCAAAAATTGTGAAGGAATGCTTTTATACCTTTTGGCCGAGGCTTTTCACACCTGCGGTCCAGATACCGCTTCTACGGTCCAAGATGCCGCATCTGCGGTCCTCACTTAAATAACCATTTTCGCATCTGCGGTGCACAATCCGCATTGCACCATCGCAGTTGCGGTTCCTCAACTGTTTCTGCGGTTCGTGGTTTCCTAGGCTCTTTCCGCTTCTGAGACTAGTCTTCTGCATATGCGGGGCTCGCACCTGCGGCCTCCCAACCGCAGATCCGGTTATGACAGCAGTCCTAAAACTTCAGCTTCCATTTCTAAATTCCTATCTTTCTGTCAACCTCCCGAAATCATCTCGAGGCCCCCAGGACCTCAACCAAAAGAACAAACAAGTCACATACCACTATCCAAACTTATGCCAATCTTCAAAACACCTCAAACAACATCGAATGAACCAAAACACATCGGATTCAAGCATAAGTTTCCAAAATCTTCCGAATTATGCTTTTGATCAAAAAGTCTACTAAACTACGTCTAAATGACCTGAAATTTTGCACACACATCCCAAATGACATAACGGTCCTACTGCAACTCCCGAAATTTCATTCCGACCCCTATATCAAAATCTCACCTACCAACCGAAAAATGTCAAAATTTCAATTTTGCCAATTCAAGCCTACATCTACTCTGGACTTCCAAAACACATTCCGATCACGCTCCTAAGTCTCAAATAACCTCCCGAATCTATCCGAACCATCAAACCTCACATCCGAGCCCTTTAACACATAAGTCAACATCCAGTTGACTTTTCCAACTTAAGTTTCCTCCAAAGAGACTAAGTGTCTCAAACCTTACCAAAACCTTTCCGAACCCGAGCCAACCAACCCGATCACACATAGAACCAATAAACAAAGCAATAAGAAGTTGAAATAAGGGAAACAGAGTGGTAACTCATGAGACGACTGGTTGGGTCGTCATAGACCCGGCCAAACTTAAGACTATGTAGATTATAATTAGGAAAGATGATCAAATAAACAAAGAGAATAAAAGGTCAAAGAGTTTTATTATAACACAATAAGAATTGATAAAAATCCTAAGGATTACAGGGATATAACTATAACTGTCTATATTAGATGACTACGTGTGTAAACAAAGAGAGGGGGGTCCTAAGTTTTTTAGCCTAAAGGATCACCCCACGCAACATCAATAATACTTCGCAACTCCCTTAAGATAGGGAGTTAGTCATATTATTCAGCGGACACTGACTATCATCTTCTGCTACCCGATTACTATGTTAAAGTTGTTTACCTACAAGCGCTCTAATTCAATTCTAAGTCGTACCCTATGCATACGCTACTCGTCCCATGCCTAGAGTCCAATAGGCATTGGACCTCTATTTATGGTTGTTCTAGACTTTACTTAGGCTGCTCAAAATGATAAAACTATGCGACATACAAAATAAATAGGACAATCATGTAAAGGAAGTTAAGGGCTCAAACTAACCTTCACACTGAGACAACAAATGCATGTAATCAGATTTTTGCATTAGGCGTTAGACAGGTGTCGCGCCTCCTTTTTTCCCTCCACGGAGAGAAGTCTGGGTTCCAACGTTCATGGGGGGTAATAACTCATTTCCTTTTTGGGAATTTGGGTTTTTGAAGAGTCACCACCTAGCGGATTATGGTGCGTTAGGGCACCTAGAGAGATTAACTCTTAGACTAGTTTGAATTACCAGAGATTAAGGGTAAGGGCTCGAAATAACCTTGAGGGAAAGGTGTTAGGCACCCCTCTCGATCCACAATGGTGGATCCCGGCCAAATTTATACTTATGAATTAGTCCTTTTAACAAATAAATAGTTTAAACACATACTTGCAAATAAAGGCATGTTTTGGAAATTGTATGACTCAAATAATGAGACAAAATGAAAAGACTTGAACAAGTTGCATATATAGAGAAAAGTGGAGTTTAAACATTGGGAATTGGGAAAGAGGGGTCCTAGGTTGGTTAGCCCATAGGATCACCCCATGCAATGCCTGGTAATCACTCCTCAATGAGGGGATACACGTGACATTAGTGTGTAGTCATCATATCCTTACTACCCAATTCCCTCCCCTTGGTCATAGGCTAAAGTGTTCTAGCAACCTTGAAAATGTCATATGCATGCACTACCCGTCCCTTCCTCGTGGCCTTGAGGTATTTTAGGACCTCTATTTTTGGACAGTTCTAGACTATCCTAAGGTATTTTAAAGGAGAAAAGTCTAAGTGCTAACCAAAAGAAATAGCACTGCACATAAAGAAGGAAAAAGTAATGGCTCACATTTTTACCTCCACAAGCAGAACAAATAAATGCATGTCTCAGATAATTGTTTTAGGTATTTAATAAAACTTAGAACATGATATCTAGGTGAGTATACAACATGAATTAGGACCAAGTGTCAAAGACCTATTAGCTTGCCTACTGATTTTAGGCCTGTGAATGTGAGCAGTCCCAAATAACAAAGCGTAGTTTTATAGTTACAGAGTTTTAATCGCCCTACAGGCTTGCCTAGGCATAATAGTGATGTCCTAAAAGCATGATATCTATTAGGAATGCAGTAAAATAGTGAGCAATTTTTAATCGGACAACTTGAGATCCTATAGACATGTTTGCTAGCGGTATTAATTTAAGGCATTGTTTGAAAACCCATTTAAAGAAACGGACAGATTGATTAAACCAATTCAGAATGAACAAACATGAATTGAACTAAACGGATTTCTACTAGAGCTTATTTTTATTCCTATAGGTATGGTATCTAATTATTGAAAGTTTACTCTTGAAGTTATAGGCATGATCTCTATTATTAAAGCCATTTAGAGCCTATAGGCATGGTTTCTAATATTGTGGCAGTAAAGCAAACATGGCAAACACATTCGAATTAACACAACCCTATAGGCATGGTATCTAATTATAAAGGTGATTTTAACCCTATAGGCATGGTATCTAATTATAAATCTGATTTTAACCTATAGGCATGATCTCTATTATTAAAGCCATTTAGATCATATAGGCATGGTTTCTAATATTGTGGCAGTAAAGCAAACATGGCAAATACATTTGAATTAACACAACCCTATAGGCATGATATCTACTCGATTTACCCAACATATATATAACTATCCACCCCTTTTTCACTAATCACCCCAATGTTGTTTACAATAATTATTACAAACTAATGAATTAAATAAAAATACATAAATAAACAGGAGTTAATCTATAGGGATCCTGCAGTAGGCCCAAGTGACTTCCCAAGCCTCCAATAGCCTCAAATACCTAAGTTCCATAGCCAATTTCGTGCCTAGGTGTGTCAAAGTTCCCTAAGGACCTCAAAGATCCAGGGGTAGTGCTCACACCTAGACCTTTTCTCAAATAATAACTGATTTAGGTGCAGTGTGGAAAGACCTGTTCTGACATGCTAGAGTTTAGAGAGATCTCAAGGATCTCAAGGCAGTACACATGTCAGAGGGGCAGAACCTAATATTCTAGGAGTAATGTGAGAGTGCATGATGACTTTGAAAGAGTTTGGTAAACAATAGAAAGAAGGTCTTAGTAATAGAAGGAATTTTATGAAAATCAGAACATAGTTAGAGTAGGAATAGTTTGAGAAAACATGAAGAAATTTTTTTTAAAAAAAAAATCATAAAGCAAGTCAGAGACCCCACAGTTTCAGAATAGACCTCACACATGGGAAAGAGGTAGGGACACCTAGAATGCACCTTAGTGATGGCAATCAAATACAGAGATTGTAGTTGCAAAGTTAAGTTGAGAACACATAGATTTTAGACACAAATAGGATCTCATTAGTAAAATAGAACAAGCTAGACTTAGATGAACAAACAAGACAAACACTTCATGAAACATTCAAGGTTTTAGAAATACTAATCATATACAGAGCAGGCATGATTTGGTCATGCTAGGTGAAATCATAAACACATAATGCAGCTTAGGACAGATTAGTGAACCAATTATTTAAAGTAGGATTGGCATGCCAAACAGTATAACAGCTATAGCCTTTAACAGAATAAGCTTAAACATGCTATGTGATACAGTAATCTAGGCATGCTAATTGAGTATTAATTAGAATAGCATATAAAATTGGAAATCACAAATTGATGAACTGCAGCAACAAAGGAAACACATAGTTTTGAATGTGAATTGAATCAGAACATATCAGTTAAGGAGAGAATACAGAGTACAGAGTAGAGATGATGCAAGTAGCCAGCCTTGGCTTACAGCCAGCTGGACTAATAAGAATTGCAAGGAACAGAAGAGAGTATAAAGCTTTTGAGAGTATAATAGTGTAGATGAACAAGTGTTCATTCCCAGAACTTAAAATAAGAGGGGGTTTATATAATAATCAAAAGCTTAACAAATAAGGTAAAAGACCAATTAAGTAGCAAATTAGGGAAGTTTGTTTAATCAATCACATATGTAAATCAGCAAGTCACTCCCTTAATCAAGGGGTAATCAAATCAACGGTAAAACATGCGAGGTATTTAAGAAAAAGAATAAAGTAAAGTTAGGGTATAAAGTAGGTAATTAGGGGTAAATGAATAATAGTTTCAATTAAGAAAATAATCAGTAAGAATCAGCAAAAATACAAACAAGGTAAGGGAAAATTAATTAAGGTAGGCAATTCAATCAAATCTAATAGTGAGGATTCGACACATAACTTTAACAAAACAAATAGTTAAAACGACACTGATTCAAGAAGAAAGATACAGGTCTTAACATGAATAGTCAGGATGAACACAAGCATATAAAATCAGTGAAAGGGTTGAACTAAGAAATTTAGTACAAGCATATTAGGACAAGAAAATCACGAGAAATCACAAGAACCCAAAGCAAGAACACAATTAGATGTACCAGTACCTAGAAACCAAACGAAGAACCCCAAAAATTAGGGCATTCAGTACAAGCGGGTTAAGGTTGTAGCAGACATACAAAATCAGTCAAAATATATGAGAAGTAGAAGATTAAACACAAAAAGTCATCAAAAGTTTGTAAAAAGAAATTCCGAAAACCCTAGCTTAGGAAAAGATGAAAATCACTTGAAAATCATACGATTCTTGTAAAGAATCTTATAGTTATTGTAAAAATCACATGAAACAAGCCCAAATCATCTCAGATATATATAGATCTAAGAGGTTTAGAAAAAGAAATTAGGGTTTCAAAGAGAACAACATAGGTGAAGAAATATGTTTAGAAATCAATAGATCGTAGTCAATATAGGATGATCTTACTCAGAATCACACTGGAATGGCTTGAAACAGGCGAGAGAGGAACCATAGATGCAAGTCAACTAGCCCTGGTCCCTTGAGGGCCATAGAGTTGGCAAGATTAACTTGAGGTAGGCCATTGGAGGCCTGTGAGGTGGTGAGAGATCATCGTAGACAACCATGGACGAGGGTCAGTGAGGTTTGATTAGGGTTAAGTTTGAGAGAGTTTCAAAGCAGAGAGGGGTTTCAGGCTGCAGGTAGTGTAGAATGATAGGGTTTGGGAAGAGGGGTCTTTTGGATTTATCTTAGGAAGGGTCGTTTGTGGCCGTTGATCTTTATGATCAACGGCCGAGATTAAAGGATATTGGGTCTGCATTGGGTCTTCAGGGTTTGGGATGGGTAATTTAATTGGGGATTGGGCTGGTAATTGAGTTAGATTGGGGCTGAAATTGAAAATAAAATAGGCTAGATTTTAAATAGCCACTTTTAATAGTATATAAATTATAAGAAATAATAAATGATTTCTAAAAAATACTTTTGTGTACTAAAATGATTTAAAATATTTGTTTAAAAGATCATTTTATGCATCAACCGTGTAATTATGCATTAGTAGGGCTATTATTGCAAAGATATGCAATTTAGCCTAAAAATGTAAATGCAATTATGAAAATGCACTAAAAATATTTATTCAATATTTTGGCATAAATAAAGAATTTAGATGACTAAATCACCACAAAAATAATTTGAAGGATAATTATTGGAAATTTTGTAAAAGAAGAGAGAAGAAATAAATCAATTTGGAGCTTTTAAAAATTATAGAATTATAAAAATGCTTATGCATGCTTATAACTACATATATGCTATTTTAAAAGTATATATATGTATTAAAAATATATAAGGAAAAATTGGGTATCAACAACTGCCCTTCTTCACCCGGGAAGGATGAAAGAGTTTTCGGGTAAAGAAATGATGGTCAATTTTGACCGGATGGGATGTTTTGAAAGATAGAGGCCGGACTCCAGTCGTCGAGTTGCCTACATATCCTTGGTCTTACAAGAATCAGGCCCTGTGTAGTTTTGGATTCATTGGCAGAATATATCGATGAAGTCATTGCAAGAACGGACACGGGATGCAAGAGCGGCTATGGTGAGCGGTTAATGTTTGAGACAGTTGAAGGAGCGAGGTCTCTCCTGCTAGGATAGCGGTTGCTTTCTAGTCACCTGCAGATAGAAAGATGTTTCCGACATGTATTTATGCGAAAATTTAAACATGATGCAGATTCCTTTTAGACCATGAAGATGTCTTTGGACGGTTAAAGATGACGTCCTTGGACCATGATGTCTTGGGCCATGAATTGTTTGGTGAGGGATTCACAGGCCATGAAATGTTGTTCTCGGTCCATGTAGATGGTGCCTCCGAACCATGACGCCTTTGAATAATGATATGCAAATCTGAGAGATCCTCAGGTCATGGCATGGTGTCTTCCGGCTATGAGAATGATTCCTTTTAGACTATGACACCTTTGGATAGATTGGCAATATTTTAGCCCATGATATGAAATAACATGATGTTAACAAGACAAGGTTTTAGTCTTGTGAAACGGAGGGTAGAGCATAGCCCGATTGAAAAGCAAATAGATAGTACTAGAAATAGAGCAATATTGGTGCAAAGAGGGACAATACTTAATCCCATGCAGATATGGGAGGCAAGGATTAGCCTCATGCAGATATGGGGAGGCAAAGATTAGCCTCATGCAGATAGGAAGGCATGGATTAGCCTCATGCAAGTACGGAGGCAAGGATTAGCCTCATGAGAGTATGGAGGCAAGGATTAGCCTCACGTAGATATGGAGGCAAGGATTAGCCTCATGCAGATAGGGAGGCAGGGATTAGCCTCATGCAGATATGGAGGCAAGGATTAGCCTCATGCAGGTACGGAGGTGGAGATTAGCCTTATGCAGGTATGAAGGCGGAGATTAGCCTCATGCAGGTATGGCGGCCGGGATTAGCCTCATGCAGATATGGAGGCAAGGATTAGCCTCATGCAGGTACAGAGGCGGGGATTAGCCTCATGCAGTATGGATGCGGGGATTAGCCTCAT
Source organism: Nicotiana sylvestris (assembly GCF_000393655.2). NCBI lineage: Eukaryota > Viridiplantae > Streptophyta > Magnoliopsida > Solanales > Solanaceae > Nicotiana > Nicotiana sylvestris. The sequence goes on from NC_091058.1 coordinate 213,001,791, forward strand.
GCAGATATGGAGACAAGGATTAACCTCATGCAGATATGGAAGCAAGGATTAGCCTCATGTAAGTATGGAGTCGGGGATTAGCCTCATGCAGATATGGAGGCAAGGATTAGCCTCATGTAGGTACGGAGACAGGGATTAGCATCATGCGAGTATGCAGGACATGGCTTAGTCCCATGCAAAGAGCGAGTAGCAAATAAGAGTAGTATATGTCTTAGCTGGAGATATATTCGGTGTCTGATAGCTGGATTGATAGTGAATTTGCTTTATGTATACATTTGCGGATGTTATCGCTATGTCAGATATGCCTGCGTTCAAAGAAAAATTGTAAGTTTTGTGAGGGGAGGTTGGTTCGTGCCTCTGTCTGCTGGCCTTGCTTTATTCCGTTCTGGAGGCCTTAATTCAAAGTTTTCCCCTAGGTAACCTAACTTTTACAAAAATAGAGTTTCCGAAAATATGCAATTATTGATAAAAAAATAGAGTCCCTTTAGTCTGCGTATGAATAATAAAATATTCCATCAAGAGTCTTTTTTCTCTCGGTGCACGTTAGGTGCTAACTAACCTGCGCCTCGCCAGAAATGGGAGGAAAAGGACGACCCAGGAAGAACGCTAGCAAAACTCTACTGGTAGAAAGGAAATTAACCGATCTTAGCACAAGGGAGCAAGGAAAACAATCATCAAAAGCAAAAGAGAAAATTCAGGAGGACGAAGATATGGATCTGGAAAGTGATGATAAGCTAAATTGGCCAGATCTGAGCAACATAAGAGCAAGCTTGACAATGCCGATAAAGCCAAACACTATTGCGATGTCGGGGTTGAATACTGGAGCTAAAGGAACACATGCAACAATGAGTTTAGCTGGGGATGCGAGCACGAGTAGGCCACCAAGTAATGGAACAGTAAAAATTGATGCACCAAAAGAGCAGACCAGAGCTTCAAATGGAAGTGAGAAGAGCATGCAAGAGATGAAAGCAACACAGAATGGAAATGGGGGAAGGTCGTGGGCTGGGCTATTCAGTGAGAACAAACTTGTCGCCAAAGGTATGAACCTATCATATATCCCACCGGTGATACAGGATGGCGAAGTAGTTGTTCAATTGCTGGAAGAAGACATTACTGAGGAACAACAAAAGTGGAACCGAGCCCTAATCCTCTATGTGGTAGGAAACACTCCAATAATTGGGGCGATTGAGCGATTCATAGCAAACCAGTGGAGTAAAGTCAGGAAACCAAAGGTACTGTTCCACAATGATGGATATTTCATAGTTTTGATGAACAACTGTGAAGAAAGAGATGAAGTAATATTCAATGGACCGTATACTATGAATAGTAGACCAATTATCATGCGACAATGGAAGGAGGGATTTGATTTTAGTGAGGAGATACTCAAAATGATCCCTCTATGGGTAAAATTCCCTAAACTTCCACTTAGCTACTGGAGTAATCAAGCACTAAGTAAAATAGGGAGTGGCTTAGGAAAGCCTCTATATGCTGATGCATGTACTACTATGGCAGATAGAGTCTCGTATGCAAGGATGTTAATAGAAATGGACATTACTAGACCCTTACCAGGATCAATAAAACTTCATGATCCTAAAGGAATGGTGATTGAGCAGATAGTACAATATGACTAGAAGCCCCAATATCGCCAATTATGCTATCAAATTGGACATCAAAAGAGGCAGAACAAAGAGGATGGACAACAGAGAGGCAATAATCAAAAGCTAAAGCAAGAATGGAGGAAAACAAGGGTCTTTGATCCTAAGGTGGACAGAATTGATGCTCATGGAAGATTTCAGGAACAAATTGAACCAGAAGGAGAAGTTATGCCTAGGCAACAAGGAAAAGATAAGGAATGGCAGGTTGCTAGAGGAAAATCAGCATTAAAAAGCAAATGGAAATCAACAGAGAGGAGGAAGTATACATTGGAAATGCTTTTAAAGCTTCAGTTGACACAACTCAAAAAATTGTGCAACTATCTGAAACACAGGGGACAAGAGGGCAGAGAAAAAGAAATGAAGGTGATATAGATCCCAACATAAATACTTTATCATGATGAATATTATAACATGGAATGTTAGGGGTATGAATAATGTTTATAAGCAAAAAGCACTAAAAAATTTCTATAGGGAGAATAATGTAGTATTAATAGCTGTACTGGAGAATAGAGTTAAGGCTAATAAAGCTGAAGCAATAATGAGGAAGGTGTTTGGCAATTGGCAATAGACTGCTAACTATGATGAGGCACCTGGTGGTAGGATTTGGATTATTTGGGACCAAACAAAGGTGGAGTTTGAGGTAAAACAAGTCCATGAACAATACATAGCAGGACAGGTGGTTCTGAGTCAGTGCAACAACAAGTTCATATTTGTTGCAGTATATGGGAAATATAGCATACAAGACAGGAAGAGTTTGTGGACTAATCTGGAAGGAACTATAAGGGGAATACAAGACCCAAGCTTAATAATGGGAGACTTTAATAGCATTTTGTCTATATAAGATAGAATCATGGGGAATCCAGTTCAAGAAGGGGAAGTGACAAATTTCAAAAAATTCATAGCTGATGTTGGACTAGCTGAACTCAAAACAATTGGGAGAAATTACACCTGGACAAACAACCATGTCCATAGCAGAATAGATAGAATACTTGTCAATGCAGAGTGGATACAAAAATGGCCTAATATGGAGGGAACTATTATACAGCCAGGCTTTTTAGATCACTGCCCTCTAATGGTAACTGCTGCTGAATCTACTGGGAGGGGAAAAAGACCATTCAAATTCTTTAATTGCTTAGCAGGCCACCATAAATTTGATGATATTGTCAGGCAATGTTGGATGAAGATAAGTAAGGGAAAGCCAATGCTGAAGGTGTGGTACAAACTAAAACACCTGAAAAGGGATCTGAAGCAATTAAACAATGAGGAGTACAACAGTGTAGAGCCAAAGATCCAAGCAGCAAGGAACAAGTTGATGAACATCCAAATAGGAATGGCATCTCAAACTAATGATGAAGTGATAGCATTAGAGAAGGAGACAAAAGTTGAACTGGCAAAATGGCTGGAAGTGGAGGAAAGTATTATGAAGCAGAAGGCAAGAATCAAATGGCTTAAAGTAGGGGACTCTAACACAACTTATTTTCATGCTTGTGTAAAAAATAGGCAGGCAAGAAACCACATAGGCAGACTGATGGACAACACAGGAAAGCTTCTACAAAGTGCTAAGGAGGTAGAAGAGGAGATTCTAAGCTTTTACAAAAAATTACTTGGTACAGCAGCCTCAACACTACCAATAGTTGATCTAGATGTTATGCAGAATGGACACACTTTGAACAAGCAACAACAAATGCAACTAATCAAACCAATTACAAAAGAGGAAGTGCAAAAAGCATTACAGGGCATTGATGATAGCAAGGCACCGGGATGTGATGGATATAACTCCCATTTTTTCAAGAAGACATGGAACATAATTGGAGAGGAAGTTACTGAAGCAGTGCTGGAGTTCTTTGAAACTACTGAAATGTGTAAAGCTATAAACTATACAACCATTACTCTGATCCCTAAGGTAAAGAATCCAGCTAACATCAAGGAATGCAGCTAATCAAACCAATTACAAAAGAGGAAGTGCAAAAAGCATTACAGGGCATTGATGATAGCAAGGCACCAGGATGTGATGGATATAACTCCCATTTTTTCAAGAAGACATAGAACATAATTGGAGAGGAAGTTACTGAAGCAATGCTGGAGTTCTTTAAAACTACTGAAATGTGTAAAGTTATAAACTATACAACCATTACTCTGATCCCTAAGGTAAAGAATCCAGCTAACATCAAGGAATTCAGGCCTATATATTGCTGCACAGTCCTATACAAGATGATATCAAAGATTTTAACTGCAAGGCTACAGGAAATCATGCCAGAAATCATAGATAACAGCCAAACAGCTTTTGTATCAGGAAGGATGATTACTGATAATATTATCATGGGCCATGAACTAATTAAAGGATATGGAAGAAAGAGCATATCACCTAGATGTATGCTTAAAATTGACATGCAAAAAACATATGATTCGATGAAATGGGTGTATATTGAACAAGTGATGAAGTTGGGGTTCCCTGAGAAGTTTGTTAGATGGATAATGCAGTGTATAACTATAGTAGCCTATACTTTATTAATCAATGGACAACCAACAAAACCTTTTGAGGAAAAGAAGGGACTTAGGAAAGGTGACCCTTTGTCACCAGTCCTGTTTTTTATTGCAATGGAGTATCTGAGTAGGCTGCTGAAATCAGTAAAGCAGGGGAAAGAATTCAAATACCAACCTAAGTGGGCTAAAGTCAATTTAGTGCACTTAGGTTTTGCTGACGATTTGTTACTTTTTTGCAGGGGAGACATAAAATCAATACAGACATTACACCAACAATTCAAAATCTTCTTTGGAGCATCAGGGCTAATAGCAAATCCAAATAAGAGTTGCATATACTTTAGTGGTGTGGATATCTTGATTCAAAGGAAAATCATGGACATGTTAGGATATACTAAGAGAGAACTACCCTTCAGGTATTTAGGGGTACCACTGAGCACCAAAAAGCTATCAATAATCCAATGTGAGCCTCTAATTAACAGAATGCTGAGTAGAATACAATGCTGGACAACAAAATTTCTATCCTATGCTGGAAGAGAAGTGTTAATCAAGAGTGTATTGGTTGCAATCTAAAACTTTTGGGCTCAGATTTTCATCCTCCCTAAGAAGATCATACAGTTCATCAACACTATATGCAGAAGATTCTTATGGTCAGGCAATGTAGAACCTACAAAGAAGGCACTATTTGCATGGGAAAAACTATATTGTCCAAAGGTAGCAGGGGGTTTAAATTTCATCAATGTGGAGCTATGAAATAAAGCAGCTATATGTAAACTACTATGGAATATATGCAAAAAGAAAGACAAGCTCTGGATTCAATGGGTCAATATATATTACATAAAGGGTAAACCACAATGGGACACAACACCAAAGAATGCATCATATGTCATATAGCAGATCTTCAAGGCAAGGAAGTATTTTGACATTGCTGGATATACAGAAGAGGAAGTGAAGAAGATGGAAAATTTCTCTATAAAGCACATGTACAAAGCTATGCAAGAGGAATTTCAGAAAGTACTATAGAGGAGATTAATATGCAACAATTATGGATTACCAAAGTGGAAGTTCATGTTAAGATTGACAATACAGTAAAGGCTAGAAACAAAAGAAAGGCTAGCAAGATGGGGGATACAGATTGATACCACATGCTCACTATGTCAAAGAGAATCTGAAACTGTGCAGCATCTATTGTTTGAATGTGAGGTGATAGCAACCATATGGCAACAACTCTTAACATGACAAGGAATTCAAAGAACAAAGTTAGGATGGGAGGAAGAACTGGCATGGATGGAAAGAAGAGCTAAAGGTAGAAGTGGAGGAGCAGAATTATGCAGAATGTCCTTAGCAGCAGCAGTTTATCATATTTGGCAAGAGAGGAATAACGCTATATTCCAGCAGAAGAATAGACCAGCTAATGCCATAGTTAGATCAATCATCCAGGAAATTCATGTTAGAGCTACCATGTTCCCTAGGCTAGTAAGGACGATGAGCAATTTGAATTGGTACCCTGATGAAATGTAACAGTACAAATCACAGGGAAGGACAAGAGTAGAAAGGGTAGTAAAATCCTAACTGGGGTTGCATGTCCAGTGGGAGTATAGAAAGTAGGAATTCAATTTTTGCTATGCTGTAAATATTTACACTTGGTAAATAAAATCATTTAATTACCAAACAAATAGAGACCCTTTAGAAACATATTGATATATCAAGTAATTTTAGATGAACTAGTGACTGTAACACATCTCAAAGGCATTGCAACTCTCTCATGTTGGAATTTTGAGGGTCCTCCTCAAAATTCTGCCCTAGTTTCTTAACCAATTTCTGACTTTCTGGCATGCGATGGCGACGGCTGGACTTGCTCTGGAATTTTGAGGGTCCTCCTCAAAATTCTGCCCTAGTTTCTGATTTGGGGGGGGGGAATGGAAATTTTATTATGATATGACCGAACCCATAAGGCTGCCTACCTATCCCCTCTTAAATGGGAATCAGGTCAAGCATAGTTCAATTACATCAGATGAGGAAATGTAAATTATCTAAGCATAGTATCTCTTGATTGCGTTTGAATTGATTGGTTTTGTCCAAATTTTTCCATCCATTTCTGCAAGTATGAGTGCTCCTCCTATTAGTACCCTGTGAACCATGTAAGGACCTTGCCAGTTGGGAGAGAATTTTCTTTTGGATTTATCTTGATGTGGGAAGATCTTCTTCAGCACCAACTGTCCTGGTGAAAATTGCCTTGGTTTGACCCTTTTGTTGAAAGCTCTAGACATTAAGTTCTGATACAATTGGCCATGACACACTGCATTCATCCTCTTTCCATCGATAAGGGCCAATTGTTCATAGCGACTCCTTATCCACTCTACATCGCTGAGTTCAACTTTCTGTATGATTCTTAAAGAAGGAATCCCTTTCTCGGCTGGGATGACAACCTCACTACCATAAACCAACATGTAGGGAGTTGCCCCGGTTGATGTGTGAACTGTGGTGCGGTATCCCAACAAAGCGAAATGTAGCTTCTCATGCCATTATTTGTGGTTTTCTACCATCTTCCTTAGTATCTTCTTGATGTTTTTGTTGGCGACTTCTACAGCTCCATTCATCTGAGGTCTGTAGGCTGTGAAATTCTTGTGCTTGATTTTGAAAGTTTCACACATGGCTTTCATCAAATCACTGTTGATATTGGCGGCATTATCAGTAAAAATAGACTCGGGAACTCTGAATCGGCAAACAATACAATCTTTGACAAAATCTGCAATGACTTTGTTAGTCACAGCTTTGTAAGATGCAGCCTCTACCCATTTTGTGAAGTAATCAATGGCTACCAGAATAAACCTATGTCCATTTGAAGTAGTAGGCTCAATCGGACCAATAACATCCATTCCCCAGGCGGCGAATGGCCAAGGTGAGCTTGTTGCATTGAGCTCGTTTGGCGGCACTTTTACCATATCGGCATGCACCTAGCATTGAAAGCATTTGCGGACATACTGGATGCAATCTATCTCTATGGTCATCCAAAAGTAACCGGCCCTAAGTATCTTCTTAGCCAAGACAAAACCATTCATGTACGGGCCATAGGTCCCGGCATGTACATCCTCAAGTAGCTTAGAAGCTTCCTTTGTGTCGACACATCTTAGCAATCCCAAATCAGGAGTTCTTCTGTACAACTTTCCTCCCCTGTGGAAGAAGTGATTGGACAATCTCCAGAGTGTGCATTTCTGAGTGTGGTTTGCATGCTCCAGATATTCTCCCTTTGACAAATACTCATTGATGTCATGGAACCAAGGCTTTCCATCCATTTCTTCTTCAATATGCCGGCTGATTATGGATCCTCACCGGAATGGGATCAATATAATTCTTATCTGGATGTTGTATCATGGATGACAAGGTGGCCAATGCATCGGCAAACTCATTCTGAATTCTGGGCACATGTCAGAATTCTATCTTCGTGAACCTCTTTCTCAATTCCTGCACATGGTGCAGATATGGCAATATCGTGGAATTCTTGGTGGCCCACTCTCTTTGTACCTGGTGCATAAGCAAATCTAAATCACCTATTACCAGCAACTCTTGAATGTTCATGTCGATTGCCATGTTGAGCCCTAGTATGCAGGCTTCATACTCCGCTATGTTGTTGGTGTAAGGAAATCTGAGTTTAGTAGATACCGGATAATGTTGACCCGTTTCTGATACCAAAACTGCTCCAATGCCTACTCCTTTGAAATTTGTAGCTCCATCAAAGAACATCCTCCAACCATCGTATGCTTCGATAATGTCTTCCCCTACAAATGATACTTCTTCATCAGGAAAATATATTTTCAAAGGTTTGTATTCTCCTTTCACCGGGATTTCAGCAAGATGATTTGCCAATGCTAGTCCTTTGATTGCCTTTTGAGTTATATAAATGATGTTGAACTTACTCAACAGTATTTGCTACTTGGCTAACTTCCTAGTAGGCATGGGTTTCTGAAATATGTACTTCAGAAGGTCCATCCTGGATATGAGGTATGTAGTGTAGGCATATGAGTAATGCCTCAATTTTTGAGTTGTCCAGGTCAAAGCACAGCAAGTGCGTTCCAGCAGAGAGTACAGTGCTTCTTAAGGTGTGAACTTCTTACTCAGGTAGTAGATGGCCTGCTCCTTCCTTCCTGTCTCGTCATGTAGTCCCAAAATGCATTTGAAGGCTCTATCCAACATAGATAGATAGAGTATCAAAGGCCGCCCTAGTTCTGGCGAGACCAGAACTGGTGGTGTGGACATGTACTCCTTGATCTTGTCAAAAGCTTTCTGACAACCCTCTATCCAGCTTGTTTCGACATCTTTCCTCAGCATCTTGAAGATGGGTTCACATATGACTGTGGATTGTGCTATGAATCGACTGATATAGTTGAGATGTCCTAGGAAGCTCATCGCGTCCTTTTTGCTCTTAGGTGGTGGTAACTCCTGAATAGCCTTGACTTTAGACGGATCCAGCTCGTTCCCTCGATGACTAACGATGAATCCCAATTACTTTCATCCAGAAACCCCGAATACACACTTTTTGAGGTTCAGTTTCAAGTTGTACCTCCTTAGCTTGTCAAAGAACTTTCTCAAGTCCGCTATGTGATCTGCGGCCCTCTTGGATTTTATAATGACATCGTCCATATATACCTCTATTTCCTTGTGTATCATATCATGGAAGATGGTTTCCATGGCTCTCATGTACGTAGCCCCATCATTCTTTAGACCAAATGGAATCATCTTGTAGCAGTATACCCTCCAAGGTATGATAAAAGTTGTTTTCTCCGCGTCTTCTTCGTCCATCCAGATCTGCTGATAATACGCGAAGCAATCCACAAAGGATTGGAGTTCGTGCTTGGCGCAATTGTCGATCAAAATGTGTATGTTTGGTAGTGGAAAGTCATCCTTGGGACTTGCTCTGTTTAAATCCCTATAGTCAACACATACCCTGACTTTTCCATTTTTCTTCGGAACTGGCACAATGTTGGCTAACCAAGTTGGGTACTAAACTACCCTGAGAACCTTAGTTTTGATCTGCTTGGTAACTTCCTCCTTGATTTTTAAGCTCATGTCTTGTTTGAACTTTTTGAATTTCTGCTTTACTGGCGGACACATGGGATTAGTAGGCAACTTGTGAGCCACTATGGACGTGCTAAAACCGGTCATGTCATCGTATAACCATGCGAAAATGTCCTCATACTCTTTTAGGAAGCAGATGTACTCTTCCTTCTCTATTGGTGACAGGTAAATGCTGATATGGGTTTCCTTGACAGCCTCGACGTCCCCCAAATTTACTGCTTCGATTTCATCCAGATTGGACTTAGGTTTATTCTATAAGCTTTAAACCTCCCTGACAATTTCCTCGGGTATTTCATCTTCTTTATCTGAATCACTATTCTCATGTTGCGTTGCCTTATTACATGTCACAGTCACCGATTCATCAAGAAAAATAATAATAACGCTATAGAAAGAAAAAGTGTAGAAATAGTAATGAATAATAAAGAGCAAATGCATTTTAAAAAAACTGATAAACATCCAGACAAATACAGCTCGATGAATCAAGCATTTATTTTGAAACAAGTAAATCTTAAAATCAAGTTACTGGAAATTTTAAATGGCTAGAATGGCTATAGAAGTAAAATCTACCAAGCTACCCAGGGACTCGGTGGGCCCGGGATGGTGTGGCAGTCCAGTTCCTGAGAACAACTCCCTTAAACTCTATGATAAACAAAGAGGTTAGAGGGAATATGTTTAGTAAACACATGATAAGGATAAATAGTAAATCTGAATGAACAACCACACGTATTTATTAGAAGAAAATATTGACTACAAAATACTTATATTATATATCTTTAACAGACTTAATAACGATGTTAAAAGAAAAATTTATGATATTTTAGTTACTTTTGAAATAATATATGTAATGGAACAAGCATTTACAGAACTAATTGTATCACAAGATTAGATATATTAGATCTATATGAATTAGATTTATATTCAGATTAATGATCACATATCAAGTTAATAAAATCTGTTTATAAATGAAACATAACACTTTTCATTACATAAGATTCTATAACACCCAGAAATGGAAACTTCTTAAAAACCTCAGTAACATAAATAGAAAAATAGATTGTGTTAAACACAATATTAAAACCTGCAAAGACATAATTAAATATAATAGATTACGTAATAAAGCTTTATTAACTATAGAGAAAGAAATTGAATTTTATAGAGATAATCTTGAGACTTATCAACACAGAAAAATAATAATTCTTACAAATATTAAAACAATGAATATATGTATCAGCAGGTATACATCGCAATATTAAAATTAAAATGACCCCCCCCCCAATTTGGTATCAGAGATATGACAAATAAACATATACTTTAAGAAACAAAGCCATGGAAAAGAACACTGACATTAATAGTACAAATTTGCAAAAAATACCCATAAACAGTGAGACAATTACAGAAAATACACAGATTAAAATAATTAAAAAATCAAGAAAAATAAGGAAGAAACTGAAAAAAACTATACCTAGAATATGAATACCTAAGTATTACAAAAACAAACAAAGCTAGGCTATCTGGATTAATCGATATAATATCTAAAATAGAATATAAATATATTTGCTATCTTAAAAAGAAAAGATGAATAAAGAAGAGTTCGCACTAGAAGCGAAAACATATGAAAATCCAGAAGGATTAAAAATAACAATAATATTTTCCAACTTAGGAAGAAGATACAAGAAAATAGGAAATAACCTGAACTTAATGTTAAAAAAAGAAACTGTAAAACTAGAAGATAGTTTAACCACAATGGTTAGAATAACAAAAGAAAACGAAGAAATAGACAGAAAAAGAGAAATAAAAGAAATACAACAGCAAGCTAAAGAAAAAAATACAACAGATAGAAGAAGTAAAAAACACTAAGATAACAGAATTAGAAAAAGAATTAGAAATGCTAAAACAGCTATACGCTAATAAACTAAAAGAAAAAGAAAAACGTAAAGAAGAAGAACAAGAGCTAAAACTGACAAATGAGATAGAAAAGTTCAAATTACAGTTAGAAGAAATACAGGATAATCCACCAAAAATAAGCATGAACGAAATAAATGACCAAAGTGATAACGACACAAATCTAGGAGAAGACTATTCAAAAACAAGTGAAACATATACAGAACTAATAGAAAAAACGGAAAAGATGAAAACAAATCCAGAAATAAATACAGGAGATATGATTGAAGATAAACCAAGCACATCAGGAGTAAAAAAATCCAAGACAACTAAACCCAACCTATTACAGAGTAAGTTATGATTCATATGATAGAAATAAAACATTATGGGATAAAAGGCTAAATAGGAAATGGACATCAAGACAGATAACTGAACAATGTAATTTTTTAGATTTAGATTGTGTAGCAGATATAAATAAAATAATCCAATTATGGATAGGGTACATCTCCAAACAACTAATAGATAATAAAATTGCAATAGCTGAAACACCAGGATATATAGAAAGAACACTTATAGGAACGGTAAAACTATGGTTACAAAATTTATCAAGTGAAAGCCTAGATACATTAAGAAGTAATAAAAAACTTGATGGAACAACAGCAACAACAGTGACAGATATATTGAATAAATATGAAATAGCAATAAGAAATGAGTTTAGTAGTATGACAACAGAAGTAGAAGAACAAAATAAAGAAAAAACTACAAATAGAAATTTGATGACAAAATTAGCAATATGTAATATGTGTTATATAGACGAATATACTTGTGCATTTAGAGACTATTATTATAAAGGAACATATAGTCCAGATGAAAGTAAGGAAATAAGAAAATTATATTTTACAAAATTACCAGAACCGTTTAGCTCAAAAATAATAAAAAATTGGAATGAAGCAGAACTAGCAGATACTCTAGGAGCTCGAATAAAATTTCTACAAAACTGGTTTATAGAATTATGCGAAAAGTATAAAGAAAATATCAAAATGGATAAAATATTAGTAAAAAATTTGGCATGCTGCAAAAGTAGAATAGCACCCCAATTTGGCTGCACAGATAAATATTACAAAAAAGAAGGAAAGAGAAAGAAATTTAAATCAAAATATTCAAAATATAAATATAGGAAACCAAGAGGAAGATATTATGTAAAAAATTATAAACATAAAAAACCATATAGGAAAAAGAAAAAACTAACAGAATGTACTTGCTATAATTGTGGAAAGCTAGGACACTTAGCCAAAGATTGTAGATTACCAAAAAACCCAAAGAAAAAACAAATTACCGAAATAATGATAGATAATGATAAATATACACAAATAGAATATGTAGATTATGAATTAAGCAGTGAAGACAGCATATATGAGATATCAGAAAACGAGTTCCCCGAAAATGAAAAAGAAATAGACAATAATAATATAGAAGAATCAGACGAAGAAAGTAATGACTGAAAAAGATATACAAATTATACAACAAGAAGAACACCAAGATGAACAATCTTCAGAACAAAAAATAATATTTGACGCTAATATATTTGAACAAATAAAAGGAAAAGAATTGGATCTAAGCATAGACAAAATATTAGAAGTACCAACAATAAAGAATTGGTTTAAAAGACAGAAAGAAGAATACTATGTAGTAAGCCAAAGAGAACATATAATAGATTGTAAATACATCAAAGGTAAAGCACAAATACCAATTTTAAATAAAAAACTACTAAATAAAGAAATACAAGATATAAAAGCAAAAAATCCAATAAAATATGTACACTTAGGAGGAACGGAGATCCTAATAAAAGCATGTTTTAGGGAAGGAATAGATACCCCTATAGAAATATACTTGGCAGATGATAGAATTGTACAACCTATAGAAAAGAGTATAATAAGTGTCGTAAGAGGTAACTTAATATACCAAAAATTTAAATTTATAGTAAGTGCCAACTATTCAGTAGCAATAGATGATAAAAATATAGATAAATCATTAGTGCTATACTGGAAAATGTCTGGAATAGAATTAGCACCAGGAAGTAAAATATTCACAGCAAGATGTAAAAATCTATATGTCTTAACAACAAAACATAAGATAACAGCTAAAAATAAAATAAATAAAATAAAAATAGAAAATCCATTCGAAAGAATAGTATCAGTTATAGACAACAATGATTACAGTTATACAGAAATAGACATGGATGAAGATTTAGAAATAGTAAAAGAAAGATTAAGCACATCAAAACGAATAAATAATGAAATGCCAGAAACATCATCAAGAAGTACATCAAGAAGTACATCAAAAAGTCCACAAAAATTAATAGAACAAAAAATAGAAGAAATAAACCCACACCATTATTATATAACAGGAATAATGGACCAAAGAAAATATTTAATATTAATAAATACAGGGCAGGAAGAGAATTATGTTATAAGAGAATTAATACCAGAACAAGAGATAGTGACAATAGAACAGCAAAATTCAGAACTACCAAAAGCGTTAAGAAAAAACGAAGAAACAACTGAAAAAGAATTAATTATTGGAGGAATACCAATATTAATAAATTTTAAAATATATCAAGGCGATAAAAACATTACACTAGGAATAAAATGGTTAGAAAAAGTCAAACCATATAAATTAGAAGATAGACAATTAACGATAAGTTATGAAAATAAGAAAATAATAATAAAAAGAACTTTGATATAATGCCAAAGATATACATACTTGCCAAGATAATAGTAGAAGGATATTATAATAGATACTATACACCTATGATGGATACAGGAGCAGAAGCTAACATGTGTAGACATAATTGTTTACCAGAAAGTAAATGGGAAAAGCTAAAAAACCCCATAGTAGTAACAGGATTCAATAATGAGGGAAGTATGATAACATACAAAGCAAGAAATATAAAGATACAAATATGGGATAAAATATTAACCATAGAAGAAATATATAGTTATGAATTCACAAATAAAGATATATTATTAGGAATGCCATTTTTAGATAAATTATACCCACATATAATAACAAAAACACATTGGTGGTTTACTACCCCGTGTAAACAAAAATTAGGAGCAAAAAGAGTAAATAATAAAGTAAGAAAAACAACACCCTGGATTAAAGGAAGTGAAAAGATTACCCAAAAATTAGAAAATGTAATACAAAGCAACCATAATATAGAGATAATCATTTTCTCAATAAATAAAATAAAACTACTGCAAGATAAATTAGAATTACTATATAATGATAATCCACTCCAAGGATGGGAAAAACATAAAACAAAAATAAAGATTGAACTAATAGATGAAAATAGCATAGTAACACAAAAACTTTTAAAATACAACTTTAATGATTTAACATAATTTAAAATGCATCTAAAGGAATTATTAGACAATAAGTACATGCAAGAAAGTAATAGTAAACATACTAGCACGACATTTATAGTAAATAAGCATAGTGAACAAAAACGAGGAAAAAGCCGTATGGTTATAGATTATAGAAATTTAAATGCGAAAACAAAAACATATAATTATCCGATACCAAATAAAATACTAAAATCAGACAAATACAAGGATATAACTATTTCAGTAAGTTTGATTGTAAATCAATATTTTACCATTTAAAACTAGAAGACGAATCTAAGAAGTTAACAACATTCACAGTACCACAAGGATTTTATGAATGGAATGTATTACCATTTGGATATAAAAATGCACCAGATTACTTATCAAGACAAAAGTACTCAAACTGATGAGAATCAAGAATCGAAAGATATATTTGCAATCCTTACTACCCTATCATTACAGATGGATAGTATGGGCAAAAGATTACAACAGCTAGAAAGTCAGCAGCATGACTATAAAAATGCGGAGCTAAGTCGATCGGAAAGACTTAAAAATTCCAGAATTAGAAGGAGACGTTGGGAAACTCCAAAAAACCCATGACAAAGTTTGTTTACCTACAGCTGCAGGCACAAGCAAACAGGTGAATAAGAAGCTACATACCAATGTAAATTTAAACAACGTATTTGATAAGCCATTTACATCAAAAAAGCCAAAAGAAGCAATAGCTATAACCCCACAAACTACAACCTATGCTAATAGCCTACACCACAACAAAAAGGTATATAACCATATTACTCAAACATATATTGAGAATATATATAAAATTCAGACATTTCTAAACCTAAACCCCAGATCAACTACTACTACAGATCCAACACAAGATTATATAACCCAAAAACTACAGGGATATAATAGGCTAATAGCCCAACCAAAAACAAAAGCCAACCTAGTAAAGACATGTTACAACTACGGACTACTCAACACCGTATATACCCACGACGGAGAAGAAATAATTGGAATACCAGAGCTATACAAAGCATTTGTCACCTTCAAAAGAATTACAAAAGGCAGCCTATTCTTCATCAAATTCTATACAGCACCAGCTGAAATACTATATGATGAAATAAAACCCATTATACAGGTGATAAAGATAGGACTAACACGAGATATGATAATACCGGAAGAAAGAGAGAAACAACCGGAGATACAGAAAATGGAGATACCAAGTTTCTATGCCAACAAAAGAATAATTGGTATAGCAACTATTATTCAAGAACTAGCTAACAATTATCTACAAGGAAATGCTATCTGGAGCTATTATTCCAGAGACCAGTTAATGATATATGCCAACTCAAAAGAACTACGACAAGGAGATATGGATGAAGTCCAGAAATGGATTTTATCATTATTAAAGCCAGAAATGCAACCAACTACCAGAGCATTGAAAAAAGAATTTATTTCAAACGAGTTATTGACAAGATACTGCAAACTAGTGGGACACAAATATCCAGACCACATATGTTCAAAGTGCAACGGAGATGATAACTATGTACCAGAAGTCCAACTAGAATGAAGGTATCAGCAAGAAGACAAATGAAGGAAACAGCTATTGAAAACAAATAATGTAAAGGGTCGAGTCATGTAAAAATAAAGTAAGAGTCATAATCATGAACAATAAAGGTCGTTCATGAATAGTAAGAGTCATGTAAAAAAGTCGTAAAGTAAATAGTAAGAGTCATAATCATGAACAGTAAAGGTCGTTCATGAATAGTAAGAGTCATTTATGAACAGTAGGAGTCGTTTTAATTTTCTATATATAGAATGTAAATCCGAGGAAGAAAGGACATCCTCATACTCACCTTCTCTCTCTTATCTTCTCTCAATAAAATATCTGATTATATACAAACTTCTGAAAGCTATGGAGCATTCAAACGAGTTATAAAACCAGGTAAGTTTATTCATAATCAACCTAGTAAAGACATGTTACAACTACGGACAGTCTGAATAGTGAGGCCTTCTTCCTCCTCCTCAATTATGGCACTGCAGCCCATGTCTTCATCCTCCAAAAACAAATTCTTCAACCTAGCTAGTGCTTCCTCTTCTGTAGTCCCCCATATTGTATCAGCTTGGTGAAAAGTTTGATCTAAACGTGGCACTGATTGCTCGAGAGGGTAATACAGTCTGCGCCATGGAGGTGACCAATAATTTTATTCTTTCCATATGTACTAATATCCGAGCCTAAAGGTGGTACCATGACCCTTCAGCCATATTGATTTAGTGATACCTTGGAGGTTCTTCCCCAACCCTTTACCGAGTTCATATCCAGACCATGCCAATATGCTTTCTATTTTACTGCTCCACCATTTATCTTTCTCGACGGCATTGACACGTTCAATCTGATGATAGGTTTCCCCTCCTAGCCTTCTTCTATGTCCAATGATGGGGATGGTTTGACTGGTGTAAATGCGGTTACTCCCATCTCCGTGAATGATCACCTCCTGACAATTCCATTCGAACTTCACGGCTTGATATAGTGTGGAAGGCACCGCTCCAGCGGCATGGATCCATGGTCAGCCCAACAGAAGAATATATGAGGCTGGTATGTCGAGCACCTGAAACTCGACGTCGAAATAAGTTGGCCCCATCTGCAAGCAAAGGTTGATTTCCCCGATTGTTGCCCTTTGGGACCCATCGAAAGCTTTCATGTTCATGCTTCCTACCCATATTTCATGGAAACCTTTGTCCAACCTTTTTAGAGTGTCCAACGAACAAATATTGAGGCTTGAACCTCCGTCAACCAAGAACTTAACAATGAATTTGTCTTCAAATTGCACTGTAATATGCAATACTCGATTGTGATTCAACCCCTTAGGTGGTTAGATCATCTTCATGGAAGATGATCTTATGACTTTCCAGTACTTGTCCCACCATATTGGCCATCTCTCCGCTGGTGATGTTATTGGGTA
This sequence comes from Nicotiana sylvestris, assembly GCF_000393655.2. Taxonomy (NCBI): domain Eukaryota; kingdom Viridiplantae; phylum Streptophyta; class Magnoliopsida; order Solanales; family Solanaceae; genus Nicotiana; species Nicotiana sylvestris. The sequence continues at coordinate 213,019,236 of NC_091058.1, forward strand.
CATAAGCATCACTTAGCACTTTCATTAAAGCATTCTTATGCGCCTCTGAATTTTGCAGCAATGACAGGATGGATATTTGAGGTGGGGTTTTGTTCAAATGGTAGATGATGGAATACTCCTTCGCTTGTACTTTCCTCCACAAGTCATTTGGTCCTGTTTGAATGACATGTTGTCTTAGAGTGGCATCCTTACTTAGTCCTCCCAAATGTTCAGGTGTATAGACTCTTCCAGTCCTAGTCATTCCTTGGGCAGCATCGGATTCCTCCATCTTTGCCTTTCCTTTTCGCCTAGCCTTGGAAACATAATTCTAGGGTATTGCTTTTGAGTCGAAAGGAGGTGTGGTTTATACTGTCACTGTGAAAGGCGTGACCACTTCTACTTCAAACGGAGCGGGGCTGGCCGTAGGTGGAGCCACCTCTACCTCAAATGGCACCGGTACAGCTACTTCAACCTCGATTGGTGACTGAGTCTGTACCACAATAGGAGTAAGTGTGACTGCAACTTTAAAGGCATCGCCTTCTCAAATAAGCCCAATCGATCCCTCAAGGTCCCACTCTTCGTTCATCTCTATCACATGTACTCTACCACCTCTATGATCAGGGAGGGGGTTGTTACGAACATTAGGTGCGGCTTCCTTCGCCCGTATGACCTTGTTGTCAATTAGCGTCTGGATCTTATCATTCAATGTTTGGTACTCATCAATAGTATGTCCCTTCATATCGGAATGGTACACACAAGTTTTGTTTGGATTGACCCATTGAGAGGGATTTTCCAATGCCATAGTGGGAACGAGAGTGACGTACCCCGCAACTTTCAACATATCATAAAACTGGTCAATGGGTTCAGCAATGGCGGTGTATTGTCTGGCTGGCTTGAAGTTGAAGTTGGGTCTTGGTTTTGGATAATTTTGGCGAGTTGGTGGCGACTAGAAATGAGCCGGTTGGGAGCTATAGGTGTGATGGACGGTGGATGGTTGGGATTATCTAGGAGATGAGGGTTGATATGTGGGTGGTGGTGTTTTGTACGTAGGTGGAGGTTTTTGATACATGGGTGGAGGTGTTTGGTATGTATGGAGATTTCAGGCCTTGAGCCACCATTACTATCCCAACATCTTTCTTCTTTGATATGCTGCCTGATTGCAATACCTTATTTATGGCCTGTAGTGCCTCAAAGTTTGTTACCATCCCGCTTTTGATTCCTTCTTCGATTCTTTCCCCGAGTTTGATGATATCGGAGAACTTATGATTTTCAATAATCATCAATCTTTCATAGTACTGCGGATCATGCGCTCTGACGAAGAACTTGTTTATCTGTCCCTCATCCAAAGATGGTCGGACTTAGCCACTTCCGATCTCCAATGGGTAGCGTATTCGCGGAAGGTCTCAGTGGGTTTCTTCTTGATATTCTGGATGTAGAAAATATCTGGTGCATTTTCTTTGTTGAACCTGAACCGGTCCATGAAATCGGATGCTATACTTACCTAACTAGACCATTTCTTGGGATCCTGGCTGATGTACCAGGACAAAGCATCTCTAGTAAGACTTCTCATAAAGAGTTTCATCCAGGTCTTTTCATCTTTTCCGACTCCAACAAGCTTGTCACAATAAGTCTTCAAATGTACCCTAGGATCACCTGCACCATCAGACATCTCAAACTTGGGGAGTTTGTACCCCTCTGGAAGTTCTACATCTGGTTGTATGCATAAATCCTCATAGTTCAAACCTTCTATTCCTTTGTCGCCTTCAATGCCCTAAACTCGACTCGTCAACTTCTTGAGTTCTTCAGCTATATTTTTAATGAGCAGGTCCTTCTCAAAGGATTCCGGTGTATAGGAGATTGGTTGGATAGAGTGAGGTACAGTTTCCACATATATAGGGTTGCTTTGATGGGTTCCAGGGACATGGGTGTAATGATGGACATTGGTGGAGTTTTGGGGGTCGGGAATGGGTTGTGTTATGTTTTGGAGAGTGTGGTAAGTTTTGGTTGGTGGGTACTGAATTGGTTGATGGTGATGTTGTGGCGGAGTTAGAATTGGTAATAAATTGAGATTTTGGGGTGGAGTTGCATATTGATTTGGTGCAGGAGGATTTTGTAGATGCTGGTTTTGTATGTTTTGGGGAGGTGTTAGGTTCTTTGTGCTTTGTTGGTTGATGTGGGGGACATTCAGGGTGAGTGACAAGTTTGCTAAGTTGCGAACCTGCTCAAGTTCTCCTTGCAATTCCAATATCATTTGTTCCAATCTTAAGACTAGGTCATTCGGTGCTGGAGTACTCCATCCATCTGAAGTTTCTGTGTTCTCAACATTCTCATTTCGGATACCACTTAAGTCATCCATTTTTGCTTTTTCTTTGCCTTTTGTATTGCTTGGAGGAGGAGGAGGTGGAGGGCCTCTAGATCTGGTATGATACACTGATGATGCCAGTATGAGTGAACCAACCTAAGGGGATGGGAATAATCAAAATAAGGAAAAACAAAAAGGTAACAAGTCAGTGAGGGTTCTGAAATGTTTGTAGTATTTAAAAATATATTGCAGAAATGTAAATTCGTGTCATAATTTGGGAGCCTCGTTGTGCCCGAGGTCGACCTAGTGACAAATAGATTTGGAGAAATTTAGATGCCAATAAATGCTTCATTTTATAAAATGAAAAATAGATGAATCCCAAACAACACTAAGATAATAGAAAAATAAGTCACTACTGGCACTTGGCCTTATTACATTTTAGAAAAGCAAATAAATCTAGCCTATTTGGTCCCAGAGGGACCTTCCTCAATCTTCCTAACTCCATCATATAGGTCCCCCAGCACGCTCAGACCCAGTAGCAAGTAGGCTCTGGCCAGATGTCCTCCTTCAGTTCCATCGGCGTTATGGCAATCCTCGATCCTCTTTATGACCTTACCTTCCCGCTCCACTATTCCTTGCTCCAGATATTCCAACTTCCTGTTGAAAGTGACTGCCATTTGTTTCCATTCTTCGATTAACCTCACATTCCTCTCATGTATTTTTCGGTGCTCATTCTCAGAGTCGTGGACCCTCTTGTGCAGCCTGTTGTATTTGACTTGAGCTTTAGCTTCTTCATCTATGATTCTATTTCCTCGACCGACTCCTGGCATCACCATTCCTTTTAGACTGTCTACGAACCACACCGGGTAGAGAGGTTCGTACCCTGTATGATATCTATCTGGCTCAATGGTGTTCTTTTCCACAATAATCTTGCAGTGCCACATGTGTTGAGCTTGGCATTTGTAAGGAATATCATCATCCTGAAAGTCGGCTCTGAAATGGCTCATCTTGGCGATCCTGGGTACAACATGTTTCCTGCATGACTCGGATAGAGACATAAGGGTATATCCATCTCAACCCGATCAGCACCAAGTGTGGAGCGTCCCTGAATTTGATGATGAATTCGTCCGTTGTGAACCCTTCAAACATCCATTATACATGTTCCTCAGTCAGTTTGTCGAAGAACTCTACCCACTCTTTGGCATTTTCTGGCTGAGCAAACATGTCCGAAATTTAAGTCATCCGCTTGGGATGGTGGAAGGTAATATGGTTATTCCAAGACCTTCGTGGAAATTCTTGGCGATAATGACCCTTCTGAAGATGTTATAATAACCTCAGCTGCAGCAACAGGTTACAATCCTCGAAATGCTGGACCCCTCTTTGACAGCGCTCTAAAGCCCTGTAGATGTTGGCTATAATCATGGGGACTATGGTGTATGTCTATCCATTAATCCCTTCTATTAAAGTCTTGGCGACCATGGTCAACCTAGTGTGTATTCTTTCCCTTTTCATTGGGAATACTATCAGGCCTTAGAAGAATATAATGAACACGAACACTCTGCGGTGGATATGGCCCAGAGAAGTGAGAGAGAGCTCATCATGGTAGGTACGATAGGACTTGTTATGGCCATACCTCTCATACAGATATTCAAAGGGTATGTAAGATTCCTTCAGGCATACCAGGTCAGCATTTTCTTTAGCCCCATCATCTTTAAAAACCCTTTACCAGTACGGTTCTTCGTCACCAATAACCCCGGGCTATCCCAAGTCAATTTTGCAAGCCCTCCAATTTCATCTAGAAGTGGTGTCATTTCTATGTCGCCGAAACGGAACACATCCCTTTCACTATCCCAGAAGCCTTGATCAACCTTTGTTTGGCTCAATGTCTAGTACAGAAGGTAAATTGCCCAAGTACTTTCTTACGTGTTTCTTGTCATTTGAGGAAAGGTCCTCCCACCAAATAGCAGCAATGGTGGGATGTTGCTAACCATACCAAATCTGGGAATCTCGTGCCTCATTTTCTGCAAAACGAAAGGGTTAGGCCCTTCTCCCCCACCAGACTCGACTATTTATACATTCATGATTAGCATATCGGCATTTAGTTCTCCAAATTAATGCATAGAACATCATTGTGTCCGTTGGGATTATGGAAACGCCGGTGGACTTTTGGATAAGGCTCATCTTAAAGGATCATTATGTGGACAACATATTGATATGGCTAGGTTTGACCATGATGCATGCATAATTTAGACTGGTACCCTCAAGTGGACAACTTGAGGGGAAAGGCGCGGAACCATCGACTGCACCGCTGATCAACTATTTTTACCGCAAATAAACCTTTCTGAATTTAAGTGTAATATATAGGAAGAGCGCAACCACTCATCAAGCGTTACTATAGGATTTGATACGCACAAGTGGAATATGAAGTGGAGAATGATTTTATACAACAATAAATAGCATGTTATCAGGTATTTGCACGTAGAAAAGATAAAGACAGTATTTAAATAATTGAAAGACGGTTACGGAGAAAGAAAACAAAGAGACAAGTCAGTTTCAGGAATAAAAGAATCATAAATGCTTTTAAAAAATAGACAGTCACATCCAAATAAAGGGAAAGGGTACGGGATAAGGCATGCTTGGACTAATTCACAAAAGATAAGTTCATTATGGTAAGAGCCTAAGATATCCCCAGCAGAGTCGCCATGCTGTCGCGTCCCCTTTTTTCCCTCCGCAGAGAGAAGTCCGGGTTCCGACGTTCATGGGAGTAATAACTCATTTCCTTTTTGGGAATTTGGGTTTTTGAAGAGTCGCCACCCAATGGATTATGGTACGTTAGGGCACCTCAAGCGATTAACTCTTAGACTAGTTTGAATTACCAGAGATTTAGGGTAAGGGCTCGAAATAACCTTGAGAGGAAGGTGGTAGGCACCCCTCTCGGTCTACAACGGTGGATCCCGGCCAAACTTATACTTATGAACTAGCCCTAACAAATAAATAGTTTAAACACATACATGCAAATAAAGGCATGTTTTGGACATTGTATGACTCAACTAATGAGATAAAAGGAAAAGACATGAACAAGTTGCATATATAGAGAAAGGTGGAGTTTAACATCGGGAATTGGAAAAGAGGGGTCCTAGGTTGGTTAGCCTATAAGTTCACCCCACGCAATGCCCAGTAATCACTCCTCAATTAGGGTCTACACGTGACATTAGCGCGTAGTCATCATATCCTTACTACCCAATTCCCTCCCCTTGGTCATAGCCTAAAGCGTTCTAGCAGCCTTGAAAATGTCCTATGCGTGCACTACTCGTCCCTTCCTCGTGGCCCTGGAGGTATTTTAGGACCTTTATTTTTGGATAGTTCTAGACTATCCTAAGGTATTTTAAAGGAGAAGAGTCTAAGCACCAACCAAAACAAATAGGACTGCACATAAAGAAGGAACAAGTAATGGCTCACATTTTTACGTCCACAAGCAGAACAAATAAATGCACGTCTCAGACAATTGTTTCAGGTATTTAATAAAACTTAGAACATGATATCTAGGCGAGTATACAACATGAATTAGGACCAAGTGTCAAAGACTTATTAGCTTGCCTACTGATTTTAGGCATGTGAATGTGAGCAGTCCCAAATAACAAAGCGCAGTTTTATAGTTACAGAGTTTTAATCGCCTTACAGGCTTGCCTAGGCGTACTAGTGATGTCCTAAAAATATGATATATATATTAGTAATGCAGTAAACAGTGAGCAATTTTTTAAAATCCATTTAAATAAAGGGATAGAATAATTAAATCAATTCAGAATGAACAAGCATAAATTGAACTAAACTGATTTTTAAGTTCTATAGGCATGATTTCTACTCAAGCTGATTATTTATTCCTATAGGCATGGTATCTAATTATTAAAAGTTGAGTCTTGAACTTATAGACATGATCTTTATTATTAAAGGCATTTAGATCCTATAGGTATGGTTTCTAATATTGTGGCATTAAAGCAAACATGGTAAACACATTCGAATTAACACAACCCTATAGGCATGGTATTTAATTATAAAAGCTGATTTTGACCCTATAGGCATGGTCTCTATTATTAAAGTCATTTAGATCCTATAAGCATGATTTCTAATATTGTGGCAGTAAAGCAAACATGGAAAATACATTTTAATTAACACAACTCTATAGGCATGATATCTATCCGATTTACCCAACATATATATAACTACCCACCCCTTTTTTACTAATCACCTCAATGTTGTTTACAATAATATTACAAACCAATGAATTAAATAAAAATATATAAATGAATAGGAGTTAATCTATAAGGATACTGCAGTAGGCCCAAGTGACTTCCCAAGCCTCCAATAGCCTTAAATACCTAAGTTCCATAGCCAATTTTGTGCCTAGGTGTGTCAGAGTTCCCTAAGGAACTCAAAGATCCCGCGCAGTGCTCACACCTAGACCTTTTCTCAAATAATAACTGATTTAGGTGCTGTGTGGAAAGGCCAACTCTGACATGCCAGGGTTCCGAGAGATCTCAAGGATCTCAAGGCAGTACGCATGTCAGAGGGGCAGAACCTAATATTCTAGGAGTAATGTGACAGTGCACGATGACTTTGAAAGAGTTTGGTAAACAATAGAAAGAAGGTCTTAGTAATAGAAAGAATTTTATGAAAATCAGAACATAGTTAGAGTAGGAATAGTTTGAGAAAACATGAAGAACATTTTTAAAAAAAAAAATTAGAAAGCAAGTCAGAGAACACACAGTTTCAAATCAGACCTCACACAAGGGAAGAGGTAGGGGGAAACCTAGAATGCACCTTAGTGATGGCAATCAAATACACAGATTGTTGTTGCAAAGTTAAGTTGAGAACACATGGATTTTAAATAAAAATAGGATCTCATTTGTAAAATAGAACAAACTGGACTTAGATGAACAAACTAGACAAACACTTCATGAAACATTCAAGATTTTAGAAATACTAATCATATACAGAGCAGGCAGGATTTGGTCATGCTGGGTGAAATCATAGACACACAATGCAGCTTGGGACATGTTAGTGAACCGATTATTTAAAGCAAGATTGGCATGCCAAACAGTATAATAGTTATAGCCTTTAACAGAATTATCTTAAACAAGCTTTGTGATACAGTAATCTAGTCATACTAATTGCATATTAAGTAGAATAACACATAGAACTGGAAATCACAAATTGATGAACTGCAGCAACAAAGGAAACACATAGTTTGGAATGTGAATTGAATCAGAACATACCAGTTAAGTAGAGAATACAGAGCAGAGATGATGCAATAGCCAGCCTTGACTTACATTTTTGCCCTACATGAAAATAATTCCTAAAAATAGACCAAAATAATTTTATTAATTTTTTAGGAGTTTTTCTTTATTTAGTTGCATTTCATGTATTTTTAATATTTTAAAACATAGAAAAAATCATAAAAATTGTCATTTTAATTTCATGTCATCTTAGGTTTAATTTGCATTTAGGAATTTAATTTCATAGTTTAATTGCATTCATTAAACAAAAATCACAAAAAATTACTACAATAGTCATGTCCACATTTTAGCTTTAATTTTAAATTAATTAGTTTTAAACTAGTGAAAATAAGTAAGATTAACTCTACAAAATAATTTAAGGTAGAGCCTAATTTAGGATTTTATTTAACTTGTTTAGTTAATTAAGATAGATTTTTTTTAAATCAAAAGAAAAAGAAGTAGATTTGACCTTTCAATTTCGTCTAAGCCAGCTCAATTTGAAGCCCAAAAATCTCAAATTACCCGAGGCCTTACAATCTCAACCCACTACCCAAATACTCATTACCCTTTACTAAAACCCTACCTCCTATATATAAAATCAGATTTTTCCACACCTACCCTTGAACAACGACGCATCTCAACATTCCCTGACCCCCACACTTGGATTTCTTCTTCTTCTAAAAAAGAGAAAGAGCAATTCTCCTCCATTGGAGCAGAAAAGATCAGCCCTTATCTTTTTCGACACCACAGTCACTCTAGCTTCCCCACCTTCTCCTGCCTCACTTCCAGATTTGAGAAATCGCAAAAAAAAAAAAAAGAACAAAAAAAACAATCTGGAAAACAAAAAGAAAGCTGAATTTCGAAGAAGATTTAAAAGGGAATTGGTTACTGAAGTTCAAAGAATTCAACTTCTTTTTTTTGGGATCCGTATGAAGCTATTGAGGCGCAAATTCCTGGTTGTTTGTTGCTGATTTTCCCGAATTCCAAATGGCCACTGAGTTCTAGCGTTTTTTTTTTTTTTTTGCATTTTAGAAGTTCAATTTTTTTTTGCTGGATGAAAGATATTTGATTGTACAAGTCTCGCTTTATCAAATATTAAAGAAAGTTTGCTTCGTTGAGGTTCGTTCTCATCTTCCTTCTCGATTCTTCGATGGTTATTAGTTTACACGCCAATAAGATCATGTTTAGGCGATAATTTATAATCTCTGTCCCATTCTTTCAAATTTGTATTTGGTTAGTTTACATAAAGCTCACGAAATTGGTCAAATTGCTAAAAAAATCATTTTTAGTTTCTATGTTAAAAGTGAGAGTTCATGAGTTCCGCTATGCCATTTTGTTTATTAGAGTTATTTATCTTTTTATCGCTGTGGATTCCCTTTATGTGTTTCTAAATAAATTAGTTGACCTAGATTTCATCTTAGTTGAATTTTATTTGAAATTGTAAGGATGAGGATTTGGTCTTATTAGAAGACCATTGTTTGGCCTTGCAAAATAATTGGATCTTTGATATTCAATTAAGTATGTAGACCATTAATTTATTTAATTAGGCCAAGATCAGAATATCAGGCTCAAGATGAATAAGTTATCCAAGCCTACACTTTTCCCACAATTACTGCTCCAAAATTCCTAGCCTTAAAAACAACCGCAATTTTAGAAAAAAATCATGAAAGCGTTAGAATGCTTAAGGCACGTCATTATTTCAATCTATTATTATAATTATGTATACGTTCGCGTAACATAATTGCGAATTTCTTTTTTAAAATAAATCGAGATGTGTCATACATAAATAAAAATCCATAAGCTATGGCCCTCGCAATAATATTAACTTAGTATAGAAACATTCATGAACATCGTAACTTGCTTTAGGCGCGATTAACAATAGACCATCGTGATTATGGGTACGGTTCCCGTGACATGGTTACGATGCTTAATTTTCCAAATTCGGGGGGCATTTCATGTAACCCGATTATAACAACTTCGAATAATAAAACCCTTTAAAATAAATTGAGGCGTGTCATGCCAAACGAAATTTATAATCCATGGCCCTCATAAGATTAGATTCAAGAACTAACACCTATAGAAAAAGGTTTGAGGTGTGTCATAAATAAATTAAATCATCCATGGCCCTCACAAATGTTGCTATTAAAAATTGAACCGTCGTAATTGCTTTGGGCGCGTTATTTAAATAATTCATCATAGCTACGGGTACGGTTCCCTTTAATGTAGTTGTGATTTTTAATTACAAAAACCGGGTGTACATTTCATGTGACCCAATTTCAATTCTCAACAATGTTAAATAGAACGCGTCGCGAACCGCGGGTGCATTTCATGTAGCGTGGTTTAAGACGTATTTTAAATAACATTGAATCTACCTAAAAGTGATTTAAAAATAATTAAAAGCGGTTAATAAGCTAAAAAGGAACAATAGGTTTTAAAACATGTAGTAAATCAGATAATAGGCCAATATTAATAGTTAAAGCGATCGTGCTAGAACCACGGAATTCGGGAATGCCTAACACTTTCTCCCGGGTTAACAGAATTTCTTACTTAGAATTTCTAGTTCACAGACTATTAAAATAAAGTCGAAATTTTCTCGAATTGGGATTTTAAAATAAACCGATGACATAGGACACCAAATAAACTATTCCAAGTAGCGACTCTAAAAATTAAATAAAATAATCTCATTTCGAATAATGTCACTTAAATTGGAAAAACTCCCTTATATTACCCTCGGGTGGTAAAAAGGAGGTGTGACACCGGTTGGACTAATAAGAATTGCAAAGAACATAAGAGAGTAGAAAGCTTTTGAGAGTATAATAGTGTAGATGAACTAGTGTTCGTTTCCAGAACATAAAATAAGAGGGGGTTTATATAGTAATCAAAAGCTTAACAAATAAGGTAAGAGATCAATTAAGTAGCAAATTAGGGAAGTTTGTGGAATCAATCACATATGTAAATCAACAAGTCCTTCCCTTAATCAATGGGTAATCAAATCAACGGTAAAGCATACTAGGTATTTAAGGAAAAGAATCAAGTAAAGCTTGGGTATAGAGTAGGTAATTAGGGGTAAATGAACAGAAGTTTCAATTAAGGAAACAATTAGTAAGAATCAGCAAAACTACAAACAAGGCAAGGGGAAATTAATTAAGGCAGACAATTCAATCAAATCGAGTAGAGAGGTAAGAATCGAAAGTTTAGGGGAAAATGTTCAAATTAAACTAGGAAATAAGGGATTCAGAATAATCAAGGGTTCAATCAAGGAGAAAGTCATGAAAGAGTCAGCAGGTTTAGCATATAAAATGAGGCAAGACATGAATAGTGAGGATTCAACACATAACTTTAACAAAACTAATAGTTAAAATGACATTGATTAAAGGAGAAAGATACAGGTCTTAACATGAATAGTCAGGATGAACACAAGCATATAGAATTAGTGAAAGGGTTGAATTAAGAAATTCAGTAGAAGCATATTAGGACAAGAAAATCACGAGAAATCACAAGAGCCCAAAGCAAGAACACAATCAGATGTACCAATACTCAGAAACCAAACGAATAACCCCAAAAAGTAGCGCTTTTAGTACAAGCGAGTTAAGGTTGTAGCAGATGTCACACCTCCTTTTTGCGCGCCCGGCCCCGAAGGGTAAATGCGCGAGGGGAGTTTTTCCAATTTAAGTGACAATATTCGAAATGGGATTATTTATTTAATTCAGAGTCGCCACTTGGGAAAGGTTTGGCTTTTGGTGTCCCAAGTCACCGGTTTATCTTGAATCCCAAATCGAGGAAATTTTCGACTTTTCCGAGTGAAGTCTGCGAACCAGAAATTCTAAGTAAGGAATTCTGTTGACCGAGGGAAGGTGTTAGGCACCCTCGAATCCCGTGGTTCTAGCACGGTCGCTTAAATTGTTATAATGGCTAATTATCTGATTTAAATACATGTTATGACTTGCGTGCTTCTATTAAGTTTAAACCGCTTTTATTATTATTTATTATTTTTTTATAGAATTGCAACGTCGTGAAAATACATCTCGAACCACGTCACAATCAATGCACCCGTGGTCGTCAACACATTTTGACTCCGTTGAGATTTGGATTTGGGTCACATCAATGTGCACCCGTGTTTAAGAAGGTTAAATTATTAAGCCGCGCCTAAAGAGTCTAGCGCGTTATTATTTTTGTGGAAGGCCATAAAATTCACTAAAACGGCCTATCCCGAATCCTAAAATTTATTGTGGTTATTTATTGAGAGCCCTGCAATTTTGCGTTTTATTTGGCGAGACTTGTCTCTATTTTAGAAAGGATATCCTAAGGTGGCTACATTTCTAATACGTTTGTCTCTAAAACTAAAAAAATACATGCTAATTTAATTATATTCTTTCGCCTAATCCGGATTTTTACGGTTAATTATTTACAAGGTAAAAAAAAATGTACTTCAATGAAAAAATGCTTTAATTTGACAAAAGAAATCCGTTTATTCTAACGAAATACAACACTTAATCCGAATAAACACCTTTAAGTCGAATTTAGATTAACTTGCTTAAACAGGGTTAATAGAATTCCTTATTTAAAGAAAACTATCGATGATATTCGAAACTAGTCCTATAAACTGCCTAAAGAAATCGAAATTGGTGATTCAAAATTGTATTATATTTGGCTGGATTTACAACCGTTTGCCCCTACCTATTCAAACATAATCGGAAGAAGAGTTGAATTAACAATTCTATCAAAATGATAGCACATTCTATAAACTATATGACTGCATCACGTGTACTGCCAACAAACATGTCGCAGTTTTAGGCTAGAATATTTTCAATTAAGTACAAACTTATTAATGTGTTTTCCATTGGACTACAAATGACATAATTTATGCAACTTTAACAATATTCACAAAGCTATAAGTGAAGCAGCAGAATGATTTAACAATTCTTCAGATCTTTCAATTCATGCCTCTCATGGTTACATCAGTATGAAATGTGTACCTGGATGTTGAATATGACAAAAGAAAAGGAAGAAGATAGAGAAGATCAGCAGCAGCAGGAACAAAGCAACATCAGCAAATCAAACAACACAGCAGAACAGGCTCGAGTGCAAGAATACAACTATAGCCGATAGAAAGAGTGGCCAAATGACAGCAGCACACAGTGGAGTAGAATCAGAATTCCAGGCAGACCAAAACCAGTAGTGAACCAATGAAAACACTTGACTAATAGACTCAATTGGAACTTCAGAGAATCAGAATGGATTGAATAGATTGAACAAATGAAAACCCAAACAGCAATGGGAAGAAGCAGTTTCTGATTGTTGACTGTATGCTTTCTATCTCTTAACCCCCCTCTACTGTGTTCCCTAATATCAGATGGTTCTTTTTTTTCTTTCCTCCTATCTTCTGTGTATCTATGTGTATCCTCCTCCCTTAGATCTCTGTGTATCTCCCTGTTCTCTTATATCTCTCTCGTATATCTCTATTTGTATTTTCCACCACCTCCTTTATCTCCAGGTCCTCTCTTTTATAAGCCTTCAACTCACTCCTTTTACAGCCTAATCGATTAAAAGAAAACCCCTCCCATGTGCCCATCTCCTTTTCAATTCTACTTTAGCTATTTAAATATTAAACCCCATCATTCCCTTGGCAGGCTTAAACTTCCCCATTTTATTAACTAAAGGCAGATATGGGCAGCAGGAGGTAGTCTGACAGCACATGCTGTCAAACTATTTAATTCAAAAGGATCTTTATGCCCATGTTGTGCACATGCCCCCCCCCAGTTCAGATTACCATTATAGCCTACACCTTAAATTTCTGAAATCAAATTAGCAATTATAAGTAAATTGAACTTAGTTCTTAATTGATTTCAGGCAATGTTCAACAGAAACAAATCGATTTGTTATTGCTCGGATAACTGAAACTAATTGACGACACATGTCGACTCGACTATATTAGTTATAACACATACAATCGTAGCCAAAAATCAGACATTTAACAGTATCACACAAGGTTCGCATTATATTGACTAAGCAGAATTGCACTCGAAGAGTCAATTAGTCAGTCCAAATTTTGAAAATCAGCTAATTGCACAACACTCACATACACATTATCAGAACAAATGGAAAGACTCAATCAAACAACAGAGGTTCAGGCAAAGTGGTCAAGGCACAGTTGATAAAAATCAAGGACACAAACATTACACAACAACAATAACAGCCTTTCGAACAAACATGGACTAAAGAACAAAGAGAAGAGAACAGAACTCACCTCAAATCCCGAAACATCAAAACCTTAACTCGGACTTGGTCAGGCCTTTCTTAAGGCTGAACGGACTTTAATCGAAGTGTTTCTCAGATGAGAAACACTTTGATTAAAGTCCATTAGACCTTAATCTCTTCGGTTGAACGGATATGGACCAGTGATGAAGAATCACAAAGTTCCAAAACTCAGATCTGGGATTCATGCTTCCCTGATCAGATTCGGACCAAACCAAGTATGGTTTGGTCACGAGGGGGTCTGGGGAGTGTCTGGTATGAATTTAAAGCAGATCGGTGTAGATTAGGTTCCGACTCGAATCTTCAAATGAAGATTCAAGAAGGTGGGATAGGATTCGAGGTGTGTGGTTGGTAGATTTGGGTTCAGGACGGCACGGGGGTTCTATGGTGTTAAGGGCGAGGTCACCGGCGCCCGTGCCGCCGGTTTTCATGGTGAAGGATACAGGGGCGGCTCTAGGGTTTGATGGGGAAGATGGTGAAGACGGGAGCTGGGGTTTCAGATGGGGGGTAGGGTAAGGTTAGAAGGTTATATAGTTAGTGGGTGGGTGGATCCTGGCCGTTGGATGAGATGCGATGAAGGGCCAGGATCCTTCAGCTCGAAGGAAACGGTGTCGTTTCAAGGGTAAAGGGTTTGGGTTGGTCCGGGTGGAAACGGGTCGGGTTCTGTTCGTGGGTATGAGAAATGTGATCTTGGCCGTTGATCAATCTGAGATCAACGGCCCAGATCAAACTGGATTAAAACGGCGTCGTTTGGACACCCTGGGTATTAGGTTGGACTGGACCGGGCAGGCCTGGTTTTGTGCATTGTTTGTTTGGGCCAATTTTAACAAATTGGCCCAAGTCCGGAAAAGGAAGGGCCTTTTTTTTTCTTTTATTATAAAAATACAAAACTAAGTAAAATCAAATTAAAATAAACACCTAATACAATTATTTGCACACACATTAAAATAATTCAAAACAGGTAAAAATCAAACAAAACAAAATCACGGGCAAAGATGCCTGTCTATGCTTTTCTATTTAACAACCATGTTACGGTTCAGATTATGCATGACACGTACATTTTTTGTATTTTGTTTTAATAAAGTAAAAATGGGCCAAAGTCATAAACAATTAACGAAGTGCCATGTAAAAATCCCAAAATTGTACAACGGGATCAATTGTTGTTATTTTTTATTTCTTTTGGAGCGATTGTCTCGTGAAGCAAAAATCACGTGCTCACAGCTGCCCTCTTTGTTCGGAAACACGAAGAGTTTTCGTGCAAAGATAAAGTGAGCGTGTATGAGCGATTTTTGCCTATGGACTACTCCGTGTGAAACACATTTTTTGAAAGATCTGACCGAATCTTGCTTCAAAGATTTCCTACATATCCTGGGCTAAACAGGAATCAGGTCAATGTAGTTCGGGAAGTTTTGGTAGCTGGGACTACCATGGGATTGCAATGCTTGCTGCTACTGCTGTTGCTGTTGTCACTGCTGCGTCACTGACCGCCTTATTACAACCAAACGAAAATTGGAAACTGAACTAACTACTTATATGCATGTCAACTGCTAGTTACAAGATTCCTATCTATGATTCTTTTACGACTTGATCTTGGGTCTTAGCTGATTCTGCTTGTAGACTCCGATCTGAATCTTGATGCTTGCGAGTTGCGGCGACTTGTTTAATCTCTGGGATACTGAGTGAGACGCGATTGGCAGGGTTCAGGACCTTAACCAAATGTTGGAGTCAATTTGCCTTCCATTTACTCCGATATCTCGGGACATCTTCTCTCTTTTTTCTTCTTTTTCTTCGTTGAATCCGAACCGGGACTCATCTCGTGGGCCATTTCGATCCATGTGGCTCGAGGTTAGACCTGCGGGAGAAAACAAACAAACGAACAAAATTTTCTGCCCCAGTTTCACTAGGAAAATTTCGTTAATTATTAGCCAGGAAGTTCATAAAATTGATGAAGGAAGATAAAAATGTTCAGTTCAGGGTTGGAGCCCTAATACCGACTAGCCGGGGAAAGGTTCAGCTTGGGGTTTAAAACCCTAAAGCCGAACAAAGGAAAAATTCAGTTTAGGGTTTCAAAACTCTAATGCTGATTGCATGGAAAAGCTCAGTTTAGGGTTTAAAACCCCAATGCTGGCTGAAAGCAAAAGAGTTCAGTTTAGGGTTTAAAACCCTAATGCTGATTGCATGGAAAAGCTCAGTTTAGGGTTTAAAACCCTAATGCAGGCTGAATGGAAAAAAATTCAGTTTAGGGTTTAAAACCCTAATGCTGACTAAAGGAAAAATTCAGTTTAGGGTTTAAAACCCTAATGCTGATTGCATGGAAAATCTCAGTTTAGGGTTTAAAACCCTAATGCTGGCTGAATGGAAAAAAGTTCAGTTTAGGGTTTAAAACCCTAATGCTGACTAAAGGAAAAATTCAGTTTAGGGTTTAAAACCCTAATGCTGATTGCATGGAAAATCTCAGTTTAGGGTTTAAAACCCTAATGCTGGCTGAATGGAAAAAAGTTCAGTTTAGGGTTTAAAACCCTAATGCTGACTAAAGTAAAAATTCAGTTTAGGGTTTAAAACCTTAATGCTGATTGCATGGAAAAACTCAGTTTAGGGTTTAAAACCCTAATGCTGGCTGAAAGGAAAAGAGTTCAGTTTAGGGTTTAAAACCCTAATGCTGACTAAAAGGAAGATTCAGTTTAGGGTTTAAAACCATAATGCTGATTGCATGGAAAAGCTCAGTTTAGGGTTTAAAACCCTAATGCTGGCTGAATGGAAAAAGTTCAGTTTAGGGTTTAAAACCCTAATGCTGACTAAAAGGAAGATTCAGTTTAGGGTTTAAAACCCTAATGCTGATTGCATGGAAAAGCTCAGTTTAGGGTTTAAAACCCTAATGCTGGCTGAATGGAAAAAGTTCAGTTTAGGGTTTAAAACCCTAATGCTGACTAAAAGGAAAATTCAGTTTAGGGTTTAAAACCCTAATGCTGATTACATGGAAAAGCTCAGTTTAGGGTTTAAAACCCTAATGCTGGCTGAATGGAAAAAGTTCAGTTTAGGGTTTAAAACCCTAATGCTGACTAAAAGGAAAATTCAGTTTAGGGTTTAAAACCCTAATGCTGATTACATGGAAAAGCTCAGTTTAGGGTTTAAAACCCTAATGCTGGCTGAATGGAAAAAGTTCAGTTTAGGGTTTAAAACCCTAATGCTGACTAAAAGGAAAATTCAGTTTAGGGTTTAAAACCCTAATGCTGATTACATGGAAAAGCTCAGTTTAGGGTTTAAAACCCTAATGCTGGCTGAATGGAAAAAGTTCAGTTTAGGGTTTAAAACCCTAATGCTGACTAAAAGGAAAATTCAGTTTAGGGTTTAAAACCCTAATGCTGATTACATGGAAAAGCTCAGTTTAGGGTTTAAAACCCTAATGCTGGCTGAATGGAAAAAGTTCAGTTTAGGGTTTAAAACCCTAATGCTGACTAAAAGGAAAATTCAGTTTAGGGTTTAAAACCCTAATGCTGATTACATGGAAAAGCTCAGTTTAGGGTTTAAAACCCTAATGCTGGCTGAATGGAAAAAGTTCAGTTTAGGGTTTAAAACCCTAATGCTGATTGCATGGAAAAGCTCAGTTTAGGGTTTAAAACCCTAATGCTGGCTGAAAGGAAAAATTCAGTTTAGGGTTTAAAACCCTAATGCTGATTGCATGGAATAACTCAGTTTAGGGTTTAAAACCCTAATGTTGGCTGAAAGGAAAAAATTCAGTTTAGGGTTTAAAACCCTAATGCTGATTGCATGGAAAAGCTCAGTTTAGGGTTTAAAACCCTAATGCTGGCTGAATGGAAAAAGTTCAGTTTAGGGTTTAAAACCCTAATGCTGACTAAAAGAAAAATTCAGTTTAGGGTTTAAAACCCTAATGCTGATTACATGGAAAAGCTCAGTTTAGGGTTTAAAACCCTAATGCTGGCTGAATGGAAAATTCAGTTTAGGGTTTAAAACCCTAATGCTGATTACATGGAAAAGCTCAGTTTAGGGTTTAAAACCCTAATGCTGGCTGAATGGAAAAAGTTCAGTTTAGGGTTTAAAACCCTAATGCTGACTAAAAGGAAAATTCAGTTTAGGGTTTAAAACCCTAATGCTGATTACATGGAAAAGCTCAGTTTAGGGTTTAAAACCCTAATGCTGGCTGAATCTCTATTTCTGTTGCGAAGTCCCTCCATTGATTTGATTTGAATGGCGAAAACCTTTAGACTGCTCAGGCTTGTATTTCCAGATTCTGTGATGACTTGCTTCGTAAGGCTCTCCCCTTTTTTTCTTTTCCTTTTTTTCTCTTTTTTTTGTCCCGTTTTGCTTGGAGGTTCTCAACGGGGATTTTATTGGAGGTATTCTGCGGGGATTTGTACAAAAGGAAGCCCTGTGGGGGAATATTTACAAAGTGGATTCTTTGTGTGGATTTTTGTACAATGGGGCATGCTGGGGATTTGTTTCGAAGCGGGCTTTCTAGGATTTGTTGGGGTAAGCTTGTTGGGGAATTTTTACAAAGGGACTCGCTGGGGATGTGCTGGGGAAATTCCAACGGGGATTTTTTTATATATATTGGGGAGACTCTGTGGGGGATTGTACAAGGGGAGACTCTGTGGGGATTCGTCCGAAGGCGGACTTGCTGGGGGAAATTTCTCTTTTTCCTCTTTACTTCGAACGCCATCAAACATCATGATTCATCAAGTTTGGACAGACGTACCAACGAAACGGGGTGTTTTCCTTCATGAAACGGAACTCCGTGAAAACAAACCTGCCACCTGCCCTTTCTGGTGTATCCTGAACTTGGGGTTAAAACATAAAAGAGATTCGAAAAGAAACAAAGAAAGGAGAAAACAAATTTCAGGAAGGGAGTGTCCTTTTCGGGACGAGAAAGACTTATCTGAGGAAGATAACGCTGGCTTTAGATGACATGACATGCTCTTTGGACTGGACGCCTGACCTTCCATGAACTTGCGTTTCCCTGAACCAGAACGGATCTGTGATTCCAAACCGGTGGAACTTTGCCGAGACTTGGGGTAGAGTCATTCTTTTTTCGGCCAACAGCGCCCTTTTGCGGGTTTTCGCTGGCTGACCTCTCTCATTTCTCTTCCTGTCATCGCTTGATAGCACTCTTTGTGAGTTTTTTACTAAAACAAGCTCTCTCATTTTGGTTTCTCTACTCCCGTCGCCTCGTGGTGCCCGAAGGTTTTCACCGATGAGACTCTCTCATTTTATCTTTCTCGATTCAGAGTGTGCTGGTCTCTTTGCGATGCTTATTGGTTTCCCACCATATTTGGTAACTGATTTGAAAGCTTGTGCTTGGTAAAGAGAGGTAGACGACACTAACTTCTCAACTGCTCGACGTGCCCCGGTTTCAATTTCAGGGCGAATGGGATTTTATTGTTGGCGTGACTGAACCTCAGGGAGAGGCTGCCTACGTATCCTTTCGGAATCAAGTCAAACGTAGTTCAGGCCTCAATCAATGTTTTGTTTTGTTTTTTTTTTTTTTTGTAGAGAGGATTGGGTAGTGTTTGGGAGTGGTGGGGGATAAAACCTTCGCCATTTTCAAATGTGTCAGGACTACTTGGAGTATGATCTAGACGTAGTATCTCTTGACTGCATCTGCATTTACTGCTGTGTCGGGGTCATTTCCTTCGATATCACCTAAATACAATGCTCCTCTCGGCAATATCTTCCTTACAATGTATGGGCCTTTCCAATTTGGGGCAAACTTTCCTTTTGCTTCTTCATGATGCGGCAGAATACGCCTCAGTACCAGCTGACCTACTTCGAAATTCCGGGGTCGGACTTTCTTGTTGTAAGCACGGGCCATCCTTCGTTGGTATAACTGTCCGTGACAAACTGCGGCCATTCGCTTTTCATCAATCAACGTCAATTGCTCCAGTCGAGCCTTAACCCACTCGCTGTCTTCGATTTCTGCTTCGACAATGATTCGAAGCGAAGGAATTTCTACCTCTGCCGGTATTACAGCCTCGGTCCCATAAACCAAAAGATAAGGAGTCGCTCCCACAGATGTGCGTACCGTAGTGCGGTACCCCAATAATGCAAAAGGTAACTGCTCATGCCACTGTCGGTAACTTTGGATCGTTTTCCTCAAAATCTTCTTGATGTTTTTGTTTGCCGCTTCCACAGCACCATTGGCTTTTGGCCGATAAGGAGTGGAATTCCTATACGTTATCTTGAATTGCTCGCATACATCTCCCATCAAGTGATTGTTCAAGTTTGCTGCATTATCTGTAATGATAGTCGCAGGAATACCGAAGCGACAGATAAGATTTGAGTGTACAAAATCCACCACAGCTTTCTTAGTGACCGACTTGAGAGTGACAGCTTCTACCCATTTTGTGAAGTAATCGATGGCAACCAGTATAAACCTGTGTCCATTCGAAGCCTTCGGTTCGATTGGTCCAATGACGTCCATGCCCCATGCGACAAATGGCCAAGGTGCAGACATGGGATGCAACTCCGTGGGAGGTGCATGAATCAAATCACCGTGCACCTGACACTGATGACACTTCCGAACAAAGCTAAAGCAATCTTTTTCCATGGTCATCCAGTAATAACCTGCTCGAAGGATTTTCTTTGCTAAGACATACCCGTTCATGTGAGGTCCACACACACCTGTGTGCACTTCGTGCATGATCTTTCTCGATTCCTCGATATAGACACATCTTAGGAGATTGAGGTCCGGGGTCCTTTTATATAACAACTCATCGCTTAGAAAGAAACCATTTGCATGTCGCCTAATGGTCCTCTTCTGATCTCCAGTAGCGTGCTCGGGGTACTCTTGTGTCTTCAGGAATTTCTTGATGTCATGGTACCAAGGCTACGTATTTGATCCCACCTCGATTACACTGCAGTAACCGTGTCTTTCCTTGATTTGGATTTCCAAAGGATCGACGCGGGCGTTGCCCGGGTAGGGTAGCATTGAAGCCAAAGTAGCAAGTGCATCTGCCAGTTCATTGTGACACCTCGGAATATACCTGAACTCTATTGACGTAAAGCGCTTGCTGAGGTCCTCCACATGCTGTCGGTAAGGGATAAGTTTGACATCCCGAGTTTCCCATTCACCTTGAGCTTGTCGGATAATCAGGTCAGAATTTCCCATAATCAGTAAGTCTTCGACATCCTGATCGATTGCCATATGCATGCCCATAATGCAGGCTTCATACTCAGCTGTATTATTTGTGCAAAAGAAACACAGTCTAGCTGTGGCGGGATAATGTTGACTAGAAGGCGAGATCAAAATTGCCCCAATCCCTACACCCTTGGCGTTCACGGCTCCATCAAAGAACATCTTCCAAACATGAGCTTCCTCCGAGACCACTTCTGCGGTGTTTACTTCTTCATCTGGAAAGTAGGTATCCAATGGCTGGTATTTCCTCATCGACCGGATTTTCGGCCAAATGATCTGCTAACGCCTGGGCTTTCATTGCCGTGCGAGTGACATAGACTATGTCGAATTCCGTAAGCAAGATTTGCCATTTAGCCAGTCTCCCAGTAGGCATTGGTTTCTGAAATATATACTTCAAAGGATCCAACCTGCTTATGAGGAACGTAGTGTGGGCTTGGAGATAATGTCTCAGCTTTTGAGCAACCCATGTGAGAGCGCAACATGTCCTTTCCAACAGTGTGTATTTGGCCTCGTAGCCGGTGAATTTCTTGCTTAAGTAGTAGATTGCTTGCTCTTTCTTTCCGGTTACGTCGTGTTGCCCGAGGACGCAGCCGAAAGAGTTCTCCAAGACTGTTAGATACAAGAAAAGTGGCCTTCCCGGTTCTGGAGGGACCAAGACCGGGGGATTCGAAAGGTATTCTTTGACTTTATCAAAGGCTTCTTGACACTCAGTTGTCCATTTAATCGCCGCATCTTTCCTTAACAGCTTGAATATGGGCTCACACGTGCTCGTCAGCTGGGCAATAAACCGACTGATGTAGTTCAACCTGCCCAAAAGACTCATCACGTCTTTCTTTGTTCTTGGGGGAGGCAGATCTCTGATGGATTTTATCTTAGTTGGATCTAGCTCGATACCTCTCCTGCTTACGATGAAGCCCAAAAGTTTGCCCGACGGAACTCCGAAAGCACATTTGGCTGGGTTTAGCTTCAAGTCATACTTCCTTAGCCTCTCGAAGAATTTCCTCAAGTCTTGGATGTGATTATCCTGCGTCCTGGACTTGACTATCACGTCATCCACGTACACCTCTATTTCCTGATGCATCATGTCATGGAAAATGGCAGTCATGGCCCTCATGTAAGTAGCCCCAGCATTCTTCAAACCAAATGGCATGACCCGGTAACAGTAGGTGCCCCAAGGCGTGGTGAAGGCAGTTTTCTCGGCGTCCTCTTCATCCATCAATACCTGATGATACCCAGCATAACAATCTACAAAAGACTGTATCTCGTGTTTGGCGCAATTATCAACGAGGATGTGGATGTTGGGCAGTGGGAAATTATCTTTAGGACTTGCTCTGTTCAGATCTCGGTAATCTACACATACCCGAGTTTTCCCGTCCTTTTTCGGTACTGGAACCACATTTGCCAACCAAGTTGTATACTGGACTACCCGAATCACTCCCGTTTTCAATTGTTTGGTGATCTCCTCTTTAATCTTGTCACTGACCTCAGTTTTGAACTTTCGTTGCTTTTGTTGAACTGGAGGACAATCAGGATGAATCGGCAATTTATGAACCACTAGATCAACACCTAGACCCGGCATGTCATCATATGACCAAGCAAACACGTCTTTAAATTCAAAAAGAAGTTGAATTATCGCCTCTCGCGTTTTCTTGTCCGTGTGAATGCTTATCTTGGTCTCCCGGATTTCTTCCGGGGTTCCTAAATTTACCGGTTCAGTGTCATTCAGATTTGGCTTAGGTTTATTCTCGAAATATTCCAACTCTCGGTTTATTTCCCTAAAAGCCTCTTCCGCATCATATTCTGGTTCTGGGTTCATTAATTCGCAGTTAAATAGCTCATTGTGATCTGGGCGTGAAGTCCGCAAGCATGTCATATTTAAAGCCGCATTATTAGGACTGAAAAGAAAGATAAAAGGCAAAATAACAAAAAATTAGAACAAAAGAAAGAATGGGAAAGCAATGATGATTTTTTTTTATTTTCTTTGGAAAGTTGGAAGACAACAATGTTTACAACTAGGGATTCAAGACAACAAAAAGAAGAAAACGTTCAAGTTATGTCCTGGAGATAACTTGTGACACAGGAAAGGTGGCAGGACA